>NC_048238.1:73621959-73971703 GCF_002007445.2 Ailuropoda melanoleuca
ACAGCTTCAGAAAAATAGGTGTTAGTTCTTTAAATGTTTGGTAGAATTCCCCTGGGAAGCCATCTGGCCCTAGACTCTTGTCTGTTGGGAGATTTTTTATTACTGCTTCAATTTCCTTACTGGTTGTTCATCTGTTCAGGTTTTCTATTTCTTCCTGTTTCAGTTTTGGTAGTTTATGAGTTTCCATGAATACGTCCATTTCTTCCAGACTGCCTAATGTGTTGGCATATAGTTGTTCATAATATGCATAATATGTTCTTAAAATTGTATTTCCTTGGTGTTCGTCGTGATCTCTTCTCTTTCATTCATGATTTTATTAATTTGGGTCCTTTCTGTTTTCTTTTGGGTAAGTCTGGGTGGGGATTTATTGATCTTATTAATTCGTTCAAAGAACCAGCTTCTAGTTTTGTTGACCTGTTCTAATGTTCTTTTGGTTTCTATTTCATTGATTTCTGCTCTAATCTTTATTATTTCTCTTCTCTTGCTTGGTTTAGGCTGTATTTGCTGTTCTTTCTCCATCTCCTTTAGATGTAAGGTTAGCTTGTGTATTTGAGACCTTTCTTGTTTCTTGAGAAAGGCTTGTATTGCTATGTACTTCCCTCTTAGGACCACCTTTGCTGAATCCAATAGGTTTTGAACAGTTGTGTTTTCATTTTCATTTGTTTCCATGATTTTTTAAAATTTTTCTTTAATTTCCTGGTTGGCCCATTCATTCTTTAATAGGATGCTCTTTAATCTTCAAGTGTTTGAGTTCCTTCCAAATTTCCTCTCGTACTTGAGTTCAGCATTGTGGTCTGAAAATATGCAGGGAATAATCCCAATCTTTTGGTACCATTTGGGTCCTGATTTGTGACCCAGTATGTGATCTGTTCTGGGGAATGTTCTGTGTGCACTCGAGAAGAACGTGTATTCAGTTGCTTTAGGATAGAATGCTCTGTATATATCTTTGAAGTCCATCTGGTCCAATGAGTCATTCAAAGCCCTTGTTTTCTTCTTATCTTCCACTTAGATGATCTGTCCATTGCTTTGAGTGGGGTATTGAAGTTCCCTACTATTATTGTATTATTATCAATGTGTTGCTTTAATTTGGTTATTAATTGGTCTATATAATTCACTGATCCCAAGTTAGGAGCATAAATATTTATAATTGTTAGATCTTCTTGTTGGATAGACCTTTTAAGTATGATGTAATGCCCCTCTTCATCCCTTAGTACAGTCTTTGGTTTAAAATCTAATTTGTCTGATATGAGGATTGCTACCCCAGCTTTCTTTTGAAGTCCATTGGCATGATACATGGTTCTCCACCCCTTCACTTTCAATCTGGAGGTGTCTTTAGGTCTAAAATGAGTCTCTTGTAGACAGCATATAGATAGGTCTTGCTTTTTTATCCAATCTGATACCCTGTGTCTTTTAATTGGAGCATTAAGCCCATTTACATTCAGAGTAACTATTGACAGATATGAATTTAGTGCCATTGTATTACCTGTAAAGTCCCCATTTCTGTAGGTTGTCTCTTTTACTTTGTGGTCTATGTTATTTTGGTACTTTCTCTTCACTTACAGGATCTCCTTTAATATTTCTTGCAGGGCTGGGTTAATCATCACAAATTCTTTTAGTTTCTGTTTTCCTGAAAGTTCTTCTTTCTCCTTCCTTTCTGAAGGACAGCTTTGCTGGATAAAGTATTCTTGGCTGCATTTTTTTCTCATTTAGTATCCTGAATATATCATGCCAGTCCTTTCTGGCCTGCCAGGTCTCTGTGGTTAAGTCTGCTGCCAGTCTACTGTTTCTACCATTGTAGATTAAGGAGCTCTTGCCTTCAGTTGCTTTCAGGATTTTCTCTTTATCTCTGAAATTTGCAAGCTTCACTATTATATGTCAGGGTGTTGATCTATTTTTATTGATTTTGGGGGGCGTTCTCTCTACCTTTTGGACTTGAATGCCTGTTTTCTTCCCCAGATTAGGGAAGTTCTCAGCTATGATTTGCTCAAATATCCGTTCTGTCCCTCTCTCTCTTTCTTCTTCCTGTGTGACCCCAATAATTCTAATATTGTTTCACTTTATGGTAATTCTGATTTTTCAAATCCTCCCTTCATGGTACATTAGTTGCTTTTCTCTCTTTTCCTCAGCTTCCTTCCTTTCCATCATGTTGTCTTCTATGTCACTGACTCTCTATTCTGCCTCATTTACCCTTGCTGTTAGAGCATCCAATTTAGATTTCATCTCAGTTAAAGCATTTTTAATTTTGGCCTGATTCGATTTTACTTCTGCGCTAAGATTCTCTAACGTCTTTTATGCTTTTTGTAAGCCCAGATAGTAACTCTATAATCATTATCCTGAATTCCAGCTCTGACATTTTACTTATATCTGTATAGATTAGATCTGTGGCAGAGAGTATTACCTCTGGTTCTTTTCTTTGCTGTGAATTTATCCTTCTAGTCATTTTTCCCAGAGAAGAATTGCTGAGCAAGAGAGCAAAATCAAAAATATCAACCACAACCCAAGCAAAATAATAAATGATCTGAAGAGGTCAGAAACCAAAAAAAAGAAAAAAAGAAAAGAGGGGGGAGAAAAACAAACCAAAAAAAGTGGGGAAGTAGAGAATATAATCTCCCAGGCGGACAAAACAGGGTGATCCACTTAGTCCTAGGTGTATTTTGTTCTGTTTGTTAGAAGACACTAAATCCCAAAATTGTAAAGAAAACAAAACTTATATATATAAAACTGAATACAGTGAAAGTAAGCCAAAAATGAAGAATGTATCTATAAAATGTAAATGTAAAAATGAAAGGTAAAAAAAGACTTTAAAACAAAGAGTTGATAAAATAAACTAATTGAAAAGGAAAAAAAAGAAAGAAGAAAACGATAATTTTAAACTGAGAAAGAAAAGAATCATTAAAAAAACCTCTAAACACTATCTTCCTCTAGCAATGGAGTTTTGCAGTTCTGTGTGCTTGGTAAACTTGGTATTCCCCTGATGTTGCAGCTGGTCTTCTGGGAGAGGGGCCTGCTATGCTGATTTCAGGTGTCTTTGCCTGGGTGGAGTTGCATCACCCCTTGCTGGGGGGCCGGGCTTAGTCTAAGCTGCTTGAGGTTCTTCTTTGTGGCTTTTTTTTTAATAATAATTTTTTATTATGTTATGTCAGTCACCACCATACAGTCCATCCCAAGTTTTTGATGTAGAGTTCCATGATTCATTACTTGCATATAACACCCAGTGCACCATGCAATACGTGCCCTCCTTAATACCCATCACCGGCCTATCCCGATCCCCCACCCCCCTCCCCTCTAAAGCCCTCAGTTTGTTCTTTGTGGATTTTGTTCCCTGAAGACTTTCTGCCCCTCTTCAGAGGATGACGATGGCTGTGGCCTGATCCCCAGCCCTGGAGCTGAAATATTGAGGCCCCCTCTCTTCAGTAAATCCCCTGGGAAAAGCAGTCTTCACTTTTGTGTTTGCCAAATTGGGCAGACTCCTACATTGCACACTGCACCAGTCCTCCAGGGGAAAGCAGAGGGTCACTGTGTTTCTGCCCTTTGCAGGGCGCCCGCATGGAGTGGTCGCCAATTGAGCCCCGGTTCAAGGTTTATGGCAAATCGAGCTGAGAGCTCACTCCTGGGCTCACTGACCATAGCCGGTTTCCCCGCTCCAATGCTTGAGAACTCTGCTGGCTCAGGCACCCCCATTCTTTCTGTGACCCCGGGGATCCTGAGATCACACTGTCCCACCTAGGATTCTGCCCTTCTTCGCCACCTGAGCACCTTTCAGGCAGGGAGGTCTGTCACTGGAGCAGAGTTCTAAAAGTTCCAATTTTGTGCTCCGGGGCTATATCGTTTTCTGGTAGCTGGCTTATAGAGGCTCCCTTCCCCCCACCATTTATCTTCTAATATATCCCCTCAGAGTCACTTCTCTGCACCTCCTACCTTGCAAAAAAAGGTGGTCACTTTTCTAGTTGTAGAATTCCAGATATTCTTTTCTTACATCTCAGGTTGAATTCATAGGTGTTCAGAATGACTTGATAGTTATCTAGTTGAATTCAAGGGACCAGATGAAATGAGGTCCCCTACTCTTTCACCATCTTACCTCCCTCTCTCAACTTTCATAATCTTGTTAACCTATATTTTTTAATGTTCTCTCATTCTAACTATAGCCTACGTCTGGGCTTCACCAATGGATGTTGGTACGACAATGCTTGAGGCTCCTATGTCAGTGAGTCCTGAAAACCTCTTTCCAACCTCTGATCATTTTACCCACTTTTATACAAAAGGCTTTGAATGTCCAGTAAGGGGTTGAGCCAAGCACCCCTGGCCCTTTTTGTCAATCTTTAACTTGATTAAAATGCCTAACCACTGCCACAAGCACAAGCAGTTGTTGTTAGGTTTCTCATTATAATCTCAGCCTTTATGCTTTTTAAAATTTTTCAAACTGGGATAGATAGACTAGACTTGTTAGGAGCATTTTAATGTTGGTGGACCAGCAAGGGGGCCTTTTTGCCCTCCCAACCTTTGGTAGTGCTATATTAAAAACCTTCATTTTAACCCCATCAATGTCCATTTTATTCATCCTATTTCTTAACTACCTAAAGATTTTTACCCTGCAGGACAAATCCTGTGACTCTCCCCTTTCTTTTTCCTCTTTGTTTCACTCCTATCAATATTTGCCTTATTCGCCTTATTCCATAATAACTGTTTAAAAATTTCCACTTTTTTGGGAAATCCCTTGGCCCTCCCCTTGCCTCTTCCTATTCTCTTATTAACTAACGTAATATTTTTATTACCATCTGTAAAACCCATTAGGGGAAGCTGAGACAGCAAGTTCCATAAGGCTCCTAAACTGTCCCTCGGCTTTGTAGCAGTAAGATGTTTTGGGGTATCCATGTGAAAGAGGCCCCCTTAGCCATAGCATTTACATGACCTGAGTAATTGGCATATTCAGTGGGCAAAATATTTCCACTTTCATAAAACCCATCCACGTGGATTGCATACAAAGCATATCAGCAGCTTCGTCTGATTCACAGGGAGTGAATCCCCTTTCTCAGGATAAACAGGTCTTACAGTGGCTTTTATCCAGTCCACCAGACTAGATGGTCCCTTGGGAATAACCTCTTGTGTGTCTGAATCACATATAGCCATCATCTGTGAATGTTCAATAGTGAGTCGTGTGGGTCCTGCATCAACCCAAATAGGCTCTTCTATTGCCTGGTGAACTGGGGAAACCTCAGGCTCTGAGGCCTCGACCCAGCCTATCCTAAAGATGTCACCAAAGGCTCTTGTTCTTTTTGGGGAGAAAGAATTCAAGGACAGACAGAACACAGTGGACGAGTAACACAAGTGGTAAATTTTATTAAAGCAAAAGTACACTCTCGGGGTGCCTGGGTGGCTCAGCCGTGAAGCGTCTGCCTTCAGATCAGGTCATGATCCCAGGGTCCTGGGATCGAGCCCCGCATTGGTCTCCCTGCTCAGCAGGAAGCCTGCTTCTCCCTCTCACACTCCCCTTGCTTGTGTTCCCTCTCTCGCTGTCTCTGTCTGTCAAATAAATTAATATAATCTAAAAAAAATAAGCAGAATTATACTCTCAAGATGTGAGAGCTAGCAAACTTGAGAGAGAGACAGAGATATGCAAGCCCTGGGGTTTTATTGACTGTTGTTCACAAGGAAGTGGAATATTAATCACTTAAGGCAGGGATTTTTTGGAAGCAGGGTTTCATGCTTTTTCTTCCTTATTTGGTCTGCGGTTTCCTGTCATGGAACCCCCCTCCCCATCTTGATTCGATCCAGTTTCTTGTGGAGCGCTGCCAGGACAGCCCTCTGACTTTCTGCATAGTGGACAATGACTTCCTTTTTGCTGATCTCCAGGCCTCCTGTTAGAACCTAACTAACTGCGTCTAACACTTCCACTCTGCAACACTCACAGCCAAAGTCACAGCCCCCAAGTTAGTCCTTCTCATAATCCATTTCAATAAAGGTTTCTCGGGAAGCTGATGATACTGATCCACAAAATGAAACAACTCCTTCACACTATATCCTCTTGATGCAGGAAGGGAGGGAGACTCGAATGACAAGTTGACCAAAGTAAAACCATTTTGGTCTTAGACTGACCCTTAACCTAAAAGTCAGCAGATTATAAAATGAGTCATAATATCTAACTCATGGAAGACTGCAATACCCCACTCCCTCTGGCAGTAAAACCACAAAGCCTGGACATTCTTAAAATTGCTCCCTGTGGGTAATTTAATAGCCCTAAGGCAGTGAAAAAACTACCTGCTCAATGTAAATGATAAACCCAAAGTTAAAGAGTAAGCCCCTCCCTATATGGTTAGCTAATTTTAAAAACTTATAAAATCCTTCATTGAAGGAAAGGAGGGTCATCTTCCTCATCTGGGAGTAGAGACCACTACTTTGTCTATGAAGTATATCCTTTCTTACTTCTAGACTTAATAAATCTTTGTCCCTTTCTCTAATAGCTTGTTCTTGAATTCTTTCTCATGCACAGCCAAGAACCCTCTTGGAGAGGTGCCTAAAGCCCTCCCTCTTGAGGTCTCAGCCCCTCAGGCGTCACTCTGGTTTCAGTAGTTTCTTAGTTTTGTCCTCCACCAACATTGACTACCTTCTTGGTGACCAGAGATCATAGAGGGACTTTCTTTTGTCCTTGAATAATTTTTCTCTTGGCTTTGAGGCTAGTGGCCAAAGCTCAGACTGACTGAAATCTGAGCTTGGCCTAGCATCAAGATTGGATCCAGTACTCTCTTTTAATTTCATTTTAGGTATTACAAATAACAAGCAAGGGATTGAATATTTTCCTTTTTCTTATTAGTTTGCATTTTCTTATGCATCTAGTGAACCAACTCCGAAGGAGTTGGATCCATCTCTAAATTCCATTGGTAACTGATTGCAGCACAGCAGCTACTCCGTACCAAGGGTAACCATGTGGCCAAGCAGTCAAAAGTTCTTTATACCCCACCCTTTCATCCTTTCTTTTCCCAAACCACATGTTTCCATGACCCAGGGCCAATCTAGGAAATCTCAGTTCAAAAACACCAACTGTATTAGAGAAGCTCCACTTTTCCTTCCTATTGTCTCCTTTTCCACTCATACTACCAAAACACTACTACCACATTCATAACACTTCTGCCACCAGATACGTGTGTCTGGGGTGGGATTTCCCCACATCCAAGCCATTCTGCAACACCAACTGGGTGTCCTACACTGATAATTTGCAATTATTTTCTCCCACTCTGGGTGTTATCGTTTCATTCTCTTGATAGTGTCCTTTGATGTCCAAGGTTTTTTTTAATGTTGATGTAGTCTAATTTATGATTTTTTCTTGTTGCCAGTTCTTTTAGTGTTTTATCTAAAAAATTATTACTAAATCCAATGTCATGAAGCTTTTCTCCTGTATTTTCTTCTCAGAGTTTTATAGTTTTCACTTTTTCATTTAGGTCTTTGATTAGGTCATTTTGAGTTAATTTTTGTGTATGATGTAATATAAGAATAATCTTCACATTTTATGTTTGCATTGACTATTAGGCATGTAAGTGATAATGTTGAGTAGGAATTTGAATATGAACTATTCTCCTCTGCATAGCACATTCTTACTCTTCCTTTAAGAGCCAGTCCAGCTATAAGGAAGTATCTCAGACTCTAAGGGAGGAGAAAACTTCCAGAAGTTGGAGTTTCATAGAAGATGAGGACTTGGAAGTGGCCATCAGATTTGTTGATTAGAAGGCTCATTGGTGAGCACTGAGAGAGTAGAAGACTGCCATGTTTAGAGGAGTCAAGAGAAAGTATGGACAGTCACTCTATCAGAAGGCTTTGCTGCATGGCCTTGTTTGCATTTTTTATTTATTTTTATTTTTTTATTTGAATGCAATTTAATTAAAATATACTGTATTATTAGTTTCAGGTGTAGAATTTAGTGATTCATCAGTTGCATACAACACCCAGGGCCCTCCTTCCTCCCCATCACCCATTTAACCCATTCCCCTGCCCACCTCCCCTCCAGCAGCCCTCAGTTAGTTCTCTACAGTTAAAAGTCTCTTTTATGGTTTGCCTCTCTCTGTTTTCATCTCATGTTATTTTGATAGTCTTTTCAGCATTTCTCAAGTGTTTTGGTGATGAAAGGGTTCCAGAAGATTTACATCTCCAACTGTACCTCATAGAGCCATCCTCTTTCCAGGAGGGGATGTTATACCTCTGGCAGTTATAGGCAGACAGATTTTGGCTTAGACTAAGTTCTAATGGAGGGAGCTTCAGAGTCAGACTGATTTAGGAGCTCATATCCCAGTTCGGCCACTCATGGCTGTGTGACCTTAGACAAGTCACTTTCTCTGATGCTCAGTTTTCTCATCTGTAAAATTAGATGTTATGAGGATTAAATGAGATCCAGTTAGTAAAGACACCAAGGGTAGTAACACAGTCGAGTAGTGACACAATAATCGTTAAAGAAGGGTTGATAGAGAGAAATAATATTTAGGAAAGACAAAAATGGAATGAGGTCTCCATCATTGAGGATGCTCAAAGACAGACTACATGACTATGCTGTAGGAACTTTATGGAGAGGATTCAGACGGTTTTGCCAGCTGAACGGTGAAGCCCTTTCCAATCTTCAGTTTTAGTATTCTAAAATTCAAAATAGAAATGTAGGCACAAAAATTGTTTCCAAGACCACCCTGCTAATATCGGAGACTTCATGTCCAGATGGGATCTTGGAGCAATTGGACTAAGGGTGAGGATGAATACCATCCAAGGAACTATTGAGGGTATGGAGGGGGAAGGGCAGTGGTATAGTACTGTCTCAGATTTGAGAGCACACAGCCAGCTGTGCTGTCTCCTGCCATTCGGCATCCTTCTTCAGCACCACATGCATGTCTTTCCAATAATCAAATAAGCCCCTGAAGTGACTACATGTTCATTTTACTCCCTGACTCCGTCAGCTGGAGTATCCCATACTAATCTTTCATTTAGTCTTTTATGGTTTTATCATAACTGATTCCCATTTTGAGAGAAGACTTTAGACGTTGGTACAGTGAGACAGAGTTTTTCTTGATTATCTAGGCCTTTATGTGAGGCTTATAATATCTTTCAATTGGGTTTCCAAAACTGTCTTCATGATGCTTCTCCCACTGTTGCCCTCTTCAAGCCAATGCTGTTGACCCCAGTTCAAGCCTTCATCTGTGACTTAGACATTAAAAAAAAAAGATTATTTGGGGAGGAGAGGCATTGGAAGAGAGAGAGGATCTCAAGCAGACTCCCTGCTGAGCACAGAGCCTGACACAGGGATCCATCTCACCAGCCTGAGAGCATGACCTGAGCTAAAACCAAGAGTTGAATGCCAACTGAGTTCATCCAGGTACACCCCCAAGCTAGAATTTTGCAGTAACATTCTGATCGTTTTTTCACCACTGGTGTTCACCCCTTCTTTGATCCTTTCAGCATCTAACCACTTACTATCTGATTCCAATCTACCCTTCTAGCTAGCTTCTCCCTGCCCTTCCTGTCGTGCACACTTGGCTCCAACCTAATAGGGTTACTGGCTGTTCCCTGAGCAACTCTCTCACAGATATTCAGTTTTCCTTCTTCTTCCAAAATCCCATCCTTTAAAAAAATCCAGTATCATCTACTCTTCTAGCCAAAGCCACCTGTGAGTACATGCATTGTGTGGCTCTCTTTGTGCCCTGATCACATAGTACCTTTTGTTAGAAGTGTGTGTGTGTGTGTGTGTGTGTGTGTGTGTGTGTGTGTGTGTGTGTGTGTCTTATTTCCCTTAAAAGTCTAAGCTTCAGGAGCGCCTGAGCGGCTCAGTCAGTGAATCGTCTGCCTTCGGCTCAGGTCATGATCTCAGGGTCCCGGGATCGAGCCCTACATAGGACTCCCTGCTCAGGGGGATGTCTGCTTCTCCCTCTTCCCCTCCGTCTGCTTGTGCTCTTTCTCTCTCTCTTTCTCTCTCAAATACATAAATAAAATCTTTTTTAAAAAAGTCTGTAAGCTTCATTTCTTACATAAGTAGCTGCATTCTCTCTATATTCTGTCTCATTTTAAAAACAAACTCTTTCTGCCTACCATGATTTATTCCTTCAATTCCTATCCCATTTAACAAATAAACAGATAAACCCAATCAAGGTTTGTGTGGGTTACACTGAAAAGTAATTTTAACATCTGACATCCTAAAAGACAAATTACAGAAATCGTTTTAGGTACTAATTGACATTGTAGAAGTCTGAGTGGGGGAAAAAATCAGGCTACAATTGATCAATTCCACTGAACTGAATGTTGCCTCCTTAATCAGCAAGGAGCTGCATTTGCTCTCCTGTTACAGCTTTCTCTTTTGCAGAAATGTCAAACCCATGGGGAATGGTTGCTTGAACTATATATTTAATTTATTTCTTAGCTTGTGAGCCTAACTTAAGCCATTGGTTTGTTCTTGGATATTATGGGATTTTAAAGAAATGAGCCTTTTTCTAGCTTGTTCTTCAGGATGTGGGCATATTACATCCATTTTATCTCTCGAATTTACAGAGTGGGCTAGCATAGAAACCAGAGGTGAGTATAACATTATTTGGGCAGCATCAATTTCCATAAAATAAGATAACAGGAACCCACCACAGCTCTTCTGACAGTTTCTATGTTCCTGATGTTGCTTATGAGAACATTGCTCATTACAGTGAATTAGTTCCTCTAGACTTTGTTTCTCCCACATGGAGTATAGTGAGTTGAGGTGGAGCATAAAGGGTCAACATACCTTAGTAGACAAACAACCAACAAGGCTCTGCTAGTGCCAGCATGACTGAAGTAGGATAAAGGGCATTTGGAACACGTTGAAAATATTCAAGTGCATAAACCTCTTCCAAAAGCTATTAGGCCTGGAAAAGTTTCACTGTAGTCCTGTAAATACTATTTAGGAATCAGCCATTGAATTGAAGTCAGAGTGACCTTTCTTGTGTTCCGTTAAATGTAGACATGTTAATAGTGCTTCTTTCTACTTAAATGCTTTATTATGGTACTCTGTTTATGCAGAACATCACTTTGGATTTATTTTTAAAAGTGGAAATACTTGTTTCAGCTTGAGGATTATGTATGAAACTTATTTTGCAAAATGTACTTTCTAACCCAGCTCATTAGTCCAAAAATAACCACCCTACTCCAGAGGACTAACAATAATAATTTAATCCTTACTGCCACCCTGTAAAGTAGATATTATCATTCTTATCTTTTCCAGCTGGAAGGGGAGATGATATAATGGAAGTCAGAGCTTAGACTGTAATGGCAGCCTGCCTGGGTTTGAATCCCATCTCTGCCACTCACTAGCTCTGTGATCTTAAGCAAGTTACCTAACTTCTCTGTGCCTCAGCTTCCTCATATCTAGAGTGAGATAATAACAGGACTTCTTTATAGGGTAAAGTGAATTAATTCATAGAAAGCACCTAAAACTACTGAGCACACAGTCGATTCTCAAAGAATGGAAGATCTTCCAGAGTTAGGTGGCCATTTCCTGGCTGGTTGATAGGACAAGTGAGAAGGATCACTGAAGTAGGCTAGAAGGAAAAATCTGGGTCATTGGAGCAGGCTGGCCTTATTGATGGTTCCTGAGATGAGCTGCATTACTCTGCTTGAAGGCAGGGGCAGGTGTATGGAAGGATTAGATGATGCAGGCCAGGAGGAGCTGGTGTCTGGGATGTGTCCCAAATGTGTTTGCCCCAGCCTGCACCTCCTGGAATCCAGGATATGGGAAAAAGCCCTTTCCTACACAGGCTATAGGAAGGTTTAGAACCTGAAGAGTACACAAACTACCAAGCTCAATGAATCACAATAAATTAATTTTTAAACGACTATTTTACTCTTTTAATTTAGAAGTGGCAATTTACAAAGCAACTGACTATTCATCATTGTTTTTCTTTGGAAGATCTAAAGCACAGTTTCTGGCTTACCCGGTAGGGGTGTCAAACACCCAAGTTACATGGAATCACCTTGTCATTTCTGCTTATAATTTATAATGATTGGACTTGGTGTTTTATTGTCACCGAATTTAAGTGTTTCAAATATAATTTTGCTCAAAGTTCTCAGTCCATAGTGAACTCACTAATGTTTCCCCTTTACTTTTCAGTCACATTTCAGGTAGTTTCTATAGCAGCAGCTTCAGCATTTATACCTTTCTGTCAACAGAGCTTTGTGTGCTCAGAGCCATCACTCCCCTGGAGAGCAAAGGGGAAATTTAGCTGAACATGATGTGTGTTGGCTTGAGTACAGCTAAGTCCCATGTCCCTCGCTTGGATTCCAGATTCTGACTTCCCAGATGGTTTCACAGTGCACACTGGAAGATGTAGGCCCACCTGGCAATGCTGGCAATAAGCAAGGAGTCATAAGGGCCCTTAGGACAGAGAAATTCCCCGGGCCACTGAGGTGGTGAGCTCCAGGCAATCCAGTTATTCCTTCTTTCATTAGTATAACAGAATTTACTGAGAGAGCCCCATGAGCCAGGCAATGTGCCATGCACAGCCAGACACAAATTCTGCCCGTGGGGAAATGATTGTTTAGTAAAAAGGAAGATGATGAAATAAGGAATTCCAATAGAGGGTGATAATGTGATATACATAAGAGGGGCTCCTAAACCAGGCTTGAGGGTTTGCAAAGAAAATTGGGTGGCTGGGCAGAGGGAGGAAGGAAGTATTAATCTTCACGCTTTGTTCTTTTCCCCAACCCTGCTCCAATCTATAAGCAAATCCTATTTTCTGAGTAAATACAAATTTAACCACTTTTCAACACCTTTGTCTGTTTTGCTGTGGTCCAAGCCACCATCATCTCACTACAACAGCCTCCTAACTGGTTTCCCCACTTCCGCTTTGTATCCTCTGGCAAATATCATAGATTAGCTCACTTGACCCCCATTGCAACCCCAATTACAGGGAACCTCACTGAATGATAGAGTTTGGAAAGCTAATCTACATTTTCTGAACTTCTGCCCTTATGGCCTGGATTCCACAGATAACTTAGCCTCTGCCAAAGAGGATAAACCTGCATGAGATTTGAAAGGGGATGTGAGGTGTAGTCTATGCTTCTTCTGTGGTTTCTGGTTTCTGCTAGTGAGCATAGTCTTTGAAGCTTTTGCTTCTTCTGCAGCAGCAACAATAGAGGTCCCAAGGTATAGTTCCTAGTTTTGTGGGTATGGGACATATGCTTTGTTTATTATAGATGGAGAATGAGACAGTGTGATCTTGAAGCTGAAATTTGTGATGATCTCAGAAAAGCCAGAGTAGTCCTAGAGCCAGCTATTAGGGCAATGTAATCCTTATTCTCCAACCCCCCTGATTACACCAGTTCTGTGGTATTATTCAGGAAAATAGTTCTGGAATTTCATCCTAGAATTTTGTTCTTCTGGCTCTTTCAACACCTTTGCAAGCATTTCTGCTTAAATGCATTAAAGTGGTTTCTGCTATCTCTCATAGATCTCTCTGTCTTACACTCTTCACAGAAGGTAAAGGAAATATTTTTAAAATGAAAACAAGATCCTGTAACCTCCTTGCTTGAAACCCTCCATTGGCTTCCCATTCTACTTATAATAAAAAAACAAACATCATTTCCTTCCACTCTAACCTGCATGACTTTGCCTAAACTCTCCTTATCCTCTTGCTGTTCCTCAAACACATCAAGAACACTCCTGCCTCAGGGCTTGCTTGATGTTTACTCTTCCTCCTACCTGGAATATTCTTTCCTCAGATATGTGGATGGCTCAACTTTTCACTTCATTACAGTCATCTCTTTCTAATCTAAGAGTAACCCATATCTATACTCTATGTTTACTTTCTGAAGAGCATGCTTTGCTCTCTGAGATCATCTTGCTTATTCATTCATTCATTCATTCATTTATTTATTTATTTATTTGGTACATCATCTGTGCGTAAGTTCCACAAGGATAGAGACTTTGTCTTACTTTTTTCTGTGGATCCTTGGAAAAAGCATTGACCTATACAAATTGAAAAAATACCTAGGAATTCAAGAGAAGGATGAAGAAATAGAAAAGACTGGGCATTTTTCAGTGCTGCTGGGAAGTCTGTAGAGTTTAAAGCAAAACACCAAAAACTGAAAAATCCAATCACTTGAGAATGGTGGTAATTTCTGAAGAATATTCTTGCAATTCTGAGATAGAAATACTCAAGCAATGTGAAGAACAACCAGACCTGTGTCTGAAGTGGGTGTCATTATAGCGTTGGAATCTAATTAGAAGGGTGGTCCATGATCTTCTCTGCAGCCTATTTGGGATTTTTTTTTCTACAAAAGCATGTGCTATGTCTGGTCTGCTCATCTGGGGAGTAATAAAACAGGGTGTTGAGGTTCAGATCGTCTGAGGAGGCAAAACTTGCACTCTGCAAGCCTCTGCTGTGTATTCAGCCTGGCATTACACGTTCTGGGACGGGAGTAAGAAAGGGAAAGATACAAACCCTACCTGCAAAGAGGGAAGAGAGATGACCCTCTACAATGAGGGTCAGGGAGCTGAGAGAGAACCAACCCGTAGGGATCAGTTAAGGTCAGTGCTCTGGAGAGGGAAGAGACCAGAGGACAGAGAACCAGAAACCCTGACATTGGTGAATAGGAGGCTCTGAAGTGCTTTAGAACTGGGACAGAAGTCAAATAAAATTGACCAGACATTTTTTTCTTTTTTTATTATATATTTTTAAATTTTTTAATTATTATGACATTTTTACTCATGGAACTGAAAGCAAAGGAAGTAGCAGGCACTGCAGTTTTGGTTTCCTATGTCCCTGGAGCACCTGCATTAGAATTTCTTGGGGTATTTGTCCACCTGCTGCATCTCCACTAGGAGTGACTCCAAAGGTTTTACAATTTGACAGTCTTCACCTGATGGTTTTTATGTATGCTATGATTTCAGAGCCACTAATATAGATTAACAGTATTTGTCAAGTGAAAAAATTCTGGAATGGGTCTGTTGTTATGAATGAAAGCAGATTTACTCACATTGTGTGTTTTTTTTTTATTTAAATTCAATTAGCCAACATATAGTACATCGTTAGTTTCAGATGTAGAGTTTAGTAATTCATCAGTTGCATATAACATCCAGTGCTCATCATATCACGAGCCCTCCTTAATGCCCATCATCCAGTTACCCCATCCCCCACCCTCCTCCCCTCCAGCAACCCTTAGTTTGTTTCCTATAGTTAAGAGTCTCTCATGGTTTTTCTCCTTTTCTGATTTCTTTCCCTTCAGTTTTCCCTCCCTTCCCCTGTGATCCTCTGTGCTATTTCTTATATTCCACATATGATTGAAACCATATGATAATTGTCTTTCTCTGATTGACCTATTTCACTCAGCATAATACCCTCCAGTTCTATTCACGTCAATGCAAATGGTAAGAGTTCATCCTTTTTGATGGCTGAGTGATATTCCATCATAGATAGATCTCTGATATGAACATTGGGGTACAGGTGCCTCTTCAGATCACTACATTTGTATCTTTCCTACGACCCAGCAATTGCACTATTGGTATTTACTGCAAAGATACAAATGTGTGTGTATTTTAAAAGGCAGGGTCAATTGCACATAAGGGGAATCCTGTTAGATCATCTTCTCATCAAACAGATTTTAATATGATATGTGACATCCTTTACCCCACTCCAGTACTCCCGTCTCTACCAAAACACACATACACACCCAGGGCCTGCTTTAATCCATGGAGGAACATGTGTGTCCTCAAAATAAACACTATAAAGAGGTTCAGATATGGGAGAATGACAGTGCTGAGTATTATTTAAGTTGTTTTTATGAAACACAATATACCTAAAGAAAAGTGTATAAAACATACAGTATAAGTAATAATTATAATGTGGACATTCATGTAACCACTACCTGAGTCAAATAAAACATGACCAGCATCCCAAAAGTCCTCAGGCTTTTTCTTTTCACCCCTTGTTATTTTGTATACTTTTATCATCTATTTATGTATAACTGTTTTTGAAGTTCATAAAAATGGCCTCATACAGTATAGCATATATTCTCGTGTGTCCTTTTTTTGGGGGGCTTGATATAATGTTCATAAGATTCAACCAACTTGTATGCAGCCAAGTTTGTTCATTTTCTTTGCTGACTGATATCCTGTTTATGGACATACCACTTCATATACTCATTCAACTAGTTTTTGAATTTGGGTTGTGTTCATTTTGGGACTGTCGTAAACAATGCACCTCTGGGTTTTCTTGGCTGTGTTTTCTGGTGTGCGTGCACATGGGATTCTCTAAATTAAGCACCTAGTGGTGGTATTGCTGGATCTAGGGTAGGTATATTTTAAACTTTGAGAAATACTGAATATTCCCTTCATTCAGTTCTAAATATTTCTTGGTTTCCTTCAAGAGTTAGTTAGTAATATGCTGTATTGAAAGATTCAATATTATAAATATACTACAATTTATTGATAATTCAATGCAGTTGCAATCAAATTCTAACAGATCCTATTTGTGTCAGTCTAACTCTAAAATGTCTGTGGAAAAATCAAAGGATCAAAAATAGTAAAGATACTCCTAAGGAAGAAGATGATAGAATATTCACTCTACCAAATAGTAAGTCTCCTTATAAGGCTAAAATAATTAAGACAGTCGAGTTCTAGCACAAGGATAGATAAATACATTAATGGAACAGAACAGGGAACCCAGAACCATCTCCACTTCAACATCTACTCTGACCGTTACCTTCATCTTTAGTTCTTAACTGCAACCTGGCTGTTCATTGAGGACATAGCTTACCGTGAAGTCCTCTCCAGTGGAGATTCTCTTCTCTCATACAACATGTATCTTAGCACCAGAAGAAATATGGGTCTTCCTCACTCTTACATTGTTTCTAAACCGTTCCTCATTATCTCTGTAAATAATCTCTGTCCTTTGAGGTTTATGCCATCCTACTATGCCACCTCCTATAACTCCTTTATGCTATTTACTATCCACTGACCATAGCCATCCACTGGTCTCTGCCCATCCTACCATCCTCCAGGTGACTCCAACATCTACATTAACCATTCAACAATTTAAAATTCTCATTTCCAGTGAACTTCTCTGAACCATACTAACCACAATATCCCACAGACACACACAAAACTTTTTCTTTACCCTACACTACTCTACCTCTGACACCCAAAATAAATTAATTTAATTTTAGTATTTTAATTAAAATACTTAAAGTCTTGGGGCACCTGGGTGGCTGAGTCAGTTAAGCAGCTGGCTTTGGCTCCGAACATGATCCCAGGATCCTGGGATCGAGCCTTGCATCAGGATCCCTGCTCAGTGGGGAGCCTGCTTCTCCCTCTCTCTTTTTCCCTCACCCCAGTTCGTTCTCTCTCCCTCTCTCTCTTTCAAATAAATGAATAAAATCTTTAAAAAATACCCCAGTCTTGGGCCACAACCTCCTCGCTATGCTGCTCTCTCATTCTTTTACTCCCTCTACACATGTTCTTTTATGCTAGTGAGACCTCCTATTCCTCGACCTCTCTATTTTCTGCCCATCTGTCCTCTCCCTCTGCTCTCTCCTCTTACCATTGATTTGGATTTGGGGTATTCTCCTCTTTATCTTCTCTTCCTGTCCACACTCAAATTTACTAAGTCGGCAATACCTCCATTACCACTCATTCATCTATGCTTTCAACACCTCCTGCATCCCCATATCTAGTCATGGCTTAAATCTCATCAGTTGTTGATTTTCAATTCCAGGCACTTCTCAACATGCTTTCTACCACTATCTTGTTTAGACCTTCAGCATTTCTCATGTAAATCATTTCTATAGTCAACATTCCATTCTTGCCCCTCTCTGATCCTTTCTTCAGATTGCTTCCAGAGTGAATACCTAAAACACAAACCACTTCCCAAATTAGAGCCCTTTGATGGCTTCCTATAGTCTTAAGGATGAAATCTAAACTGTTATCTCTGGCAGCTGAGGCCCCTGCCTGTGTCCTTACCCTCACCTCCCGCCACTCCACCTTAAAAAATCCCTTGCTTCAGTCACACTGAAACTTTGGCAGTACCCCCAAAATACTCTTTCCTGCCTCGGTGACTTTCTCTGAATATATTGTTCTTTCTACCTGGAGCTCCCTTTTCCATAACACCATGTTGCTGTCTAAGCAACTCCTCATCTTTCAAAACTCACCTTACTTCATACTCCTTTGTACTGACTTTGCACTATCATGACACTTATCCTATTGAACTTGGTCATTGCTCTCCTAGTCAATAGACTTTGAGCTAACCATTGCACTTTTTGCTAGCTACTAGACTTTGAGCAACTTTGAGGTCAGAGACCATGTCTTTTTCTTTGTGTCCCTAATAACAAGATTAGGGCCAAGTATACAGTAGCTACCCTCTTAGCAATTTTTATTGGTTGAATGAAGAAATAAACAACTTTCTCACCTCTCTTGGACTTGAAACATGTTTCTAATGATGGCTCAGGAAAAGTAATAAAATTGTTTTCCAGGATTTGGGTCATTTGTTTAGTACAAGATCAATGTAACTGTGGTGCAATATCCTCTTTATACCTTAAATTAGCTGTGAGACAACCAGATTGCTGAAAATGCTGCCCAGAGACCTGTTGTCTAGATGTAGCTTGGCAAGAGAACACACCAAAATGAATCTTTGAGTTACCAGAGTCTTCAGAGGTCAAGAAATAAATTAGAATTTAACTTGAAAAAGACTCTTGAAAATATGACCAATTGAGATACATGATGACCATTCATGTACCTGTTCATTTTGGTACCTAAGCAAGTCAGCTCCTTTGTGCTTTAGAGTACAACACTGAATAATACATACACAAAACAGCATCAATGCCATTGACTTCCCTCAGCCTCCCACCGAAGTGTCCCAAAGTCCAGCCTCCATGAAAGACAAAGTTGTAAGCCTTAGTGTACCTGCAAGGAGACTTGCAAGGTAGTTTGTAAAGCTAAAGTGTCATGAAAAGGGATTTTAACTAAATGCAGTTACCCCTTGTCATTACTCTTGTTGTACATGGACCCAGAACACAGAGTAGGGAAACAATGGGGCAGAAGTTAGCAACTTTTCCATAAGGCCTACTTTTCAAATATTTTTACGATTTCTCCCAAACCAGAGAGTTAAAGGCAGTAGTTCCTTTTTTTGTGAGGTGCAAAAGAGCATCTAAAACAGAGCAGTGAGAAGCCCCTTCCTGCCTTCTGCTCTTAGTTCAGACCCAGCTCAGGCTGAAGGCTCCCTAGTTAGAGCTGCATACCTCACTGGGCAGCTACCCTGCATCTAAGACAAAGGCCCTGGCATGTGGAGTATGTGGCTTCTGTCCTGTCCTTTCACCATAGCTTCCTCCAAATCTACCTGATGGCCATCAAGGACAGGCTGGGCAGGACAGCAACAGGAGTAAGCCTGAGCACCCAGGAAAGACCCAAACGGAGAGCCTGTCTGGCACCAGCCAGCAAATACCAACCCTGGAAGGACAGGCAGGGAAGAGCCCATCTCTTCCTAACTAGGGTTGGGTTTTGGGAAGATTAATTCAACAATAATATGAAGGATGGATCTATGGGGGGTGGAAGAGAGAGATAGGAGAAAGTAAGGAGACCATGGCAAAAGTTCAGGCAAGAAGTAATGAAGGCAATGACACAAGAATTGGTAACAATATGGAACAAGTAGAAATTTCATCCGGTACAACCACTTGGGAAGATAATTGCCATTAACTAGTAAAGTTGAACTTGGACAGACTCTATGACTCAGAAAATTCATTTCTGTGTATATACTCTAGATCAGGGCCTCTCAACCTCAGCAATGGTGACATTTGGGGACAGATAATTCTAGGTTATGAAGGACTATCTTGTGCCTTGTAGGATGCTTAGCAGCATCCCTGGCCTCCACCCACCGGATGTCAGTAGCTCTTCCCCACTTACGACAACCAAAAATGTTTCCAGACATTACCAAATGTCCCCTGAGGGGAAAATTACCCTCAATTGAGAACCACTGTTCTAAATAAACTTTTGTACATGGGCATTAGGGACATGCGCAAGAATGTTCATAGCACCATAATTTGCAAAAGCATAAAACTTAAAAACAACCCACATGTTCATCAACAGGAAAATACATTGTAGCATTTTCATAAAACTGACTCATATGAAAATTGACTACTACAACTGCGCACAAGATAGATCACAAACAAAATTGGTGGGGGGAGAAAGAAGCAGACAAGTAATACATATAGTATAATTACAGTCATATAAAGTCCAAAAATGGAACAAAATGACACATCATTTAAAGGACCATACCTGTGCAGTGAACATATAAAGAAAATAAATGAATTTTTAACAAAATTCAGGACATTAATTACCTCTGGGAAGGAATGAGGAGATAAACCAGGGAGGGCACAGGTGGGCTTCAAAGGCGTTGCCATGTTCTAGTTCTCAAGCTTGGTGATGGGTATACAGGTTTTCATGTTTTTACGATATCTACTTTACATATATGCTATATTACCTTGTGTATACCAAAATAGTTCATAATTTGTAAGGAAGTGATGGGTCTAAACTAAGGGAAGAAAAATGGAAAGGAGGGTAGCATAGTAAACAACTAATTGGGTGAGGGAGAAAGAAGAGCCAACTTTTAGGTCCCTTTTAAGGACAGCTTTAAGCTCTTTTTTTTTCACAGATTTGATGATGAAAATCCATGCTTCTAAATATACATAATCCATTGCCTAGACTTCTGAGTAACATAAATTTCATGCCTTAAAACTGATCCCACTGTATGATGTGATTTGCAGGACTTGATAATGGCATGTTTACTCAAACTCCGTCTGAGAATTCTTCCCTGTTAGACCTCTAAAACATGTGTTCATTTGTATTTCTTAAATCATAAGCATCTGAAAATAGGGGACTTAGTGTAAAAGTGATTCTTCATCTGTAACTTTGGTATCAATAGCTTAACTCCTACTGGTAGAGAAAGCTGTTTCCAACTCTGGCATCCACCCTGCCCCACTTAGTCTCTCCCAGTGGTCACCCTCCAGATAGTGGAATAAAAAAGGAAATTTTTTGATCAAATCCTTTCAGAAGAACTAAGCCATAACAAAGGAAAATATCAAAACATCTTAACCTTTCCTGAGTGAGGCAGAGTGGGGCAAAACAGGCTTTTCCCTAGAGGAAGCCCAAAGTTTTCAAGGTTGAAGGACTCACTGAGAACATATTTCACATATGTGGAAATAGAAAAACCTACAAACATCCAGAGAAGTGGGAAATGCAGGAGATGTCCTGACATGATTTAGACATGAGCTCTCAGAGACTCAGAGAAGCACACGATCTAGACAAGGGTTTATTAAAACCCTTTCCTGAGATATACAGCCCTTGAGAGACAGTTATGTTAGAGCTATAGCAAACTCCTCAGAGCAGCAAATCTAACTTCTGCACATGGATGTGGGAGGGGAAGTGGGACCCAGAGAGGGGATATGTCTTGACCAAGATTCCCCAGCTAAACAGAGGCTGAGGAGGCTACAGTCCTTATCTCCTATCCCTGACTCAATGCTTTTTGATGTCCCAGAGGTTAAGAATTCCAGAAAGCCGGGAATATCATTATTCCAAAGACTAGAGCTGGATGTACCGTTAGAAATCATTTGGTAAAATTGTTTCTTTATACTGGTGGAAAAACAGACCCAGAGAAAAGAATTGACCTGCAAAACTCATAAAACTGAGGTTAGAACTTGGTCCACAGACTTTAAATACTTTACTTAACACTATTTTAAGGCTTTTAACTAAAAGCTCTCAGGGTTTTTTTTTAATTTTGTTTATTTATTTGAGAGAGAAAACATAGAGGGAGAGAGAGAAGGAGACTCCCCACTGAACAGGGAGATGTAGGGCTCGATCCCAGGACCCTGAGATCATGACCTGAGCCGAAGGCAGATGATTCACTGACTGAGCCACCCAGGTACCCCAGCTCTCAGTTTTTAATACCAATCTGTCTAATGGTTAGGGATTTTTAGTTACAAGTGACAGAAACACCTCTCAAACTGACTTAAGCCCAAAGGAAATTATTGGCTTAAATAACGGAATTTCAAAGGTATACCCAGTGGTTCAAATGATATTAATTCATTTTCTCCTCTCTTCTTCCATTTTTCAGTTCTGCTTTATTCTTAGGTCTTATGCTCTCCATTATGGATAGGATTTCTCTATGTAGATAAGACTTATATGAAACAACTTTAGCAACTCAGAACAGTAACCATCTCTCAAGGACTGTATATCTCAGGAAAGGGTTTTGATAAACCCTTGTCTAGATCATGTGCCATCATAGAGGCATTTCCTTAATTAAAGTGGCTTTCACCATTTTGTCCTCAGCATGCTCTTGCCATGAAAAAGGCAAATGTCAATTCATTGTGGAAAGGGTGTTTCCTTTGGTAAGGCAAACATTATTGTCATCCCACTCATAACTGACTTTAAAGGCAAAAGGAAATGACAGAAGGGAAAGTAGGAGAAAAAGAAACATCACCTATGCTTTATCCTGATAGATCAGGAATAAATGGTTTGGCTCCTTTGTTTGAAAAATAACAAGGTATGTTGCATTAGATGTACAGCCAGTGGTTCTGCCTTCTATTCATTGCATGACATCAGCCAAGTTACTTCATCATACCTCCACTTTCCCCTCACATTTTCTCACCAGAAAAATGAGTGTAAGAATCTTTAGAGGCTTTGCACAGTGGGGCTTGCTCACACAGCATCAGGGATAGCCAAAGCCTCTTGGTTCTGCAACATGTGATGGTCAGGCCACCTCTGCCACTGTCTCCACTGTGGTGCAGGGCCAAGTGTGTGGGCAGGTGGAGGTGCAGGAGGAGGAGGAGAAGGAAGAAGAAGAAAAGAAGAAATCTTCATGCAATTTGTTGAAATGGTTGTGATGACCATGACTGCCACATTGCTCAACTCAGGGGAAGGGTGGCAGTCCCATTAAGAATTGAATACCAGGGGGCGCCTGGGTGGCTCAGTCAGTGCGGCATCTGCCTTCGGCTCAGGTCATGATCCCAGGGTCCTGGGATTGAGTCCCACATCAGGTTTCCCACTCAGAGGAGAGTCTGCTTCACCCTCTCCCTCTGTCCCTCCCCCCAGCTTGTGCTCTCAATCTGTTCTCTCTCTCTCTCACTCTCAAATAAATAAATAAAATCTTTTAAAAAATTAATTTAAAAAAACTTGAATACCAGGATGATGGAAATAATACTGGTTAACACACGACTGGATGTGGTGTCTCTGGTTGTAATAATTCAATAAAATAATGAATATGAAAGCATGTTGTAACCTGTAAATTTTGTGAAAATAGCAAAGGCATTTATTCTGCCCTCAAGAAGCCTACGTTCAAGTTCAATCAGAGAAGAGAAGCAGATTACAAAGTTTTTTTTATACATGGATTTGTCACAGGGATTTAACAGTTGTTGACACTGGTTAACAGTTTCTATAGGGCTGTTATCTTTGCATCTGATCTTGTATCTTAAAGCCCACAATCAGGCAGCAGGAAAGGGAAGATGAATGTAAGGTGGAGGAGAGCAAGAATGTGATGGGATCCACAGGCATGCTCTGGAGCTCACAAGGATGAATTGAAACCACGTCCATCCTTGTTGTCTCTAATCTTGGTGGCATAAATATCATGGAGAAGTTGGAGCCCTTTGTCATTAAACTAAGCACACATCCTAGTACAGAAGTCAGAAATGCTGAAATAGGATCCAGGGGAATATAGAGTGGTTGCAGGCTTGGCTCCTGCCTTACACCACCAAGATGAGACAGTAGATAAGTAACAATGTTTGTGAGCTCAAAAATGGCTGCTGCTTCCCTATGCTCTGCAAATCTCCCATAAGAATATCTCTTGTGGCCCATCCTGATCTACAGAAAAAGGAATTCTGGAAAATGTAGTTTAGTTTGCCCAACTTGCCACATTACAAAGCTAAGTGCTATGTGGAGATACTGGTAGGAAATACTATCTGATTGGAATGGGGAAGAGATTCCAGGCACAAGTTGAATAAGGACATGGATGTGAGGTATGGGTATTTTGAGAATCAACAAGTAGCCCAGTTTTTCAGGCATTTGGGGTCTAGGAATAGGCAGACATGAAGCTGAAAAGGAAGATTGGGGCAATGTTAAGTGACTTTTGAATGCCAGGTAATGAAACTAATACCATAAGGAATGGGGAAATTACTGAACATTACTAAGCAGGTGAGTGACATTTTTGAAAATTTAATCTATCAGCAGGTATAGGATAGATCAGACAAGAGGGAAATTGTAGCCAGAAAGAAGCTTAGTGCCAGAGGACTTGGGCTTGTTTTGTTTCATCCCAGCCCCCACACATTGGAGAGTCATGGGAGAGAGGATAAGAACTGCACAACTGTCCCATGGCACACAATTGCCAGCTCTACCATTCTGTGTGATCTTTCAGTTCCTCTGGCTCTAGTCACAAATTACTACTGTCTCTCATATATCCCTCCCCGTGTCCAAGAGGTCTTTTGCAACTATTAGTGGTTATTCTGAAAATGAGAGAGGCAAGGTTTTCCTGAGAGGATAGGTACCCAGAGATATCTCAAGGGGTTGTTAAATGCTGGCTGCATGTCTGGGCCAATTAAGCTCTGTTCTTGGAGGCACAGATGGACACATTTACACATTAGGGGGAAAGAAGTTGAACGAATAAGCCTCCTACTGGCTTGAGACTTTACAATAGCGCTTCACTCCCATCTCAGCAGGTAGTGGACAGCAAACACCTCCCTGTCAGGTCCACCACACTTAGTGTGTAATTGGAAAGTCCAAAGAGAGCTGCACCCCGGCCCTAGGCCTAGAACTTGGAGTCAGGGCCACAGGTGTTCAGTCCTGGATCTAACCTTACTAAATGTAAGGCCCTGGGCAACTACTCAAGTACTGCTCCTCTCAGGGCCTTGGTTTCTTCATGTGCACAGTTGAAGTAATGACAATCCCTGTACTGTCTGACAGAACTGCAGTAAAAGCACCATGAGATGACAGACGTTAAAGTATTTGGTAAACTATGAAGATATTTCCCAGGGGGACAAATCATCATTGTGTTTATTTTAAAAGGATCTATACTGGCCTGAGCAATGCTACGGTCCCAGCAGTGCTTAATAAATAATTCCTGGTGCTACTGCTGCACCTGAGCATTTAACAAGAAAAAAAAAAAAGCTTAATTAGGAAAAGAGACTGGGTAACGTATTGTGAAATGAAAGTCACACAGCAGCCGTCAGTGAGGACCTGGAGAAGAGGAATTGCTCCTGCTTTATCAAGCCCTCACTTTCTCTTTTGGGCATTTCTCTTTTTGGCCTTTGCCACTCTCCCTTTTTTCTTTGACATCTGTTCATCTCACAGCCCACTCCCTGAACCTTTCCCCATTTCCCTTTTCCCCTAAACTTGCTTTCATTCTCTCTCATTTCTTTTATTTTTGTGTTTACTAAACTCTCTCCTTTGCCTGCCTTTGTCTGTCTCTGCATTTCACTCTCTGTCTCTCTCTGTCCCTGTCTCTTTCTCTGCTTCCCCGCCCCCATCTCTCTCATACAGACTTAAAACCAATTTTCTCTGCTAAGAGGTTCAGGAAAGAGAGCCTTCCAGTCAGTGTTGCTAGGTAACCCAGTATCACATGGCCAGCCCCATATTTTTTCTCTGCTTCTTCAGAACTCTGCTACTCAGATACAGCAGTTCTGAGAAAAGAATGGGTCTGGTTGGCTCACTTGCAGTTGGCCAAAGGTGTCGGCTTTACTCTGGGATATCTAGGTTGCTGGAAACATCGGGGGGGTGGAAAGCTAAGGAAATAAAAACTATTACAGGATGGCATGCATTCCTCCAGAGCAGGGGGTTCTTAACTTGGTATCCATGGAACTCCTAGAGACACTGTGGAGAAGCCATAGGGGCTAAAACTCTCTTGAGAAGTCATGAAAAATCAGATATTTATATTTATTTGTGCTTCTTGTTGTTGTTGTTGTGAACGTCTATAGCTTTTCTCAAATTCTCAAAGGGAGCAAGGCTTTCAAGGGAGTTCTTACATGTATTTCCAACTACTACCAATTTGTGTTGAATGTTTTCCATTGCCCTCCACACCCTCCCCCCAGATCTACCCTGTATGGAGTGCTTCAATGAGTCCCCTCACCCTAAGGTTCCAACTTGGTTTCAGCCAGTGGGAGGCATCCCCAGAAGATCAGTGGGAAGGCTGGAGGGGAGTGAGGACAGAGTAGTTATTTCCCTGGCTACTTCCCTGCTAGCCGGCCAGGGATTTGTTTTAGCCCTATACTGAAACTCACAACTGTCAGACAGTTTTCTCCATATGGCTACCATCTCCCTTTTGGTTCTAGTAAATGCATCTCTTATTCCTTCAGACCTAGGGAAAGCATGGGTTCCAACAGTTAATAGTCCCAGGGAACCTTGTTGGTTTCCTTAAGCCTTGCCCACAACTCAATAAATAGTCCATTTTTTAAAAGATTTTATCTATTTATCTGACAGAGACAGCCAGCGAGAGAGGGAACACAAGCAGGGGGAGTGGGAGAGCGGAGCAGGGAGCCTGATGTGGGGCTCAATACCAGGACCCTGGGATCACACCCTGGGCCGGAGGCAGATGCTTAAAGACTGAGCCACCCAGACGCCCCTAAATAGTCCATTTTTTAAACCTCCTCAATAATCCAGTTTGAGAGAGACATATGTTTCCTGCTAGAACCCTGAGTAATAAATGGAGTCACATAAAATTAGGAGGTGAAGGCTAAAAATAGAGATTTGGAAGTTATCAGAAAATAGCAAGTATTTGAGTAGGTATAGCCATTTTCAAAACCTAGCTGTAAGGGCCAGAGTACTCTGTTTCAGATGACTTCATGTTGTTCCACCAGGACTGCTAGTAATGGATAGAGCACAACTATTTCAGGATTTCTAACCCTGACATAACAATTCCACTGGATCAATTGATGGTATTTGCCTCTACAGCAATGACCACTTGAGATTAAGAGCAAATCTTGTACCAGTGGGTATTTCATGGGTGTCTTGATTCCCTAGGAGATCTCAAGGCAGTTCTTTATCAACCCACCTTGCTCAGGTGTCCTGGAGTTTATGAGGGGCTTGGGTTGCTGAATGGCTGTAGGCAGGTATTGTTCCTGTTAGACATTTAATCAGTGAGCTGATTTGAAACATGTCTCTCATGAGGGTCACTGATTTGGTTTTCTCCAATGAAACTTGTGTTTTCTCCCTTCTGACTCCATCACTTTCCATGTGGTCTGTCACCTCTTTACTCCCCAGACTGTGGAATCCAGGTAGGAGAAGAAAAGAAAACTGTGTTACAAATGCCCCAAATCTTCCCTGTCTTACCCCTGAATTTATAGCTTTTGAAAAACTCAAGAGCCAATATTTTGACACTTTTGTTCTCTAGTTACATTCTGACAACTTGCCTTGAAGCCATGCATTTTGGCTGAGGTTGGAGAGGGTCTCAGGCAAAATTCATTAAAGCACAAAAGAGGAAAATGCTTTGGCTAAGGTTCTGACACCTTTTCTTGTCTCAAGAGTTTCTGGAATGAGAAGAAGAGCACCTTATACTGGCTACAGATGGCATGAGCATCCAGTGTTCTTTAGAAGTAGAAGCCCCTCACCTTTTTTTCTGAATTGGGAAGCTTTTTTGAATAAGACTATGAGGGATGATTTTATTCACAAAGAACAATATAAAAAAGGAGGGCAAGAATTTCTGTACTCTTCACTTGTGTGGGAAGGTCCCATTTGTAAATGAGGACATAATTTGAGAAATTGCTGCTCATTAAACAAAATTATATGACTCAGAGTTTCCACTGAGCCAATTTCACACTTTAGTTTTTCTGATTTTATATTCAACTGGCCATTCTAGAGATATCGTAGTTAAGTTTGCAGTTGCTAGTCATGTTCACCTAAAGTAATGGAAAAGACCAAGAATTTGCCCTGACAGAAAATAATGGGCTAATTCATGATATCCCTTCAGATTTTGTTGAAAAGGAGAGGGAAATTACTTAGCACAAATAGCATGGGACTGTACGCAAAGATTCCATGTCTCAAGAAATTGTTACCTCCCCATATTGCCTTTGTTTACCCAGACTTGATTATAGGCTCTCTGGAGATTTTCACTTTGCAAACCATCTAGCCTATTAAAAATGTTCGAATAATTCTGGGATGAGTGGAAGCACTTATCCATTTGTAACAGCAAATTGGCTGACTGTCATGATCAATATGGAAGAATGTGTTTCTTCATTATTTTCCTTTGTATAAGCACCTCAGCTGATGATGTGTGTATATGTTTTGGGGACAGAGATGATAAGGGTAGGGGTAAAGGAAACAAATATATCAACTCTGTCTGAAATGTGCTTACACCACAACTAGTGATTGTGTTATTTGGGTACTCCAAGAAGCAGACACTAGGTTAGAGATGTAGGAGTACAAGAAGTTTATAGGATGGCATCTGTGAAAAATAAAAGGAAGGATGAAGCAGGACTGGGTAGAAGAAGACTTAGATCTCAATGCACATCTGACAAAGTCAAAGTCTCAGTGGGGAGCTATGGAGCAAACATTTCCCATTAGATGAATTGGGCAGAAGTGGACAAGCTTTTGGTAGTCATTGTCTGGGACCTGTTCAGGAAGAATGTGGTTTTGCCTCAAAAGCTGAGATGGATCCTGAAAGTGCTAATAGCTGGAGGCTTTCGTCTCACTTCACTTTTTTGCAGCTAAATGGCAAATTCTTGCTTGAAGGGATATCCAAACAGTACTCTTCCCTGGCTGACACAATGATCCACCGAGTTTAGTGGCAGAAATGTCTTGGCCTTTTTTATTCTGAAAATATTCCTATCATTCACCTTATTTTACACTTGACCCTGTGGTCATTGAAAGACATGAATAACACATGGGAGCTCGAGTTTTCAGGTAAGTAGTATGCTCCTTATGCAGTCTTTGGTATAAAGATCTAGGTGAGTCATTTGGTAGTACGGATAATGAACACAGAGTAGGACTCTGCTCCAAATAGTGAGTGTCCAGGAGTCTTGAGAACAATGGGGAATGCAAGATTAAAAATATCTCTGGAAGGAGCACTCCAAAAATTGGGAGGGTGGCAGGTCCAGAGGTGAAGACACCCAAACAAACACTCTTCCGTAGTCACAAAGAAGCACCTGAGCCAGAGAATATTGTTATCTTATAAAGCTAACATCTACAGAACAGTCTGGGGCCTCAAGGACACTAAGACCAATATGAATTCTCTTTCCAGTTCGAGTATTCAAACTCACATTAACATAAGGATTTTCATCCTTATGGGAGGATGGCTTTTATCCTGAACATCTATCCCATGACACACTAAGGCCTTAGGACTCAAGAACTGCACAGAGAAAAATCTTAGTAACAATGTGGTTCCTTGGAAGGTCAGTTGCTTGACCACTGAGAGGCTTTGTTTCTACTTATTTGATTCCAGAGTTACAAATTAGGCATTGTTTAACTCACAGCAAACATTGTGAAGCAAGTGAAGAAACACCTTTTCTCAATAGAGACTCTGTTTTGAATAGCGACTCTATTTTGCCAGAAAATAGAGTCTAGCCTCCCTAGTCACTCTCTTACTTGGCTCTGATCATCAGAACCATCCAAAAAGCTCAGGACTCAGACCAAGAACCTGAATTTGCGTTTTGGAGCTAAATGATGTCGAATAACAGATTCTGATGACTTTACTGAATGCTTCTTTCACCATCTCTTCTTTGTCCTCCCTCTTTTGCCTTTCTCCAGCCTTCTCTGCTTCAACCCTTGACTTTTTGGTTATGAATCTTCGAGTAGTTAATACATTCTATTTCAAATTGCTTTTCGCTTCCTGGTAACGACTGCTTTTAGGAGACATTTTTCTTTCCAAATACGTTCAGTCAGGAAATATTTTTAGAAGAGTGGATTAAATATGGGGGGGAAAGTCCAACGTTGTTCTGAACTCCTTTGCTCCATTTAAGAATTAATACTTGATAAGCACTTTGTGTTTCTTTTACTGAGTCTGGACTTGTCCCTACCAGAGCCCTGTTCATTTCATTTCCTACTAGACTTTGAGCATCTTGAGGGTGAAACCTGTATCTTACTCATTTCCATTGTGTCAGCCCCTAAAGCAGTAGTAAATGCTTAGCAAAGTATTGTTGAGATAATACTAACATAGTCCTACTCCATCATAGTATTTCTGTCCTTGAAATGATCAACTGATAAACTTTAATTAATTTTAAAATGTTTAACTTTGGCTTTACTACTGTGCTAAGGACTCTGCTATCCTGAAGCCCATGGGCAATAAGGGAAGTCAAGTAGGCAATCTATTGTAATATGGTAAGATAACTGCTACAGTAATATGAGAGCATGTCGAAAGAGAAACTTACTAGGCAAACAAAGAAATGTAGATGATATTTTATTTGAGTCCTAATGAATGAGTAGAATTGTTTCATCAGGCAAAACAAGAGAGAGGTAAGAAGAGTGAGCAGCATGAGTAACTGTACAAATGCAGGGAGAGAGAATGGAAGCTTCAGGAAATGGCCTGTCATGAAAGATGACTGGTGAGTAGAACATGGATGGAATAGAGAGATGAGTCCAGAAAGGCAGTCAGGGCTTAGATAATGCAACGCATTACAGGATAGCTTGAGGGGATTCAACTTTATTATGTGTGCAACAGGAAGTGACATCAATTTGTAACTTATGATTCTGGTGGCACAATAGAGGATGCACTGGAGGGAGCTGGACTGATCACAGACAACTGGGTAAGGAGCTATTGCAGTAATTCAGGTGAAAAATGGTGACTTGAACAAAAGTGGTGGCAATATGGAAATGAAGAAATGAGCTCAAGAGAGACTTGGCACTTCATCCAACAATAACAGAATACACATTCTTCTCAAACACATGAAATATTCACCAAGCTAGAGCACATTCTGGGCCATAAAACACACCTTAACAAGTTGTAAAAAGTATAAATCATATAATGTTTGTTCTCAGACCACAATGGAACTAAATTAGAATTCAATAATAGAAAGATAACTGAACATAATAATAAAAAAAACTTTAAAAAAAGGTAACTGGAAAATCTCCAGATGTGTAGAGATTAAACAACACACTTCCAAATAACATGAGTCAAAGAAGAAATCTCAAGACAAATTAAATAATATTTTGAAATAAATTAAAATGAAAATGCAACTTATCAAAATTTGTGGGATGCAGTGAAAGTAGTGCGTAAAGGGAAATTTATAGCAATGAATACATATTTTAGAAAAGAATAACTAGGTGATGGGGTTTAAGGAGTATGCTTGTCGTAATGAGCGTAGGGTGATGTATGGAAGTGCTGAATTACTATATCGTACACCTGAAACTAATATAACACTCTGTTAACTAATGGGAATTAAAATAAAAACTAAAAAAAAAAGTTCTAAAAGCAATGTTTCCATTTTAGGAAACTAGAAAAAGAAAAGTAAATAAAATCCACAGTAATAATAAAAATTAGAGCAGAAATTAATGAAATTGAAAGCAAGTAATCAGTAAAGAAAAATCTATGAAATCAAAAGCTGGTTCTCTGAAGAGATACCTAGAAGGGTAAATAGCTGGATATGGAAGGGTGGAGGAGATAAAGATACATGGATCACTCTCAAATGATGATGCCAGTAACTGAAGTAGTGAATGCATCTATTCCAAAAACCAATTATAGCAAGTACTGACAAGAATATGGAGCAACTGGAATAATCACACACTGCTGTTGGAAATGTAAAACAGTACAACCACTTTGTAAAATACTTAAGCAGTTTCTTTAAAAGTTAAACATGTAACTACCATATGACCCAGTCATTCTACCCCTAACTACTTACCTGAGTAATGAAAGCATATGTCCAAAAACTTGTAACAAATGTTCATAGTGCCTTTATTTGTAATAGCCCGAAACTGACAACAGCCTAAATGCCCATCGGCAAATGAAAGAATAAACAAATTGTGGCACATCCATACCATGGATTACTATTCAGCAATAAAAATGAACTACTAACACATGCTACAGTATGAATGAATCTCAAAATAATTATGCTAACTGAAAGAAATCAGACCCAAAAGAGTACAGGCTATATGATTTCATTTATATAGAATACAAACTAGTCTACAGTGACAGAAAGCAGATCAATGGTTGTCTGAGAATGGAGGGAAAGATTACAAAAGGAAATGAAGAAACTTTGGGGGGTGATATGTTCACTATTTTAGATGTGGTGATGGTTTTATAGGTCTGTTATATGTCAAAACTTAAATGAAATTGCACACTTAAATATGTGCAGTTAATTGTCAATTGTACCCCAATAAAACTATTTAAAAAACAGTTGGTTTTAAAAAGGTGTACATATTTAAAAAAACAATCTCAAAGGTTAGTACTTGGGACAAACTAACAAATTTGTGTCAATCTTCATTTGATTTTATCTTTTCAAACTCAGGTTAACTTCCATGAATCCGCTGCCAACTTTTACAGATGGATGCTCCTACCCCTGCAATTCTGCCTTTCTGAGAGGTCCTTCCACATTTACAATTTTTTTCCAAATCCCAAGAATCAAGAATTATTATGGAAGAAAAAAGTTAATTACCGCACAGAATGGATACAAGATAACCTGTAGTCTTTTATTTTGTAATGATGATATCAGAAATCCAAATGAAAACTGGTTTAAATGCTACATATAAAATGACCAGAGATGCATGAATTGGAGAACATGTTTTATGAACACAATCTTAAAATATGACTCACTTTTAGTAAAGTACTCTCATTTGATCCATTTTAATCCTCCTAACTTATTTTAAAGCTGACATCATACCCACTCCACGCTGAGTGTTATAATGGCTTTTGGCCAAAAGCAATACAATTCTGATGTGATTAGAATATCAGAAAAACCTTTTAATAAAGAAAATAGTCAAACAGCAGAGCTGTCAAAAATACTCAGTAAGAGTGGGCTCAGTGACAGAGTCCTTTCCTGCCCTGAGTTTTTAGGTCGTGTGACGGTTTATATGACATAGTTTCTTAACCTGGAGTCCATCATCCTGTGAAAGTACAGGCGAAATTATGTGTTCCCTTCCTTTGTAAAATCTGCCCAGATTATATCTTCTCTTCCAATTCTAGATCATTCATGGACTTTCCTCTTATATGCTATAAGAAAATGAGGAGAAAGAGAAGGAGAGAGACAAAAACATAGAGACAAAAGGGACAGAGAGACAGAGAGGTGGGTGCTTCTAATCTAAAGACACAGCTGTGGCTCTGAACTTGAAATTAGCAGCCCTGGCCCTGGTTCTGATACTGCATGTACTGCATGTGTGAAATTAGTCCAGTTTCCTTCCCCCTTTTGAGTCTGTTTTACTATTACTTCAACTTAAGAGGTTGAATTAGATAGATGCTCAGGACCCTTCAAATTCCAACTTCCTAGGGATCTATGTACTAATGCAGCTCTTGACTTACCCTTGATTTTACCTTCATTTCCCTAGGTATTTGGCATTTCCCTCTTTTCAGGCAAGGTTCTGCATCAGGGTGATGCTGTATTGGCTTCTATCTTTAGTCAGTGCCACTGTCCAGCGTAGCAAAGATTAGATTTTAACGATGACAAGTGCCACTGACTTTCCCTCTGAGTCTGCAGGTTCTGAGACATCTTGTCTCTTCCACATTCTCTAATAGAGGCTGAAACTTGGATCCCATGATGGCATGCTCCACAGCCATATTCCAACTCCCAATTCGTCATTTTTCAAGATGTAGTCACTCTTGTCATAAAACATTAGGGCAGTAAGAACACCCTTAGAAATCACCTTGTCCATTGTCTTTTCCACCACCAAACCATTGCTTTCCAGATACGTGTGAGGATCAGGAAAAGGAAAGGACACAGAAAGCCACACATGGAGTCCACAGATCAGGATTAGAATCTAGAGATTCTGATTTCATGTTTAATGCTATTTCTACAGCACCTCTTCTGTTAATCATATTGCCAGGCATAAAGCCTTATTTTATCTGGCCTTTCATTCATTCTTTCATTTAAACACAAGCAATGAACACTTACTATGTGCTGAACATCATGCTTTACTAGAAAAAAATGCTGACGGGAACAAGTCATTTCTGTCTTGAGATTTACCCTAGCTGTTGATTAAAGGCTGTTTCTAATAGTACTGGCTTGGGCTTAATGCAACAGAACAGGTTATCATCATTGCCATTACCTCCACCTCCAGGCACCCACCCACCTGCACTGACCTAACCAAGATCCAATATGCTTTAAAACAGAGGCAACACATAGCATTAAGCACCATTTTATTGATTTGTTTCAATGCACAAGTATTTATTGAGCACCTGCTGATTCGATCTTAATCTTATTCCTAAGAATCTAATGCAGTTTAAAGATAGAATTAATCATCAAAAGGGAAAGCTCAGGTTCCTGCTGAGTCATTCTGTGGATGTTCACTATGAGAGGTAATTCTTTATTAACAACTGAACTCCCTCTCAAAGGTCCATTGTGTAGTGCATCTTATTTTCACAATTGTATATTGGGAAGAGGATTCCAAAGAAAGAGTGACACACTAAGGAATGGGTACAAGTAGGAAGGACCAAGTTTAGTAGATTAAGGAAACAGGAAGCACCTTAAAAACTCTCCAGTTTTTGGTGTGCAGCAGGTCAAGGCCAGGAATAAATTAATAACAGAAAGGGCAAGCAATTTCCTGAGAGTTGGGGGGATTGCAAGTTCTATAATAAAAGTAAAGGTGAGAAGAAATAGTCAATTGTAATGAGCCTTGGTTCGCCTAGTCTTATCTGGCAAGAGAGAAAAAGGAGGGAGGAGCCGATAAGTCAGCAAGGGTCTGATAGAGGAGTTAAATCTGTGAATTTAACCCATGTATGTTCAAATAGCCTACATACATTCAAATATTCAAACGTCCAATATACACTCAAATACTCAAAGGATGTGAAGTAGGGGAAAGGTGGAATTGATGCCAATTCTGCCTATCAATAAATTTATGACTAAGGCTGAGCATGAAGTAAAGACTTGATCCAGATGTCATTTCATTTAGTCTTATTCCTGAGATCCCATAGTCTTGTGAGAATTTCCAAGCATGATTCCTGTGGTTAAAGGTGAGCATTTAAAAAAAAAATCAAGGTGAAATTCACATAACATAAAACTAACCATTTTAAAGTGAACAATTCAGTGGCATTTTACATTCACAATGTTGTGCAATCATCCATTTAGTTCCAAAACATTTTCATCACTCCCAAAGTAGATCCCATTGCCATTAAGCAGTGACCACCTTCTCCCAGTCCCAAGCATATTGGATCTACTAATCTGCTTTCCGTCTCTATGAATTTGCCCATTCTAAACATTTCTTATAAATGGAAGCATACAATATGCAGCCTTTGTCTCTGGCTTCTTTCTTCATTTGTTTAGCATAATGTTTTCTAGGTTCATTCATGTCATAGCATGTAACAGTATTCATTCCTTTTTGTGGCTGATACTATTCCATTTGATGGATACAACAAATTTTGTCTATTCACCCATTATTGGACATTTGTGTGATTTCCACCTTTTGGCCATTGTGAATATGTGCTGCTATGAACATTCATGTACTGGTGTTTGATTGAATGCCTGTTTTTAGTTTTTTCAGATAGTAAAATTGCTGAATCAGTTGGAAACTAGATGTTTAACTTTTTGTTAAACCGTTTGCCACAGTGGCTGCACCCACTTCACATTCCCAGCAGCAAATGTATGAGAGTTTCAGTATCTCCATATTTCTGCCAATACTTGTTCTTATTTGTCTTTGTTATTATAGCAAATCTCTTGTGTGTGAACTGGTATTGCCTTGTGGTTTTGATTGTGTTTCCCAAATGTCTAACAATATTGAGATTTTTTCATGTGTTTATGTCTGAGGAACATTTACTATTAATATAATTTATTCTGGTGAATAAACCATACTTTCTTGTTACTTTCAATGCCTTCTAATTTTTTAAAAATAAAAACTGGATGTTTTGAATATCATAATGTAGTAAATCTGAAAATCAGATTTTTCCTCTTAGGCTTTGTTGTTGTTGCTTGCTGTGTGTTGTTGTTTGTTGGTTTCATGGTTCTTCTAAACTAGTTTTTAAAAGACTTTGTCATATGTGGTCTTTAGTCTCTGTTTCTTTAGCTTGTGCTTAACTGGTGGTTTGGCAGGAATTTTCTTAAATTCCTAGAGTTCATAAAAATAATTTTAAAATACCTTTCTTGTCTTTGCAGATTGGCTCTGTGTTGGAGCACTCTTTAAATGCCTAGCCAGTCCATTTATAACCCTAACTTAGCCTTCACTTTCTGCTTGTGCTGAACCTAAAATCAGCCATCAGTGAAAGGTGAGGGAGGGCCTTCTCAAGACTTGTCTAGACATGCATCATGCTCTGGGCATGCATGTAGCTTTTTAGATTCCCCATTATATGTGAATGTTTTCAAAGCCCTTATTCCCCCAGGTAACTCTCCAGATCTTACCTTCCCAGGCTTTTGATGTGTTTACTATTTATTCAGACTATAATCTTTTGCTCCAGGCACCAATGGCTTATTCACTTGCCTTTCAGTATTTTCAAGAACCCCCGATTTAGCCATTTTTCTGCCCTTTTTCTGCCCTGGGAGTTTCAAGTTAGGCAGAACAAAGGCAAGGGCTGTGCTTCAGTCCTTCAAGGAACCCCCAGGCAGACAAACACAGGCAAACACAATTACTTGGGAATAAGTTCCACTCTACTCCTGGAACCAGGTATGCATAGGGTTGGGAGGCAGGAGTGGGGGAGGTACAGGCTGCCATCTTTAAGACTGGCATCACACCAAGAAGCAGAGTGGGGCAAGGCAAATTTAAATGCCACAGCAAAGCTCTTCTACCATATTTGTCCCCTTTTCTGAATTCAGCATTCACTTCATTACTGTAATACTTTAATAATATTCCAGAGTTCTGACAGTTTACTCTGAGTTTTTGCTCAGTTTGTTGGTGTTTCTGTGGAGGCACAGGCTGTTGGAGCCCCCTGAGGCTCCCATGTTTGCTGAGCAAAGATGGGTATTTTACACACAATATAGCTATGGCCCCTGAACTCAAGCCACAGACTTCATCTAGTGCTTGACCCAATAAAGTGATCTTTACAGAGTAATCAGAGCACTCTTTAAGAGTAATCAGAACACTCTTATCCACAAGGACAGTACGAAGGGCTATATCAATGCCCTAGCCCTATGTTACAATGTGGTTCTCAGGGACTTCGATTGCCTCTTTATTTCACAAAATACCACTTCATTCCACAGGACACTGTCCCATTACATTGATGATATCATGCTGATTGGACCTGATGAACAGGATGTACCAACTATCCTAAACACCATGATAGGATGCATGCATGCCAGGGGGTGGGAAATGAACCCCACAGAATTTCAAAGGCAGTCTTCTTTGGTGAATTTTCTATAGGGATCTAGAAGTCTAGGGCATATTGAAACATCCTTTCCAAAGGGAATGACAAGTCACCACAGCAGGCCTCAACTACTATTAAGAAATAGGCACAATGAGTAGTGGGCTTCTTTTGATTCTGAGGGCAATGTACACCTTATTTGGGAGTACATCTCCTACCTATTTACTGAGTAATCTAAAGACTTCCAATTTTTAGCAGGGCTCAGAATAAGAAGAGGCAACAGGCCCAAGCTGCCATGCAAGCTGCTCTGCCACTTGGTCAATATCTCAGCAAATCCAGTAGCACTTAAAGTGACTGTGGCAAACTGGGATGCTATATGGAGAATTTTCAGGCTTCTAGAGGTGATGCATTTGCTTATATTTCCTTCTTATTCCCATTGCAAATAGTTAACTGGAGTAGGTACCGTTACCTAGATAATTGTGTTTATACTAGCTGTTATACCTCCAACCCTTCTACTTTTTCTCAGAGTGAACCAATGTAAGGTTAGTCTCATTCTGAAATCCCCCCATTAAGGAATACCTAGGCAGCTCTGTCAGTTAAGCATCTGCCTTCAGCTCAGGTCATGATCCCAGGGTCCTGGGATCAAGCCCTGCGTCAGGCTCCCTGCTCAGCAGGGAGTCTGCTTCTCCCTCTCCCTCTCCCAGCTCATGCTGTCTCTATCTCTCTCTCAAATAAGTAAAATCTTATAAAAATCCACCCATTAATATTCTCTTTCAAAAGTTAGCAATAAAACTCTGTGTTCAAATAATGAGTTTAAGGCTGTCTAAATGCCAAGAGGCACATTCTGACAAGTTCCCAGCTTTTTTGTGGCATCCTTGGTCTTTGCTTTATGTGTCAGTGTGATCAGGTGTAAGCAGAGGAGCAGAACAGTTAGTGGTTATGCTTTATCTTTGCACAGGGACTATGTCTATAGGTCCAAGCCCCATAGAATTATGGGCTATAGAATCCAGCTACAGGGCTACAAAGCAAGGGGCAGTACTTTTTCTGTCCTTAGGTGACAAAGTGTGATAGGAAGCAAGGAAGCGGAAGGGATAATAGAACAAATATTCCAACTGAACCACCAGTAACATTGTAACATTTAAAGGTTGCAGGGCAAGAGTTCACCTGGGGCCTTCTTGCCATATATAAAGGTTTAAATCAACCAATAAACTGTTAAATAAAATCTTATCTCCAATAACATGAAAAATTCACCTTCTTAATGATCTGAAAGACCAGGTTCAGATTTAGTGTACTGGGTGTATTTTAGTAATATATTTTTCTTATTTAGTTTATCAAGAAAATTTAAAAACACCAATCTGTCAGTCATAGGTATAAGTCTGGAATAGTTTGTTATGCGAAGTTCAGGACTATACACTGGATACCTGGAGTGTCAAGGGCTGCCCTTTGCTGGGCCTGGTGTAGAAAGAAATCACAGGGCAGGGGATTATACAAGAGTATGAATTCCAGAGGGCTAGGATTATTGGGAGTCAGTTTAGGGTCTGTATTCCATACTTAGAATACTCAAAGTTCTATTCTAGTGATGTTAAAGGAGAGTGGGCCCTCCTTCCTTGGGCCCCTGGTCCACACCCCAATCCCTAGAACTCAGCCTACCCCCTTTCTCTATGTACCCTGAGCTTCCTCCCTCATCAAGAGAGACTTCATATGCACTTATGTGGATAAAGTAGTATATAGTATATAGTACTATATATATATATACTGTCCCTCAGAGCCTCCATATGCACTCTCTCCCACATATCTCACTTTCTGTGCATATATTGTGTGCACAAATCCACTCAAGACCACTTCTGCCCTGCGAAAATACCCAGCTGGAGGCTACCAGCCATCATCTTGTTCAGGCACACCTATATGGAGCCCATTTATGATCAGCACAATCCTCCTTAAGAACATTTTCCTTTTCTGAACTGTTAATATCCTATTTGATTTCTCTCCCTATTGCAAACAGACTGAGATGCATACCAGAACAGTTTCTGTTTTTGTGATTTTATGTTTTCATAAAGCAAAGACCAAGTAATGTAGTATATAGTATATACTTGTCCCCTGTTACCCGCATATAACCATCACCTTGGTAACCTCTCAGTCCTGGCAATATAACACGGACAATGTCATTCAACCCTCAGAAGCACAGACTCAGTGAAGAGGAGCACCCAGGCCTCTTGGGGCTTGAGACATGGGGCCATTTGGGGAACAAATTCAGGGCCCCAGGTACCTATAGCATAATTAGGGCTGGGGCATGGACTCTGAGTATGCACCAAAAAAAGGCTTATCTCAATGAGAGTTGTGTATGTGTCTTTTGTCTAATGTGAACCCCCTAAGATTCTTAAGCCCACATAAGGGCCCTTAATATAATATATATTAACAATAACTATAGTTAATATATAGTATATATAGTATATAAAGAATGTAAAATATATTTTATGTATATAAATATGTATATATACATTTATATATACTTTATATATAAATATATCTTATATGCATATGTAATAAAATGTATAAGATATATTTTATACATAATTTTACATAATTTATACAAAAATATTTTAATACATATGTATACAAAATATATTAAAATATAGTATTATAGTATATATAAAATGTATATATTAATGGTACTAATAGTAATAATAATATTAAATATAGTATAGTATAGGATATATATAAAATATATAAAATATTATATAGTTAATTATATGACTACATACAGTTATATAGATTATATAGTATAATTACATAGTTATTTATATAGTTATATAATTAACTAATATAGTATAGTTAACATATTAACTATATTAACACAGAAACACATATATATAACATATATATATACATACACATATATCTATATGCATATTTATATATATTTACCACCAGCAGCATGGCATGAACCAACAGAAACTAGGAGAGGCATGAAACAAATTATCCCTCAGAGCCTCCAGAAGGAACCAATCCTGCTGACACCTTGATTTCAGAATTTTGGCCTCCAGAACTATGAGAGAATAGATTTGTATTGTTTTAAGCCACCTGGTTTGTGATAATTTTTTTTGGCAGCCCTATAAAACTAACACATCCCTCGAAGAGGTGTTTGTGTGTCAGGCCCCTGAGAATTCTAGTCTCTTCCTCAATCCAGATTTTACCATCCTGTTCAGTTTACCTGCAACAGTACCAAGTCAGTGAAATAAGGCTGGCCCTACTGTAAGTGAAATTTGAAATTTCCCACATTGCTTTAAACCAGTGGTTCTTAAGCTTTAGTGTACTTCAGAAACAGCTGAAGGACTTGTAAAACCCTGATGGCTAGCAGCCTACCTTCAGAATTTCTGATTTAGTAGGTCTGAAGTAGGGTCTGAGAATTTGCGTTTCGAAGGAGTTTTCAGGTGATGCTAATGCTGCTGGCCCACAGCAACACAATAGCACCATTTTTGGTCTCCAGACAAGCTAGGTCGTCCATTGGTTTCTTTCAATAAAATGCAGTAGAGGCTAGACTACCGTCCCTGCCATCACACGAATTGTTTACAACTTATATTTTAGTTTATTTGAGGCTGCAATAAAATAATTTTAAATAGGCTTACCAAACAGTTGAAAGAGATTGCTGTCAAAGATAGTAAGGTTGGGGCGCCTGGGTGGCACAGCGGTTGAGCGTCTGCCTTCAGCTCAGGGCGTGATCCCAGCGTTATGGGATCGAGCCCCACATCAGGCTCCTCCACTATGAGCCTGCTTCTTCCTCTCCCACTCCCCCTGCTTGTGTTCCCTCTCTCATTGGCTGTCTCTATCTCTATCAAATAAATAAATAAAATCTTTAAAAAAAAAAAAGATAGTAAGGTAGACCAAAACAAATAGAAAAGATACAAAGATACAAAGAGCTGAGACAGGGTCATTTATGTAACAAAATAATCTGCAATTTATTTTTTTCAAACAAGTTTTCATTTTTAATGTAAACAAATGCTGTCAAATATATCTGTAAAAGGTAAGAGGAAAGTCAGATGTCAGTTAATATCATTTTGGGGTGATTAACTTTGAAACAAAATTAGTGGTTTGGACTACTGAAAACTAGAGTATCTGTGAAAAAATAAATTCATTTCTTCTTTCGCCACCCATTTTCTTCTACGCCTTCCAACTGTGGGATGGAATAAGAGTCAATTAACAATTGTATATCACTAACATGCACCAGTAACTTTCTAATATGTGTCAACCCTACGTACATCTGTTGTCTCAACAAGGAGAAAATGAAATGTTTCTTCTTGTAACTCAGACCCTTAATATCAGGGTGCACATGCTTCAATCCTTTGATCACACCAACCTCAACTCCCTTTTGCCCACCACTATAAATGTTTGGTGTTTTTTTCTTTTAGAGGCCACTCTGTGATTTAAACAAACCTTTCTACCTTAGAAGCCTGTGCTCTTTACCCATATCATACATCCCTTATGCTCCCAAACCTCCAGTTTCCATATCTTTAAAATGAGAGTGAGGTTGTTATCAAACATCTATAGCTGTGAAAATTTAGAGAGAGAGAAAGAGAGAGGGGGGGAGGGGAAGAAGGAAAGAGAAAGACATAGATGGATGGATGGAGGAAATATAAGCTGAGACTTAATTACCAATTCAGTGATAAACAATCTACTATGACAGATTTGCTTTTCTTTTGAATGTCATATGAAACACAAAAACCTAAATTGAACTAGTATTTGTGAGTTACTCATGAAATCCTAACTCTTTACTACTTTTGTAAGGCGTCACCATCTCAAAGGCATTGTTATTACAGGAGACAACAGTTCTGTGACCAAGTGATGAAGGCACAGTTAGTGCCTGGTGTATCTGCTTTAGCTACTTCTTCTGGTGACTATTTTCTAAGAAAATATTGATCTCTAATACAAGGTCTGATAAACTTCCCATCTGCAGTAGTCTTTAAACTACAGGACAGAGGACTTGTAGCTATGAATGAAGTATATTTCAGAATATACCACCTTCTATACTATCTAGTATACAAGTATATTATTAACATTAAACTGTTTTTTTCAAAACTGAATTTCAACAATTTTTTTTCTTATTTAGTTTACAGAAAAAATTTGAAAACCTAAAGCTATCAGTAACAAGTATGCGTCAGAAATGGTTAGTTAGGGGCGCCTGGGTGGCACAGCGGTTAAGCGTCTGCCTTCGGCTCAGGGCGTGATCCCGGCGTTATGGGATCGAGCCACATCAGGCTCCTCTGCTATGAGCCTGCTTCTTCCTCTCCCACTCCCCCTGCTTGTGTTCCCTCTCTCACTGGCTGTCTCTATCTCTGTCAAATAAATAAATACAATCTTTAAAAAAAAAAAAAGAAATGGTTAGTTAATACTCAAGGTTCTACACTAATACCTGGATTCTACAAAGCCACCCACTGCTGAGTCCATATCCATTTTGTCTTTCTTCTGGTTCTTCATTTTCATCCTCTTCCACTTCCCTCTCCTCGCCTCCAGCTTCTTGGGCCTCTTCATCAGAGTTTTCATACTGATATTCAGTTGCTTCTTTAGTGAAGAATGATGTTGACTTTGGGACCAGAAGGTGGCAGAAAAAATATCTCAATTTAAAATCAGTAATGGCATCCAGTACTCTGCCCTCAGGAGTATCTGTAAAATAGAAATATGCTTAAAAAAAAGAAAAGCTGGGCATGTTCCTAATGGTTGATAACACTCCCATGGCCTTCAGATTTCTGCTGCTTGATAGTTTTCTCAGTGATGTTTTCCCCCTATTTCTAGTAGATCTCAATCTCTGTACTGCTAATTATTTCCAGCCCTTGTGAGAAGGGATTAGAATCACTTGGTCCTCATTGTGTTCTGTATGTTTTTCTCAGAATTTCATTGGAAAATATGTATTTGATTTAATGACAAATTCTATCATGAAGCTTATTTGTTCCTTAACCCCTGAAAAGTGTTCCAGTACCATTTCATCATTTTCTCATATTATCTTACCAAGAGTCTACATTTTTAAAAGCCATCAACCAAAAGTGAGGTGTACCAGTAGTTTGCCCTTTTCCTTCAGGCGTCACTTTCCATTTTCTTCACGCACTTTCCTGAACACCTACTTCCCACTGACATTCACATTCTTTGGGTTCATGAATTGCACTGGTGATCTCAGATCTTCAGCTTTCTTATCAAATAGGCTGGTAAAAATTATACTTTTTCTCAAGACTGTAAAAGTCTTTATGGAATTGGGTACATTCAGCCTGAAGTTTTTTTTTAAAGCACCGACCTGTTGCTTAATCACCTGAGGCAAGCACTAAGAGTGGCCTGAAAGCAAGTCAGCTATACCAACAGAGGCTACAAGAGCTTGTTGCCTCCATTCCCCCTGGTCCATCCCCTTGGGTGCATAGGCCCCAGCTTTCCCAGAAAATGGCAGCATCAGCCGGTACTTAACCCTCCCAGGCCTTGACTTCCACTTGTTCCTCTGCCTTCTGGGATGTAGCCCTCTCTGCAGGTTCCTCCAGCTACCAGGGTCAGGTTCCCTCTACCAAATATCTTTCCTCCTAGATTGGCTCCTGGGATGTGACTGGACCTCTTCTGGGTCCTCCACCTCCCTAGTTACCAGTCCTTCTCCAGGGTCATTTGGCTCCCAGGAGTGGCACCTGACCACCACTCAGCCTGTGTGGGGCTGAGCCGGGATATGGTTGTTATCATGGACACACTGTTGAAGGGAATGGGTCACATCTCTGAATAGGGGCCAAAACTGTACCATGGGGAACTCACAAATGCCTGGGACAACTTCTGCACCTTCCTTACCAGTCTCTTCTTCCTCTTTGTCCATGTAATTCTCATCCTCTTCCTCATAGCTGTCGTCCTCCTCCTCTTCATCTTCCTCCTCCTCATATTCCTCCTCTTCCTCATTCTCCTCCTCTTCTTTGCCCCCCTCCTCATCCCCTCCCTCCTCTTCTCCCCCTCCTTCTCCCTCCTCTTCGTCGTCATCCTCATCATCTTCCTCCTCCTCCTCCTCTTCCTCAACTTCCTCCTCCTCTTCTTCCCCCTCCTCCTCTTCTTCTACTTGCAGTACGTCCCAGTTTCCCTGAACTACAGGCTGAGCAGCCCCCTGCCCACCCTCCTCCTCCCAAGGGTCTTGAACAACTGCCTGGAAATCCCTAAGGGTTGCGGCACATGCGACTCCAGCCCCCCCTTCTGCAGACTCTGCACTGCCCCTAGTGGATCCAGGGTCCTGGCCCACCCCGCCACTGGCTCCCTGGCCACCTGGGATTGGGCCGCTATTCTCTGTAGCAGACATGGCAGAAGAGATACACCAGTCCGTGCCTCAACTGGAGAAGTGATCTGGCTGCTTGACAAAGGTGGCGAAGATGGCAGTTGGCGAGGGGATTGCTGCTGAGCTGAGGCTGTTGGCAGCGGCGTCGGCTGGAAGGTGGTGGGGGCAGCAAAGAAAATGGCAGCAGAGGATACAGCAGTTTAGTCTACGGCGCCTGTGGAGGCCCTGCAGCACGAAGTGTGCGGGGCGTGGGGGGTGGGCCCGAGGACCAGCCAATTGAGGCTGAGCCTGAGGCACTGTTGGGCAAGGTGAGAACGAATCCGTTGGGCGGGCGGTTGACAGGAGGAGGAGCTTCAAAGGGTCAACAAAGGACTGTTTCCCCGCCTTGCAAGCTCTAAGCTCATTTGCTGAAAGGTGAGAATTGACATGCCTTGGAGTCCATTGATTTTTCAAGACCCTCAGCTACTAGAGTTTGGGTCCTTCCTGTCTTCCTTTTAGGACCTCAGAGGCCTGGCTTACCTTTTAAGCCCACGCATGTCCTGTCCTTTTAATTCTATTGCCAGTGAAGCTAAAGTGTTCCAATGTGGAGGCACTCTGCTGCATAGGGTGAATTGTTCCCTGAAGTCCATTTCGAGACGGCTTGTGCCAATAGGGACAGATTCATAAAAAATTATATAGTACAGATCTCAGCACTTGTAAAAACCTCCCAGAAGTGAAAGAAAAGAGAATTTGGACATTTTAACATTATCAAAGCTGTTTAGAAAAAAATCCAATTGAAATGGATGCAGTCAGAACAGAGGGTTGAAGAGATGTTAAAAACAGAGCTGGAAGGTGTTTAATGAACAGTTTTTACTTCAAGCCTCCAAAGAATGAATAAAGAGATACTTCTTTTAAAGGACCAGGCTTTTAAAGGACCAAGCATGCAGGCAGGCTTCCTAGAATGATTTCTGAGTCAACAGTTCAAGACTTTTTGTTGCATTCAGCCCCACTTAGCCAAGATCTGAAGTGTAAACAATTCTTGAAATTATGAAGAAATCAGCACCTATTTTATACAGATTCCATTTACCATTGTTACCAGGCAAGAAGCACACACAAAAAAAATTCCTGATGAATCATCTGGGTTCAGACATACTCCTCCCTATCCTAATTATGTAGCAACAACTCATATCTCTGCATGGTAATCAGAGTCAACTTGGCCCGCTACTATATAAAGTCCTTTCTTTGCCTGCTAATCCACAGCCATGAAGAGACTAAAGTGACCAGGTGGTAGTTGTAGCTTCAAGTTCAGTAGAATCCATCCTGATTACTTTACCAGAAGCAGTCTCTCTTAGGACCCAGAACATTTGCTATGGCAGACCCTAAAATTTAATAGGCATTTCCTTCTTGTAAACATCCTTGCTAAATGGTTCTATTCCATGATAAAATTGTGTGTATCCCAATTGTCATAGCAACCAGAAGGTCACCATGATGTTTGAACTGTTGACAGCTTTCTATGGTCATCAAAATGTGAAAATTGATTTTCACAGTGAGAGCCATAATCCATACTTCAGCCACTTACACCTCCTTCCAATATAAAGATCGAATAGACATTACTAAAGACAAAGTTCAACAAGGTGTAGTGTGGAGGGGAAAACTTCGTATAAGGGGTTAGGTAGGTAGTCCATATAGGGTGGGTAGCAGATTTGGTTTCCTTTCAAAAACACAAACCACTGGGATTCCAGTCTTACAATTTAACTTCCTCAGAGACTAGCATAACTGATACTACATTAAGTAGCAATCTCAAAGACAACATAGTCCCAAATATACACCCATCACTTGGTTGACTCTGAGGTTTGACAGATAAGGAAAATAAGTCTCAAAGATGGGGAAAATGCAAACAGATCTCAGAAATCTCTATCTTCTGTAAATGCCTCAGGTTTCAATCATATGCCAGAAAGCTCAGGCTGCCTCCCTCCACTTCCAAACAAAACCACAAACTGAATGGTGAGTCACCTAAAATCCCTACTATCAAATCCTGATATTAATCACTTTTTGGCAGTCCATACCTCTGCTCAGTATCTCATTTCCAAGCATAATATACTACATGCTGTCAGTGTAAACATTTGCCACATCAATTGAAAGATTATCCTCTTCTTTCATAGGCACATTAACTTTATCCTCAGAGTCACGGGCTTAAAATAGCACTATTATTCCTCACAATGCTAGAAATGTATGTATGAATGAATGAATGAATGATTGAAGTGGTAGAAAAATATTAGATAATGATAGATATGATTTTAATGAAAAGGCAATATCTAAGTAATATATGAAAATCAGTTTCTAATCATGATAAATATCCTCCAAGTAACAAGTGGAGATTTTCTGGTAACAACAATCCCTTGGGCTCCAATGAAGCCAGGAATGACTGTGCAGATAGAGTGCCCAGGGAATCTTAGTCACCTTAGAATAATATTAGAAAGTATAGAGAAAGGCAAACAACACCGTGAGCTGTTTCCAAAGTCAATAGTTCATAGCTGTTTCCAAAGGCAGTTTTTGGAACAATGTACATGAGGATGGCAGCAAAGATAAAAATGATGCTTGGAAAGACATCCATTTTTGACAAAGTGCCCTGTGCTCTAGTGACCATAGAAATTATGGAAAATTGTGGGAATCATGCTCCTAAAGCAAAGGAAACCCCTACATACTGCCAATATGTAGGGATGCTCAGAGATAGTTATCTTAGAATGGTAATAAGCAATGACTCAAAAATAAAATGTATGTATGGCTAGTGAGGATCTGATAAACACATCATTACTCTGGAAAATAAAACACAGTCTCTGTAGTATTGGATTATTTAGGTTAGGAAGACAGAGCTGTAGTATGGCACAGCTTTCTTGGATTAAAAAGCAAAGTGGAAGAACCTTCTATGTTAATTTCTAAGTTCTCTACTATAAGAAAAAGCCATTCTATTTCCCAGATGACACACAGGAGAAGGAGAATTAAACCTGAAACCATGGGGCGCCTGGATGGCTCAGTCAGTTAAGCCTCAGCTCAGGTCATGATCCCAGGGTCCTGTAATTGAGTCCCACATTGGGTTCCCTGCTCAGCCGGGAGTCTTCTTCTCCCTCTGCCCCTCCCCCAGCTCATCTTTGCTCACATGCTTGCGCTCTTTCTCTCTCAAAAATAAATAAATAATCTTAAAAAACCTGAAACCAAAATTAATGAAGGTCATCGTTAGGTTCTTAGTGGCGATAAATAGAACACAGATATTAAGGATCATTATTGAGCCCCTAGAGTTTGCCAAGAGAGCAATATGGTGAAGTGGTTGCATGTTTAAGATTTCCATCAAAAAAAAAAAAAAGACATGGGGCACCTGGGTAGCTCAGTCGTTAAGTGTCTGTCTTCAGCTCAGGGCCTGATCCCAGGGTCCTGGGATTGAGCCCCACATCAGGCTCCCAGCTCTGCCGGGAGCCTGTTTCTTACTCTCCCACTCCCCCTACTTGTGTTTCCTCTGTCACTGGCTATCTCTCTCTCTCTCTCTGTCAAATAAATAAAAAAGACAGATGTGGGTTTCAGTGTCAGAGTTGCAACTTATAAGCTATATAACTTAGTGTAATTTTAACCTTCTGTAAATATAGCTTTTTTATCTGTTGAATAGGGATAATATTAATGCTAACACCATAGAGTTGATGAAAGTACATACTATAACATATGGAGAGAATAGCCCTGAACATTCTTTTAAATAAAGTAATGGCAGAAAGGTTTAAAATCGATAATCTAATTGTGCACATTATGAAGCTAGATCAAGAAGAGCAAATTAATACCAGAGTTAGTGTAAAAAAGACATTATGCAGCTAATAAAAAACATATTATCAGTTTTCTGATAAGCTAACATTATTTGTTTTCTTGAGAACATCAATAAAATGCATTAAGCCGTGCTTGACTAATTAAGGAAGACAGAAAATACTAATTGCCAATATCAGGGATGAAAGGGGATATTTTACAAATTCTTTAAACATTCAAATAGGAAATGAACATAGCAATAATTTTGTGCCAATAAATTTGATAACATATAGACATAGAAATAAATTCCTTGGACAACACAATTTTAGAAAACTAACACTCGGATTGAAAATCTTAGCAGTGATATATCTACAAAATTTTGAATTTCTAATTTTAGAAATGTTTCCTGATAATGGTACAGGGAGAAGGAACTGAGGTAGAGCCCAGTGGACCTCACAGGTAGGAGAGATGAAGCATCTGAAGAAACCAGGATGACTACAGATTGTAGAACAGAATACACGAGAAGAGAAATCTCCACAGAGAGAAGCTACTGATTCTGTAGAAAGTCCTTTGAATATTAAGAATAGTAACCAGAACATGTACCTGAAACTACCCCAGGCTGGTGGGGAAAAAAGTTGGAAGTATTAGAGGATGCTTTCCAGTACTCATATGGGAAAGGGAATAAATGCCTGTTCCCACCAGCCAGACTGGAAAAACTTACAATTCACTGGTTATTCAGCTGAATACACAGGAAAGTCTTGCCTCAGTAACAAGAAATGATTAGCCGTAGATGGAAAACAGCTCCAAATCCACCATACAGAATCACAAAAGCAATTCCTGAAATAATAAAACTGTTTGCAAGTAATTTAAATGTATCTTAGAGCAAATTCGAGGGTATGTACAGAAATAAAATATCCACCACCCACCAAAATAAATTGTACAACGGACATCCATTTAATAATTGATTTGGCATTCAATGGCCCAATAAAACACAATCCATAATGAGGAGAATAATGAATACACCCAAATTAATGTAGAATTAACATTAGAAGAATTGTTATATCTATATTCCATATGTTCAATTAGATAGAGATATGGAAGTTATTTTTTAAAATGGAAATTGAAGGTCTGCAGGTGAAAGCTACCATGTTTGAGATGAAAAATACAATGGATCCCAAATCAAAATCCCAACAAGTTATTTTGTGAATATCAATAAAGTTATCCTAATTTTATATGGAGAGGCAACACAACCTAGAACAAAGTTGGAGGGCTGACACTACCAAACTTCAAGACTGTATAAAGCTTCAGTACTCGAGAAACTATGGTATCAGTGAAAGAACAGACAAAGGATCAGTGGAACAGAGTAGAAGGTCCAGAAATAGACCTCCATACATATAGTGAACTAAACTTTGACAAAGGAACAAAAACAATACGATGGAGAAAAGCTAGTCTTTTCAAAAAATGGTGCTGGAACAACTGGACATTCAAATGCAAAAAAAAATGAGTCTAGATAAAAAATTAACTCAAAGTTAATCATAGAACCAAATGAAAAACGCAAAACTATAAAAATCCTAAAAGATAATGTAGAAGAAAATCTAGGTGACCATGGTATGGCATTGACTTTATACATACAATACCAAAGGCACAAATCATGAAATAAATAATTGATAAGCTGAATTCATTAAAATTAAAAAATACTGCTCTGCAAAAGACATTATCAAAAGAGTAAGAAGACAAATCACATACAGAAAGAAAATATTTGCAACAGACATATCTGATAAAAAAAAAACTGTTATCCAAAATATACAATGAAATCTTAAAACTCAATAACGAGAAAATGAACAACCCAGTTTCAAAAACTGGACAAAAAACTTGGACACCTCATCAAATAAGATTAACATGGCAAATAAGTATATGAAAAGATGCTCAACATCAATATGTCATTAGGGAATTGCAAACTAAAGCAATGAAGAGACACCACTACACACCTATTAGAATGGCAAAATTCAAAACATTGACAACACCAAACACTGGAGAGAATATAAAGCAACAGAAAATCTCATCTCTTGACTGTAAGAATGCAAAATGGTACAATCATTTTGGAAGACAGCTCAGCAGTTGCCTGGGTAGTGCAGTCGTTAAGCGTCTGCCTTCCGCTCAGGGCGTGATTTCGGCGTCCGGGATCGAGTCCCACATCGGGCTCCTCCGCTGGGAGCCTGCTTCTTCCTCTCCCACTCCCCTGCTGTGTTCCCTCTCTCACTGGCTGTCTCTCTGTCACATAAATAAATAAAATCTTTTAAAAAAAAAGCAGTTGCTTAGAAAGCTAAACATACTCTTACTATGCAACCCAGCAATCATGCTCCTTCATATTTACAGAAATAAGTTGAAAATTTATGTCCACACAAAAACCAGCGTACAGATGTTTATAGCAGCTTTCTTCATAATTTCCAAAACTTGGAAGCAACCAAGATGTCTTTCGGTAGGTGAATGGATAAATAAACTGTACCTGTGGGATGACAGGGGACTCTGTGTTCTGCTAAATTCTTTTGTGAATCTAAAATTGTTCTTAGTGTGGTTTTGATTTGAATTTCCCTAATGGCTAATGATTTTGAACATTTTTTTATGTGTCTGTTAGCCATTTGTATGTCTTCATTGGAAAAGTGTCTGTTCATATCTTCTGCCCATTTTATGATTTGTTTATTTATTTCTTGTGTATTGAGTTTGAGAAGTTCTTTGTACTTTACATCAAAAACCAGGGATGTACTGTATGGTGACTAACATAATATAATAAACACTATTATTATAAAAAAATAAAATAAAATTTTTCTTAAAAATAAAGTCTATTTAAAGAACAAAAACACCAAACCAAAATAAATATAAACAAACAAACAAACAAAAATAAACACTTCATGGGATTGATGGTAGATTAGACTTGGCAGAAGAAAAGATAGTAACTTTGAGGATATAGCAATAAACTATCCAAAATGAAACACAGAGAAAAAAAATCTAAACAATATGAAAAGGGCATCATTGATCTGTTGGACAACTTCAAGTGGCAAAATATATATATGTAATTAGAGTGTTTGAAGTGGGGACAGAAATATATTTGAAGAAATAATAGTTGAAATTTTTTTGCAAATTTGATGTAAACTATAAATCCATGGATCCAAGAGTATCAACAAACCCAAAGCACAAAAACATAGAGTAAATTTCAACAAGGTATATAATAATGTAATTGCTCACATTAAGTGATAAAGAATAATCTTAAAAGTAGGCAGAGGTGGCTAAAACATTGCATGCAGAGGAACAAAGATAAGATGACATTAGATTTCTCATTGGAAACAACGCAAGTGAGAAAATGGTGTAGTAATACCTTTAAAGTACTTTTAAAAAATTCAACCAAGCATTTTATTTACAGCAAAAAAACCTATTAACAGGAAGAGAATTTATCACCAAGAAACCTACACTATAAAAATGTTAAAGTAAGTTTTCAGGTCAAAAGAAATTGATAAGATAAAAACAGAGGGGCTTCGGAGGGGAGGGGGGTGGGGGAATGGGATAGGCGGTGATGAGTAGTAAGGAGGGCACGTATTGCATGGTGCACTGGGTGCTATACACAACTAATGAATCATCGAACTTTACATCAAAAACCAGGGATGTATGTATGGTGACTAACATAATATAATAAAAAAATATTTAAAAAATAAAACAATCACAAAAAGAAAAAAAAGAATAGCTTCTAATACGTGGTTGAAAAAAATAAATTGTAAAATAATACACAAACTATGATGCATTTTATAGTTTGAAATATATTTATAGTTTGAAAACATGAAAAAAAAGATAAAAACAGAGGGGGAGGGAAACCATAAGAGTCTCTTCACCATAGGAAACAAACTGAGGGTTGCTGGAGGGAAGGGGGTGGGAGGATGGGGTAACTGGGTGATGGGCATTAAGGAGAGCACTTGATGTTATGAGCACTGGATGTTATATATAACTGATGAATCACTGAATTCTACCTCTGAAACTAATAATACTATATATGTTAACTAAATTGAATTTAAATTAAATTTTTTTAAAAAATAACAAATGGAAATCTAAATCTACATAAAGGATTAAAGAGCACCAGAAATGGTAATGACCTGGGTAAATATAGGAAATTTTTTCTTACTATTTATATATCATTTTTAAAAGATAACTGTTTAATCAAAAGTAATAACAATGTCTTGGTGGTTTATAAAATATGTATAAATTAAATGTATGACAATAATAGAATAAGACTGGGAGGGGAGAGATGAAAGTATACTATTGTAAGGTTCTTACAACATGTGTGATGTAGTATATCACTTGAATGTAGACCTTGGTAAATTAAAGATACATACTATAATCTCTAAAGCAACCACTATAATAACAAAGCAGAGTTATAGCTAAGAAGGCAACAAAGGAGTTAAAATGAAATCATAAATATAATCTGAAAAAAAGCAGAATAAAAGTAAAATGGGAACAAAGAATGAATTGGATGATTAGAAACCAAGAACAAGATAGACTTAAACCTAACTGTGTCAATAACTACATGAATGTTAATGATCCAAACACCCCAACTAAAATGTGGAGATTGTGTAACACCCAGTGCTCATCCCAACACGTGCCCTCCATAATACCGGTCCATCACCCAGCTACCCCATTCCCCCAGTCCCTCCCTTCTGTAACCCTCAGTTTGGTTCCTGGAGTCCAGAGTCTCTCATGGTTTATCTCCCTCTCTGATTTCTTCCCATTCGATTTTCCTTCCCTTCTCCTATGGTCCTCCGTGCTATTCCTTATGTTCCACATATGAATGAAACCACATAATTGTCTTTTTGTGCTTGACTTATTTCACTTAGCATAATCGCCTCCAGTTCCATCCATGTCAATGCAAATGATAAGTATTCATCCTTTCTGATGGCTAAGTAATAGTCCATCATATATATGAACCACATCTTCTTTATCCATTCATCTGTTGAAGGGCATCTTGGCTCCTTCCACAGTTTGGCTATTGTGGACATTGCTGCTATGAACATTGGGGTGCATGTGCCCCTTCTTTTTACTACATCTGTATCTTTGGGGTAAATACCTAGTACTGCAATTGCTGGGTCATAGGGTAGCTCTATTTTTAACATCTTGAGGAACCTTCTGCTTTCCAAAGTGGCTGTACCAGCTTGCATTCCCACCAAAGGTATAAGAGGGTTCCCCTTTCCTAACTAATGAATCATTGAACACTATATCAAAAACTAATGATGTACTATACGTTGGCTACTTGAACATACTCATAAAAAATAAATTAAAAAGTAAATTAATTTTAAAAATATATTGCGCTGAATATCGTTTTTGTCACCTACAAATGCATACGTTAAATAATATTTTACTCATGCCATTTTGACTTTTGGAATTAAAGCAGTGACTTGATAGTTCTTACTAGAATTTTCTCAGATATCAACTTCAACTATTTTTCAGTATCTAATGTTAGGAGATTCTACGTTCCTAATGTTTTGCAGAGAGTTGCACATATGTATAGTATCAAGCATATCATATATCCCCCAACATTGCCTTCAAAAAACCAAAAGCATTGACTTCACTTCATAATGCTCCTTTATGTTCTTTTTCTGTTAAATGCTCTTTCAACTTGCAGAGGCAATCACTTTTTTTTCCCACTGAAGCTTAGTTATGCTTATGAAACTAAATTTTGAAATAAATAAAAATATTACATACAAATAAATATTTATGGAATTATTACTTTATCCCTGAACCCCAGTGAACTACCTTTTATACCTCTTGGTTTACCCATACACTGCTTTGAACCCACTCCTCTAAAGTAAAAATTGTGCTTCACTGCACCACTAATTAAAAATCTCTAAATGGTTTCTGGTAGTGGATATTGCTGGTATTATTTCTTTTTATTAATTATGTTTTAAAATAAATGCAAGGTAACTAAAGCACTTATTGTTATTTTCCTAGTACAATATATACTTTAGGAAGGAGTAGGTGAGGGTTACATAAGGTGCTCGGCTATATATTTCACATTACGCTGTGGAAAACCTGGGACTCTACCAATCACAAATGTGATTCTCCTTTAGCAACTGGCTCAGACTGCTGGTTCTACAAGGTATCTGCACAGGCTGTTTGTTGTGCTATCTCTTTAAGGGCAGGGTCTCCACTTCCTAAAGCCATTTGGGCTCTCCCAGAACCAAACCCTCTGATTTTTAAAATTCCAGATTTTAAGTTCTACTTGTTTTAGGAACTCCTGATATTCAGCTCCTGTCCCTTTCAAAGGCAAATATTGCAGATATTTGTCCTCCCTGTTCCTGGGCTCCCTGATGTGAAAGTCTGTTTTCTGCCCATCTGCACCACCAACTTCCGACCAACCTTGGATAGCCCCAGTCCTGTTTGGCTCCAAGACCGCACCTTCACCCTTCCTACGGTCTTTGATGTGGCCTCTTCCCTGCCTTTAATTGTGGAGTTTATTCTTCCAGTCTTTGAGTCATTTCCCAAGTTATTTATACTGATAAGGGTGTTATCTAATTGTACCCATGGGACAAGGTAAGCTTAGGGTCCTCCTATTCTGCCATCTCTCTCCTACTGTTCTTATATCTGTGTTACCTCACTGTTCCCTTTTAGAATTTTCAATCTTAGAATAATTGTTAAATCAAATAACTATTAAAGTGGTACAGTTTTCTCTTTTCTTTGGTTTCTGCAGTTTCACTATTATGTGCCTAGTCGTGCTTTCCTTGTACTTATTTAGCTTCAGATTTGTATTTTTTCTTGAATCTGTGACTTTTTTATTTTCATTACTTACAGAAAATTCTAGGCCTTTTTATCCTCAAATGTTGCTTTTGTCCAATTCTTTCTTCCTTTTTATATTATAACTCCTGTTTCACATCTGTTGGCTGTTTTCACTATGTCCCACAGGTCTCATTTTTTCTTTGTAGCTTTTTTCAGGTTTTTCTCTTCTTCATTTATCTATATATATTCAACTCTGACTTAACTTCCAGTTCAGTCATTTGTATTTCCTGTGTCTATTCCACCATTTTACCTATTTAAAAGGTTATTAGTTTTACTAACCTTTGGTTTTAGTTCTAGAATTCCATTTGGTTTTTAAAATAATCTCTGTAGTTCTATTGGATTCACTTTGTAGATTTAAAACTTAGGTACATAAATGTTTCATAATGAATACTTTTCTTTTATCATAATGAAATATCCTTCCAAGTTCCTTGCAAGGCTAATCTCTTTGCAAGTGTACTATTTTCTGGTATTAAATTAGCTAACACTTGATTTATTTTTGTTCTCAGATGCCAATATATCTTTATCTGTTATCATTGTTTTTTGAATATTTTAATTTTTTGAGGTAATTATAAATTTACATATAGTTATAAGAAATAACACAGTAAGATCCCTGTACCCTTCACCCAATTTCCCTCAATGGTAACAATTTGCACAACTGTAGAATATCACAACCAGGAAATTGACATTGATGCAGTCTATTAATTTATTCAAAATTTAGCAGTTTTACATATATTCATTTGTGTGTGTTTAGTTCCGTATAGTATATAATAGGTGTGGATTGACATATCTACTACCACAGTCAAGATACAGAAAAGTTTCATCACCACAAGGATCCCTCAAGCTGTCCTATTATGGCCACATCTACTATCCTCTCCCTACCCCACCGTTACCCTTAACCCCTGACAACCACTAATCAGCTCTCCATTTCTAGAATTTTATCATTTCAAGAATGTTTTCTTTTTTCTTTTCTTTTTCTTTTTGTTAAGGATTTATTTATTTGAGAGAGAGAGAGCATAAGCAGGAAAGGCAGAGGGAGAGAGAGAGGGAGAGAGAGAGAATCCCAATCAGACTCTGTGCTGAGCACAGAGCCTGATGCGCGGCTCAATCCCGTGACCATGAGATCACGACCTGAGCTGATACCAAGAGTTGGATGCTTAACCAACTGTGCCACCCTGGTGCCCCTCAAGAATGTTTTCTAAATGGAACCTTATATATGTCACTTTTTAAGATTTACTTTCTTCACTCAGCATAATTCTCTGGAGATTCATCCAGATTATTACATATACATAGTTTGTTACCATTTATTACTGAATGGTATCAGTTTCTTTAACCGTTCACCCACCAAGGGACATCTGGGGTGTTTCCAGTTTGGGGCTATTACAAATAAAATTATAATGAACATTGATGAACAAGTTTTTGTGTAAACTTAGATTTCCATTTCTATGAGATAAATGCTTAGGAGTACAATTACTGGATCATATGGCAGTTGCATGTTTAGTTTGATAAGAAACTGCCAAATTGTTTTCCATAGTGGCTGAACCATTTAACATTCCCACTAGCAATGTCTCAGTGATGAAGTTTCTCTGCCTTATCACTAGTATCTCATGATGTAACTAATTTTTTTTTATTTAGCTATACTGATAGATGTGCAATAATATCTCATCATGGTTTTAATTTGCATTTCCCTAGTGGCCAATGATGTTCAACATCTTTTCAAGTGCTTATTTGCCATCTGTACATCCTTTTTGGTGAAACGTCTCTTCACATCTTTTGCCAATTTTCTAATTGTATTTTTTGTGTATTTGCTGTTTTAAAGGTTCTTTATGTAGTCTTGATACTAGTCTTTTGTTGAATATGAGGTTACAAAAAATTTACCCCTTTCTGTAGCTTATATTTCATCTTCTCAACAAGGTCTTTTGCAGAGCAATAGTTTTAAAATTTTATTATGTCCTGCTAATTAATTTTTCCTTTGCTTTTGGTACCTAGTCTAAGACCTATTTGTTCAGCCCTACATCCCAAAAGCATTCTCCTGTTTTTTAAAGGTTTTGTAGTTTTACATTTACATTGAGTTAATTGTGTATAAGGTATGAGTTTTAGTTTGAGGGGTTTTGTTGTTGTTGTTGCATCTGTATGTCCAATTGTCCCGCCATCATTTGTTAAGAAGACATCCTTCCATTGAAATTTTTTTTGCACCTTTGTCAGGAATCAGTTGGGCATGTTTGTATGAATCTATTTCTGGGTTCTCTGTTCTGTTCCACAGATCTCTCCACCAATATCACATTGTCTAGATTACTGTATCTATATATTAATCCTTAATATTGTTACTCAAATTGTTCCATATTTGGCCATTGGGACCTCTTTCAGTTGGCTTCTGTGTCCCTTTGACATATCCCCATAGGTTTATTTTTGAGCACTTTTGAACTTTTTGGCACCCTGCCACATCCCCTCAGTCAGCCATTTCTCTAAGGACTCTTGGTTTCTTCTATAAGAGAGTGACATTAGAAGTAAAGATAGCGATTTTGGATGTGCTCATATTACTGGATTGTCATTGCTTCTAGGCCTTCTCAGCAGTGAGGGCTTAGAAATATACGCTAACCCAAGTATACATATATATCTATAGTTATTTCTATATTTATCTGTCTGTATATTTAGCTGAACATGAGTTTGTACTGATGTTTCCAATTCTGATACATAATCACGTGGTTTATTCTAGCCTTCACTTCCTGCTTATTGGGATCACATTGAACCTGTGGATCAAAATGGAAAGAATTGACTTCTTAACAGTATTGAGTCTTCCAATCCATAAATATGAAATATATTTCCATTTATTTATCTCTTTATTTCTTTCATCAGTATTTTGTAGTTTTCCACGTATAAATCATATACATATTTTTAAATATATACATTTTTAATTTCTGAGTGCTATTGCAAATGATTATTTTTTCAAATTTCATAGTGTAATTGTTCATTGCTTGTATATAAGAAAGCAGTTGACTTTTGTCTATTCACTTGTAAGCAGTGACTGCTGCTATAAATGATTAGTTCCAGGAGTCTTTTGTAGATTCTTTTGGTTTTCTACATAGACATTCATGTTATCTGCAAATAAGAACAGTTTTCTTCCTTTCCAGTCTGCATAAATTTAATTTTTTTTCATATCTTATTTTCCTAGGACTTCCAGTATGGTTTGAATATGAGTGGTCAGAGAAGACATTTTTCTCTTATTCCCAATCTTTGGGGGAAAACTTCAGTCTCCTTCTGTTAAATATAATGCTAGCTATTGGAGGTATTTTTTTAAGATTTATGTATTTGAGAGAGAGAGTAGAGCACAGCAGGGAAGAGCAGAGGGAGAGGGAGAGAGAGTCTTACGCAGACTCCACACTGAGCATGCAGCCTGACTTGGGTTTTAATCTCACGATGCTGAGATCATGATCTGAGCTGAAACCAAGAATTGGATGCTTAACCGGCTGAGCCACCCAGGTGCCCCTAAAATTTTTATTTTTCAATAAAATGTATATTTTTTAAAGCTCCAGTAGTGGGGCACCTGGGTGGTGCAGTTGGTTAAGCATCTGACTTATATACATATATAATACATGTACATATATGTACATACATATGTACATACATATAGTACATGTATATGTATATATCCTCCTATATATGCATATACATATTTATATATATCCTTCTATTATATATATATACACATATATGTGTATATATACACATATATATATAACATATATATATCTTTTATTAACGTGAGGAAATTCCCTAAATTCCTGGTTTTTGGAGTGTTGTGTTTAGTCAAATGACTTTTCTCCATCTACTAAAATAATCACATGCTTTTTTTATCCATCTATTAATGCATTACATTGACTGACTTACAAATGTCAAACTTGCTTTGCATTCCTGGAATGAATCCCCCTTGGTTATGGCATATTATCTTTTTAATATATTATTAGATTTAGTTACTAATCTGTTGTTAGGGATTTTTGTGTCTATCTCATGAGATATTGGTCTGTAGTATTTTTCTTTAAATGTCTTTATTTTTGGTATTAAGGTGAAACTCAACTTATAAGATATGTTGAAAAGTGTTCCCTCTTTTTCTATTTTCTGGAATTAATTGTGAAAAATCAGTATTATTTCTTTCTTAAAGGTTTGGTATAATTTACCAGTAAAACCATCTAGTTAAGAATGGTGATTTCTGTTTTTTAAGGGTTTTTAACTAGTAATTCAATTTTTAAATAGATATAGGACTATTAGGTTTATCCATTTCTCCTTCAGCGAATTTTAGTAGTTTGAGTCTTTCAAAAGTGTTGCTGTGATGGTAGGGCATGGGGGAATGGAAGCATTCTATAATCTTCTGATAAAGTTTCATTCTTTTAGTGGGTTTGTGTCTCAGAGTTATGAGAAGTGTCTGTCTTTCCTCCAGGGATATAGTTTTTTTCTGCCCTTGTTCCTGCTGTCTTCCTTGGCTCAGTGGCCCAATCTATTTCCTTAAAACCCTGTCTTCTATTGACTATGTTTTTCTCCCCTTTAAGTGAGACATGAAGACAGAAAGGCTGAAGAGGGACAGAATGGAGTAGATTCTCTTCCACCTGGTGGGATAAACTTTCAGTTTGCTCTGGTAAGTCTTCCTGCTGGAAAATAGGCTTACGTTATATAAGGGGAAGAGCCTGGGATGTTTCACGATTGTTACTTTTCCCTTCTGCCTGCTAGGGATAAGGCTCCACACATGAGAATGTGATAGGGAACGTGGTAGGGTTCCTGAAAGAAAAGTTCATGAAAATGTGTGGAACCTACTATGATTGCAGCCCCAAGGAGTTCGTTGCTTCACGTTAGCCCTCCAGCAATTCATTAAACTTACTGGTGAATAAGTGGCTTTACTGCTTATGGCATCCAGCTGCTTCTGTTCCAAGTAAGCATATCTCAGATGTTATATATCTCAGAATGTGCCTTTCTCCCAGATTTCAGTATGGTATCTTGCCCTATGATACCAGTTATCTGATGAGTCAAGGAAAACTATTGATTTTCAGTTTGTCCAGTTTTTTCTTATTGTGAGGATGGGAGTGATGACTTCCAAGATCTTTCCTTGTTAGGGTTAAAGTCATCTTATTATCCTTTTTATGGCTTCAGATTCTCTAATTAGATGCACAGTTTTATTCCTGATATTGATGATTTGTATTTTTATCTTCTTTCAAGAATTAACATTTAATTGCATATATAAATGACTTCTGAAAATTTACAATATTATATAATAATAATATCCCAATTCACTACTTGCTTCCATTCTAGTCCTCAACTGCCTTTATTTGTAACTTTTTCGTTAGATTTGTGCACACCTTCTATACATGTATTTGTAGTTATATCTTAATAGAAAAAAGTTAATATCATTTGCTACATAGAAGAGGGTGTTAAATTATATTACAAAAATGTTGTAATTTTTTTTAAATTATTTTTTCCCAATCTATGGTAATACATTTAGATACAACTCATTCTTTTTGATGAATGCCTACTATTCTGTTTTGGCAATAGACCATAGATTTATTCATTTCCTCTTTATGGATTCCTTGTTTCTTTCCAGATTTTTTAAATGACAAAAGATAATCCAATGAATAATGGAAAAGCTCCCTGGAAGCATGAGCAGTACCTTGTTTATGAGCACAATTAAGGGATCTCTACAAGTGATGAAACAATTACTTGCCTAGTAACCTTTACCTGAAGTTTGATAATTATGGAAAATATTCTTACCATTTTAATCCAATATACCATTGCAGAGGTAAAGAAACATCTTTCAATAAAATTTACCTGTTGCACTGTAGGCAGGAGTATGAGTTCTACTGAGGAAATGTCTGTGAAAGGGTGAGGATTCACACTGGAATTTTTAAAAATACATCTTAGCATATGAGGCTTTTTATCAAGTACAAATGTTGTTTTGTACAACTTTTGTTGTTTCTCGTGAAGTGCCCTGAAGGTTTCTTTATGGATGCAAAAGTTTTATAAATTATTTATTTATTCAAGGAGTAATTGAAAGATGGCCCTCCACATAGGAATAGGTTTTTGTATTTTTGGACAGATGATAGAATTGGACCAAGTAAAACAAGTCTAAAATTTACATTTTCCTTTACAAATCTGTGGAAATTTCATGATTTTCAGGCACTCATTGCCATTTTTATTATATACTTACAACACTCCCAAAGGGCATGACATCTGATCGAAGATAACTATGAAACTTTGCTGAAGAACACAAGAAAACCTGTATAGTTATAAATTACAAAATGTATAGTTTAAATTATATTATAAATTTGTATAGTTGTAACTTGTATAGTTACAATTTAATCTATAAATTAGTATCATCTGAATATTTTTAATCTAAGTTTGACAAGGCTGTTCATTCATCTAGAGAAGGAAAGTTGCAGAGTCATTATGCATTTTTAAAAGAATATAAACTTAGACTTTCTTACAATATAGGTATTTGTTTATTCTTATTTTTATGAAATACTTGCCTCGAGGAAGACTTTCCAAAGCTTATAGCTCACAATAAGATATTCTACTGTTTAGCAAAAGAATAAATATTGGTATCATTATCTACTTATTTATCTTTAACAGCTATCTAAATATCCATGTATTGAGTAAAGAAAATGGTGTTCCTACTGGCATAGAATATAAAATGGGCGATATTTGGAAGACTATAGGCAAATCTGCTTATAAAGGAAGCAGTGATGGAGTGAGAGGAGAGGATAATTCAGTCTTTCTATTGTACAGATTTTTCTAATATATTCTGCATATGTATTACTTTTGTAATAAAAAAGTAACTGAAATTAAAAATTTAGAATATGTTCCTTTAATTTACAAAGATCATTTCGACCCATATGAACAAGGGAAGACATTTTAAAATAGTGGCTAACTGAACATAATAAAAAAATTAATTAAAAATAATAAAAGAAATTCCAGTTAGTTAATATACAGTGTAATATTAGTTTCAGGTGTAGAATTTAGTACATACAACACCCAGTGCTCATCACAAATGTCCTCTTTAATCTCCATCACCTATTTCACCCATCCCCCTTCTCTGATCAGTTTTTCCCAAAAAGGGGAAACAAGTATTTAGTCAAACATCCTAGGAAATAAAAGTTTTCAAGGTTTGTAAATTAAAATACATACATACATACGTACATACATACCATTTGGCTCACTAGAAGAACCATTTTTAAACAGTAAGTGAACATGTATTTGAATAAAATAAAAATTTGCAAGTATATAAACCCGAATTTTGACACTGACCATCTCTCTCTGATGGACTTTCTGATGATACAGTATATATTCCCTTGACAGTCTTCAGTATCTTATTTGATTTTTTAGTGAGCAATTTTACAATCAGAAAAAAAAGGCTGAAGATAGCATGTCTTTTGTTAACACACACATGCACACACAGCCATGTCTTTACATGAGAGTGAAATTTTTCATGGGCTGCAGAGTACTTCCTATTGTGACTACTTTCCTGCTGACTGGGTTGTTTCCAGTACCTGGATGTTCAAGTCACAGAGCTACCTTCAGTTAGGAGGTAATCTTATCCATATATCAATGTTTTCTCAGGAGAAAGAGAAAGAAAAATAAAAAGGGGATAGAGAAAAATTTTTGTCGATTCTCAAAGTGTAGTTTATGTACAATAAACTGTACTAATTCAAAGTGTAGAGTTCATTGAGTATTGAAAAACATATACCTCCATGTAACCACCATCAAATTTAAGATAGAGAACATCTCCATCAACCCCAGAAGTTCCCTTTTGCCTCTATGCAGTCAATACTGCCTGCACCCACCCTAGGCAACCAGTAATATGATTCCAGTTATTATAGAGTAGTTTATATTTTCTGAAACTCTAAATAAATTCTAAAAGTGTGGAATTAGTGAGTCATGTGGTATATTTATGTTTATATTTTCTAATGAAAAGCTCAAACATGTAAACACACCACTATATTTGATCCTTGGAAAACAATTGCAGCTAGAGAATGAGCTGTATATCTGATTACTACTGATCCTTTTCTGAATTCAATTTGGCTACAGGTTTAATTCTAGTCTAGCCCAGACCTTCTCCTATGTATCACATTGGGTACAAGATAACTGCTTCTTCCTGTATGTTTCCTGATTATAGATTCTGTTTCTACATCCAGAGATATTCACTGCTAATTCTATAGGATTTATCCATCCAGCTGTATCATATGTGTATATACATATATAGAATTCAACCTAATGGCTTTAGATAGCTGCATTATTGCAGTTAATATTATTTTTTAAAAATTTTTTTATTATATTATGTTAGTCACTGTACAGTACATCCCTGGTTTCTGATGTAAAGTTGGATGATTCATTAGTTGCGTATAACACCCAGTGCACCATGCAATATGTGCCCTCCTTACTACCCATCTACAAATGAACATCTGCAGTTAATATTCTTGCATATGTTTCTATATATTATGCCATGTACTGTTTACTCATCTGGTATATGAAAATACGTTTAATTTAATATCTTCTCTCCTCTGAGAAAACAAAAAACAGATTAGTGCACTTGGTTACCAGAGCTAAAACTGTGGCAGAGAAATGACAGACAAATGGCAAAGGAAGCAAATAGAAGAGTAAAATGAAAGGCAGTTAGACAACTAGGCACACCCATATATAGGCGGCACACTCCAGCCTATAGAAAATTTGCCCTCACCTAAACGTGTGTGTGTGTGTGTGTGTGTGCGCATGTGTGTGTGTGTGTGTGTGTAATAAAATGGGATAGGCTATTTTCAGCTCTATTTTAGTTTAAAAAAAAACCTGGTCAATAAATAATTTTAAAAGACGCTAAAAACTAAGAAAATTTACATCATCAGTGGTCACACAATTAAGAAATGTTTGGATCTATGAACTTCTAAATTTTAATATTTATAGAAAAATTGTTATTATTTTAAACTTATTAGTTTATTTTATAGATTCATCATAATTTGAGTATCATTTTGAAGAATATATGTTCATCTTTTAAGCTTATAAGTTGCAGCTGTTTTTCTGATTAAAAGGTAATAAATTTTGAAGATATAAAAGCAAGAAAATGATCAAATTAGAATTTTAAATTATCATGTCTCCTCACTCTTTAGCTTTCCCAAGACATTTTAAAAATATGTCGTACAAATTCTTATATACATTGTTTTATGTTTTGTGCCAATAGGACAGAAAAAAAATATTTTTCTCTCATTCAATCTCAGTTTAGATATCAATAGATTAAAAACCAATAATAGCAAAGTGATAATAACTTTAACATAGTTTAGAACAATTAGCATAACATAAAATTAACTTATTTTAAGTGTAAAATTCAATAATTTTGGATAAAAGCTAGAAAGTTAGGCAACCACCATCACAATTTATACATTCTATTCAATTTTAGAAAATTTCCAACACCTCAAAAAGATCCTCTGTGCCCATTTGCAGTCCATCCCTGCTTCCTACCCCAGACCCGGGCAAATATTAATGCACCTTCCTTTTCTATGAATTTGCCTTTTCTGGATATTTCATATCATCTGAAACATACAATATATGGCCTTTTTCACTGGCTTTTTTTACTTGACAAAATGTGTTCAAAGTTCAGCTATACTGTAGCATGAATCTGTACTTCATTCTTTATATGGTCAAATCATATTTCACTGTATAGATAGAACACATTTAATTTACCCATTCATCGAGGGACATTTGGGTTGTTAAATTTATTCCTAAATGTTTTATTTATAGCGTTATTACATAAAGAACTGATTTCTTCATTTTGTTTTTGCATTTTCATTGCTAATATAAAAACAGATTTTTATATATTGATCTCATATTCTGTAATCTTATTGAACTCAACTTTAATAATCTATTTTGGATTATTTAAGATTTTTTATTATTTAAGACCATGTCTTCTGCAAATGTAAATAGTTTTATTCCTTCCTTTTCAATATGTATGCCTTTTATTTCTTTTTCTTGGCTAATTGCCTTGGCTAGAACTCCCAGTATATTGGGGTTTTTTTGTTGTTTTTTTTGGTTTTTTTAATAATATTTATTTTGTTATATTAGTCTCCATACAGTACATCCCCAGTTCTTGATGCAATGTTCCATGATTCATTACTTGCATATAACACCCAGTGCACCATGCAATATGTGCCCTCCTTAATACCCATCACCGGCCTATCCCACTCCCCCACACACCTCCCCTCTGAACCTCAGTTTGTTTCCCAGAGTCCACAGTCTCTCATGGTTCATTCCCCCTTCTGTTTACCCCCCTTCATTCTTCCCTTCCTTCTCCTACCGATCTTCCTATTTCTTATGTTCCATAAATGAGTGAAACCATATGATAATTGTCCAGTATATTGTTAAATAGAAGTGGCAAGAGCAGGCATCCTTGTCTGTTCTTGATCTTAAGAGGAAAGCTTTCAGTCTTTCACCAAGAAGTATGATGCTAGCTATAACTTATTTCCAGTCTCTCATTTACCACTGTCCTTTCTTGCTTTTTGTCCAGTATGTTGAAAACCATTATTTCATTTTTTTTCCTGATTATTTTGGTTGTTTCACAGGAATGTGTGGTAGGCTGAATTAGGGACCTCCAAATACCTCCACATCCTAACCCCCAGAATCTGTGAATATATTACCTTATGTTGCAAAAAAAGACTTCATGGGTGTGATTAAGTTAAAGATCTTGAATAGAGAGATTATCCTGCAATATTTGGGTCAGCCCCATGTAATTACAAGTGTCTTTATAAGAGAGAAGGCATTGTGAAGATGGAAGTAGAGTAATATTTGAAGATGCCACCCTGCTGGCTTCAAAGATGGAGGAAGGAGTCATAAGCCAAGGAAGTAAATATATACAGCTCTAGGAGCTATAAAAGATAAGGAAACAAATTCTTTCCTAGAGCCTCTGGAGGATCATGGCCTTGCCAACACCTTGGTTTCATCTTAATGAAACCCATTTCAGACTTCTGACCTCCAGAACTGTAAGATGATAAATGTGTGTTGTTTTAAACTACTACATTTGTGGTAATGTGTTACAGCAACAATAGGACACTAATACAGAAGGTAAATATTGTTCCTAATACTCCTTCATCTGTGGAAACAGAAAGCAATAATATTCATTCTGCATAAATGATTCCTGAGAAAAAAGAAGAGACAAAAACAATTCCCATCTCGTTATATGAAGCCAGCATTACCCTGAAATCAAGAAAGAAAACTCATGACATGAAATAGAAAATATAGCCAAATATACCTCGTTAATTTAAATGTGCTTTTAGCAGATTAAAGCAGCAATACATAACAAGAATAATATACTATGATCAAGTAGAGTTCATCCTAGGAACCGAAGTGTGGTTAACTTGCTTCCCTTCCTCTATACACATGTCTCCAGGCGGCACTTCTTATGAGCATAGCCTCAGTGAACCAGGTAGCAAATTAGAAACTGAGTTAGCAGAGACCACACTTGTGTCAGAGTCAAGTCAGAAATGTAAAGCTGAAAGATTTAAATAGGCATTATACCAACTGCTTACTAAAGCATAGTTAATACAAAGGAAATAACAAGTACTTTAAATAATCTGCCTTTCTTAATTAATAAATAGGAAAAACATAATAAATAAGAAACAAAATTAATAAATATGAAAAAAACTATTACATCAACAAATCACAATAAAAATTCAACCACTAAGACCAAAAGCTTTATTAAGGCGCTTGTACTTTATGCATATAGTAATGAACAGCCATTCACAGATTTTAATTAGTTATATAATAAATTAAAATTTTTTCTTTTGAGCTGTAATTTTCCAAAGTGGTGTTCAGATAACTAGGAAGTGTGCAAATAATTCACTGGAGTCTGGAAAAAAAATGCATTAGTATTTCTATTATACTCATCATATCTCAGAATTCATTTGCTTCAAAGTTTGGGCATTCATAACTTACGTTTGCCAAATTTCCTTAATATATGAGGATATATTATTAATGAAGAAACATCTTTCAGGGGTACTAAAAAAATATTTCATGGAGAGTGGTGGATAGTCAAAAACAGTTTACAAACTTTGGCTTTACAGAATCTGAGATCACAGAGCCCTCACACTATGGGGGTGTCATCCACGAACATAGAAACAAGGGAGGAAATGGAGTAACTAGTGACTCAGCCTCTTTAGTCTGTTCTCAGCAGTGAGAACGTCTCCCTTCAAAAGAGGAATAATCAGCTTCTTTATTTGCAATCATATATTTAATTACTCTCTCTCACAATGCCCCTCCCATATACACATACTCATGGTGATGGGAGACACACAAACTATCTTATTTTGATGCAAGTATCACACAATTCCTGCCTGTAAACATCCAAGTTAAATGTTTTTCTCCCAGGGTAAGATAACATAGTTCAGGTGTCATAGAAACCAAAAGTACATTATGTTTCTATGGTTGACATCAGTTTCCCATGGCACCTGGATAGGGCAAATTCATCCTTAGAGGCAAAATTTTAATCTCTACCTCAGACACTTGAGCCTCCTAATCCAATAAATGAATGAAAAACTATTAGAGGAAACACCAGAAACTTACTGCAAGGATATGCATTGGAGGGAAAATATGTCTATACAATGGTTTGGGAATCAGTTTAAATAGAAAAGTTGACAGGTTTGGCTTTCCTGTCAGGCACTACCTGTGTTCCAGCCCCAGCTCATCATATTCTTATAAGATGTTTATAATATACGCTGGGTCTAAAGGAGATCTCAGGAGTCACCCAATCCAAATTCCACTCGCATTTTCACATGGCACCCAATTTATGCAAATTCTCAACAAGAGGGAAAATCCAGGCGTATATGAGACATTTTCATATCCCTACAGTAAGTGCTTCAGGTGTGACTCACATGGAAGAAGGGATCAGAACACTTCTACCTGCAACTAGAACCCTCACTCGTAAACACACAGACAAGGGTTACTTGGAACTCCAAATACCAGAAGCTGGTTTACAGATGTTCCTGTCAGCACATGCCTTTGCCAAAGATCTCTGCTTCTGTGAAATATGTAGTACATCTCAGTCATCATAGAAATTAGATTGTCATATGAGTCATAAGATTAACCTCTCCATCCTCTAAATTATCTTTACAGCCAGAGCCTAAAACGATGATTCTGTCACTCAAAATATCCATATGATTAGGGACACTTGGGTGGCTCAGTCAGTAAAGCAGCCAACTCATGATTTTGGCTTAGGTCATGATCTCCGAATCCTGGAATTGAGCCCTGTGTCGGGCTCTGTGCTCAGAAGGGAGTCTGCTTGAGGATTCTCTCTCCCTCTCTCCCTCTGCCCCCACCACTGCTCATGCTCTCTTTCTCTAAAATAAATAAATTTTTAAAATATCCACATGCTTAAAGAAAAGAAATATTTATAGGATTTGTCATTATATTAAACTATGTCATGACAAAAAAGCTGACAAAATCAAAGCCGCAACAAAATGTGGAATAACAAGGGCATCTGGGTGGCTCAGTTGGTTAAGCACCCAACATGATTTTGGCTCAGGTCATGATCTCAGGGTTGTGGGATCGAGCCCCACTTCGGGCTCTGTGCTCAGCAGGGAGACTGCTTGACATTCTCTTCCTCTGACCCTACCCCTGCTTGTGCACACACACTCTCTCTCTCTCTCAAATAAATAAATCTTTAAAAAGGAGGAATAACAATTAACAATGGTATATTCAGAAATTAAATTCTGTTATCTATTATAAAGATGAGGGCAGGAGCACCTGGGTGACTCCATTGGTTAAGCATCTGCCTTTGCCTCAGGTCATGATCTCAGGGTCCTGGGATCAAGTCCCACAGCAGACTCTCTGCTCAGTGGGGAGTCTGTTTCTCACTCTCCTTCTGTGCTCTCCCTCTCTCTTTCTCAAATAAATAAATAAAATCTTTTTTAAAAGTGAGGGCAACTTAAATGTGCTAACACAGAAAAATAGTAAAATAAAATCAAGTTGCAGCTACTGTTGAAAACAGTATGAAGCTTCCTCAAAAACTCGAAAATAGAAATAACATATGATCCAATAATTCTACTACTGGGTATTTACCCAAAGAAAAGGAAAACACTAATTTGAAAAGATATATGAACCCCTATGTTGATTGCAGCATTATTGACAGTAGCCAAAATATGGAGGTAAGCTAAGTGTCCATCAATAGACAAATGAATAAGGAAAATTTGGTATATATATGAATGGAATGGAGTGGCATATTACACAGCCATAAAAAAGGATGAGATCATGGCATTGACAACAACATGGATAGACCTAAAGGGTATTACACTAAGTGCAATAAGTCAGATTGAGAAACAAATATGGTATGATTTCACTCATACATGGAATCTAAAAAAACAAGTGAATAAGCAAACAAAAAAGCAGAAGACCTGTAAATACAGAGAACAAACTGAAGGTTGCCAGAGGGGAGTTGGAGGAGCAAAATGGGTGAAAGGGAGTGGGAGGTACAGGCTTCCAGTTATGGAATGAATAAGTCATGGGAATGAAAAATACAGCATAGGGAATATAGTCAATGTATTGTGATAGCATTGTATGGTGACAGAGAGTAGCAACACTTGTGGTGAGCACAACATAACATATAGAGAAGCTGAATCACTATGTTGTACACCTGGAACTAATGTAACATCGTGTGTCAACTATACTTAAATAGAAAATTTTTAAAAAATCAAGTTACAGTTGGGGCACCTGGGTGGCTCAGTTGGTTAAGCATCTGCCTTTGGCTTAGGTCATGATCCCGGGGTCCTAGGATCAAGCCTTGTGTGGGGCTCCCTGCTCAGTGGGACTTCTGCTTCTCCCTATCCCTCTGCTCCTCCCCCACCAGGTGCATGCTCTCTCTTTCTCTCAAATAAATAAAATCTTTTAATTTTTTTAAAAAAATCAAGTTACAGAAATAAGTGAAAAAAGTGTGAAGCATTATAAAACAATACTGAAAATAATGTTATATGTTTTGTCTTAAAATATAATTATTGGTAAATTCATAGATAAAAAAACTTGAAGGATATACACTAAATTGTTTAAATAGTTGCATATAAAGGCAGGAGAGTAGCACTATGGGAGATTTAGTGAAATGGAACTTTAGAATTCCTTTCATTTTAAATATTTCACAAGGAAAACCAATTGATGTTTTACAAATGCTACTAAATATTACAGGCATACCTCATTTTATTGCAATTGGCTCTATTGCACTTTACAGATACTACATTTCATACAGATCAAGGATTTATGGCAACTTGCATCAAGCAAGTCTATCAGTGCCATTTTTCCAACAGCATTTGCTCACTTTATGTCTCTGTCACATTTTGGTAATTCTTACAATATTTCAAACTTATTCGTTATTATATTTGTTATGGTGATCTGTATCAGTGATTATGACTCACTGAAAGCTCAGATGATTAGCATTTTTCAGCAATAAAGTATTGTTTAAGGCATGAACGTTTTTTAGACATAATGCTAATGCACACAATAGAGTACAGTATAGTGTAAACATAACTTTTATAAGCACTGAGAAAACAAAAAATTCATTTGACTTGCTTTATTGTAATATTTGCTTTATTGCAGTGTTCTGGAACTGTACCTCCAATATCTCCAAGGTATGCCTGTACTTTATTTTCTTTTTTATAAACAACATTTATTTCTCACAGTTCTGGAGACTGGGAAGCCCAAGATCATGGCACTAGCAGCTTCAGTGTCTGATGTGAGCCTGCAGCCTCATTGACAGCCATTTTCCCACTGTAACTTCAGTGGCAGAAGGGGTATGCCTGTACTTTTAAAAGCACTATACAAAGGCAGGGAAAGCTAAATCTATTATATGTGAGAGAAAGAACCAAACAAATGTAGTAATTTTAATATCAGATAAAATAAAATTCAAGGAGAACAGATTTGAATGGACTTATAGGACTATTTTAAAATATAAAAAGAATTACTCATAACAAACTTTTATGCACCCCAAAACAAAACTTCAATTTATACAGAGAATCTGCTGAACTACAACAAATTAAAAATCCATACATACAGTAGGAAACAAAAACATCACTCTTAAAAATAAATTGATTAATAAATATATTTTGGAGAACCAGAGAGAGGACTGTTTCAAGTTGAATTGTGTCCCCCGAAGTCTTAACCCATGGTTCCTGCAAGTGTAACCTTACTTAAAAGCAGGGTCTTTGCAGATATAATCAAGTTAAGATGAAGTCATTAGAGTGGGCCCTAATCCAGTATGACTGGTGTCCTTGTAAGAAGAGGAGGGGTGCCTGGGTGGTGTAGTTGGCTGAGCAGCCAACTCTTGGTTTCAGCGCGGGTCATGGTCTTGAGGTCGTGAGGTTGGGCCCTCCGTCAGGCTCTGAGCTCAGGGCAGAGTCTGCTTGAGATTCTTCTTCCCTCTCCCTCTGCTCCCCCACTCATGCTCTCTCTCTCTCTCTCTCTCTCTCTCTCTCTCTCTCTCTCAAATAGACAAATCTTTTTTAAAAAAGGAAGAAAAGATAGAGAACAGAGATACATTCAGGAAGAAAGCCAAGTGACAATGAAGGAAGAGATTGGAAGTATGCTGCCCCAAGCCAAAGATTGCTTGGGGCAATCAGAAGCCAAAAAAGGCAAGAAAGGATTTTCCGCTGGAGGCTTTAGAAGGAGCATAGCCCTACTAACACCTTGATTTCAGACCTCTAGCTTTTCGAGCTTAAAGACAATAAATTTCTGGTTTTAAGGCACTCTGTTTGTGGTTTCAGTGGTTCTGGGAAACTAATACAATGCTCTTTATCAAATTGAGAAAGTTCCTTTCTATTTGAGTTTTTCTGAGAGTTTTATTTCTCATCATGGATGAGTGTTGAATTTTTTTTTTTACTTTTCCTGCACAGATTGATAGGATCATATAATTTTTGATTTTTAGCCTGTTAGTATGATGGATTAAAATGACAGATTTTTAAATATTGAACCAACTATGCATTTCTGGAATAAACCCCATTGTGTATAATTATTTTTCTACATTGCTGAATTACATATGCTAACATTTTATGAGGCATTTTCGTCAGTATTCATGATGGATATTGGTATATAGTTTTCTTTTTTTGTATGTTGTCTTTGGCTTTCCTTTAAGTATAATATTAGCTTCATAAAATAAATTGGGAAGTGTTCCCTCCATTTCCATTTTTTGGAAGAGATTGTATATAATTTGTATTAATTCTGCTTTAAACATTTTGCAGAATTATCCAACGAGAGAATCATCTTGGCCTGGAGATTTCTTATTTGGGAGGTTTTTAGAATAGACTTTATTTGTTGTGATGAGCACCAGGTGTTGTATGGAAATGTTGAATCACTATATTGTACACCTGAAATTAATATTACACTGTAAACTAAGTGAAATTGAAATAAAAACTTTATTATTATTTCTTTCTCCTAATTTTTATCTCAATTCCAGTTAGTTAACAGTCAGTGTAATATTAGTTTCAGGTGTAGAATTCAGTGATTCATCATTTCCATATAACACCCAGTGCTCATCACAAGTGCCCTCCTTAATCCCCATCACCTATTTAGCCCATCCTCCTACCCACCTTTCCTCTAGCAGCCCTCAGTCTCTATAGTAAAGAGTCTGTTTCTTGGTTTGCCTCTTTTTTTCCCACCTATGTTCATTTGTTTTGTTTCTTAAATTTCACATATGAGTGAAATGATATGGTATTTGTCTTTCTCTGACTGACTTAGTTCACTTAGCATTATACTTTCTGGCTCCATCCACGTTTTTGCAAATGGCAAGATTTCATTCATTTGATGGCTGAGTAATATCCCATTGTATATATATACCACAACTGCTTTATCTATTCATCAGTCAATGGACAATTGGGCTCCTTCCATAATTTGGCTATTGTTGATAATGCTACTATAAACATCTAGGTGTGTGTTTCCCTTCGAATCAGTATTTTTTATCCTTTGGGCAAATACTCAGTACTGCAATTGCTGGATCATAGGGTAGTTCTATTTTTAACTTTATAAGGAACCTCCATACTACTTTCCAGTGTGTGGCTGCAGCAGTTTGCATCCCACCAACAGTGCAAGATGGTTCCCTATTCTCCACATCCTCACCAGCACCTGTCACTTCCTGTGTTGTTAATTTTAGCCATTCTGACTGGTGTGAGGTGATAGACCATGGTAGTTTCGATTTGTATTTCCTTGGTGATGAGTAATGTTGAGCATCTTTTCATGTGTCTGTTAATCATCTGTATGTCTTCTTTGGAAAAATGTCTATTTGTGTCTTCTGCCCATTTTTAACTGAATTATTTTTGGGGGGCTGATCAGTTGTATAATTTCTTTATAGATTTTGGGGGGGAGTTAAGATGGTGGAGGAGTAGGGACCCCTTTTCCAGCCAGTCCCCTGAGTCGAGCTGGATAGGTACCAGACCAGCCTGAACATCCATAGAATCAGCCTGAGACACAGGAAGATACATCTGGATCTCTACAAATGAACATCTCCAGTGCTGAGTATTGAGGTATGACAAGGGGAGCCGTGAAACCACACACAGATATCGGAAGATAAATGGAAGGGGGAGGGAGCCACCACGTTCGGGCACCGGGAAGCGGTAGCCACCTGCACGGGGGAGTGGGTGGATCGTGGACGGCACCCGCAAGACAGCAGACTGAGACCGTGAGCCGGGAGCTCGCGCCACCAGACATCTCACGAAACTCCGGAATCCCGGTGTGCTCACTGGAAACAGACTGAGACCGGGAGCTCCGGAGTGCGCGGGGGCGGCTGGTGGCTGGTGGCGTTAGAAACACAAAGGACTGAGACGCGCTGGCCCTGGAAGTGAGGGCTGGGATGCCGGGTGTGGGGTGCACAACCCGGGATGCTGCAGGGTTGAGCAGCACCAACAGAAACAGAGTTAAAGTGGCCAGATCATCAGTGGAGAACGGGCCGCAATCTCTCTGCTCTGAGAAAGAGGCTGAGATTCGGCCACTGCTGCTCTGACNTCTGACTCTCAGAGGAGGCACAGCAAACCGCCAGGGAAAGCCGCCAGAGAACAAAACCCTGGAAATACCGGCTCACAGTGTGCCCATCCCCATCCCCCCTCGCAGGGGACATGGAGACTCTACCCAAACAGGGTTTCCTGAGTATCAGCGCGGCAGGCCCCTCCCCCAGAAAGCAGGCTGAAAAATCAAGAAGCCCACATCCCGAGGCGCCTGGGTGGCGCAGTCATTGAGCGCCCCTCTTCGGCATAGGGCGTGATCCTGGCATTCTGGAAAGGAGTCCCTCATCGGGCTCCTCTGCTGGGAGCCTGCTTCTTCCTCTCCCACTCCCCTGCTAGTGTTCCCTCTCTCGCTGGTTGGCACTCTGCCGTGTAAATAAAATCTTTAAAGAAGAAGCCCACATCCCTAAGATCCCTATAAAACAAGGGCGCACGGCCTGGGTCCCAGTCAATAATTTGGCCTCTGGACAACCCCGCAACCTCTCCTCATCAGAATGATGAGAAGGAGAAGCCCCTCCCAGCAAAGAAAAGACAGTGAGTCTGTGGCCTCTGCCACAGAAATAATGGATATGGATGTAACCAAATTATCAGAAATGGAATTCAGAGTAACAACAGTCAAGATGATGAATAGACTTGAAAAAAGTATTAACAAAAATGTTACTGAGAATATAGAATCCCTAAGATCGGAAATGAGAGCGAATCTGACAGAAATTAAAAATTCTATGAGCCAAATGCAGTCAAAACTAGAGGCTCTGACGCCAGGGTCACCGAGGCAGAGGAACATATTAGCGAATTGGAGGATGGGTTAGTAGAAGAAAAAACGAAAATAGAAGCTGGACTTAAAAAAATCCATGCCCACGAATGTAGGTTACAGGAGATTACTGACTCAATGAAACGATCCAATGTCAGAATCATCGGCATCCCCAAGGGGGAGGAGAAAAACAGAGGTCTAGAAGAGATATTTGAACAAATTGTAGCTGAAAACTTCCCTAATCTAGGAAGGGAAACAAACATTCATGTCCAAGAGGCAGAGAGGACCTCTCCCAAGCTCAACCATGACAAACCTATGCCACGTCACGTCATAGTGCAAATCACAAATATTAGATCCAAGGATACAGTATTGAAAGCACCCAGGGCAAAGAAATTTCTCACGTACCAAAGCAAAGGTATCAGAATTACGTCAGACCTGTCTACAGAGACCTGGAATGAGAGAAAGGCTTGGGGGGGGGTATTTTTAAAGCTCTTTCAGAGAAAAACATGCAGCCAAGGATCCTTTATACAGCAAGGCTGTCATTCAGAATTGACAGAGAAATAAAGACGTTCCAGAATCGCCAGTCATTAACCAATTTCGTAACCATGAAACCAGCCCTACAGGAGATATTAAGAGGGGTTCTATAAAGGTAAAAAGGCCCCAAGAGTGATACAGAACAGAAAGTCACAACCGATACAAACACAGACTTTACTGGCAAAATGGCATCATTAAAATTCTATCTCTCAGTTTTCAGAGTCAATGTAAATGGCTTAAACTCTCCCATAAAATGCCATAGGGTTGCAGATTAGATAAAAAGACATGACCCATCCATTTCCTGTCTACAAGAGACTCATTTTGAACCCAAAGATACATTCAGACTGACAGTAAAAGGATGGAGTACCATCTTTCACGCAAATGGACCTCAAAAGAAAGCTGGGGTAGCAATTCTCATATCAGATAGACTGGATTTTAAACTAAAGACTATAGTTAGAGACGCAGAAGGGCACTATACTATTCTTAAAGGATGTATTCAACAAGTGGATATGACAATTATAAATANTAATATATATGCCCCCAACAGGGGAGCAGCAAGATACACAAGCCAACTCTTAACCAAAATAAAGAGACATATAGATAAGAACACAGTAATAGTAGGGGACCTCAACACCCCACTATCTATCAGAAATAGAACATCCTGGCAAAAACTAAGCCAAAAATCAAAGGCTTTGAATGCCATACTCGACGAGTTGGACCTCATAGATATATATAGAACACTACACCCCAGAACCAAAGAATACTCATTCTATTCAAATGCCCATGGAACATTCTCAAGAATAGATCATGCTCTGGGACACAAAACAGGTCTCAGCCAATACCAAAAGATTGAAATTATCCCCTGCATATTCTCAGACCACAACGCTCTGAAATTGGAACTCAACCACAAGGAAAAACCTGGAAGAAACTCAAACACTTGGAGGCTAAGAACCATCCTGCTCAAGAATGACTCGATAAACCAGGAAATCAAAAAACAAATTAAACAATTTATGGAGACCAACGAGAATGAATACACAACGGTCCAAAACCTATGGGATACTGCAAAGGCAGTCCTAAGGGGGAAATACATAGCCATCCAAGCCTCACTCAAAAGAATAGAAAAATCTAAAATGCAGTTTCTATATTCTCACCTCAAGAAACTGGAACAGCAACAGAGGGACAGGCCTAACCCACTGACAAGGAAGGAGTTGACCAAGATTAGAGCAGAAATCAATGAATTAGAGACCAGAACCACAGTAGAGCAGATCAACAGGACTAGAAGCTGGTTCTTTGAGAGAATCCATAAAATTGATAGACCACTGGCAAAACTTGTCCAAAAACAAAGAGAAAGGACTGAGATTATTAAAATTATGACTGAAAAGGGAGAGGTCACGACCAGCACCATTGAAATTGCAAGGATTATTAGAAACTTTTATCAACAGCTATATGCCAAAAAACTAAACAATCTGGAAGAGATGGAGGCCTTCCTGGAAACCTATAAACTACCAAGACTGAAACAGGAAGAAATAGATTTCTTAAATAGGCCAATTAACTATGAAGAAATTGAGTCAGTGATAAACAACCTTCCAAATAATAAAACTCCAGGCCCAGACGGTTTTCCTGGGGAATTCTACCAAACATTCAAAGAAGAAATAATACCTATTCTCCTAAAGCTATTTCAAAAAATAGAAACAGAAGGAAAGCTACCAAACTCATTCTATGAGGCTAATATTACCTTGATCCCCAAACCAGGCAAAGACCCCCTCAAAAAGGAGAATTACAGACCGATTTCTCTAATGAATATGGATGCCAAAATCCTCAACAAGATCCTTGCTAATAGAATCCAACAGTACATTAAAAGGATTATCCATCATGACCAAGTGGGATTCATACCTGGGATGCAAGCATGGTTCAACACTCGCAAATCAATCAATGTGATACATCATATCAACAAGAAAAGACTCAAGAACCATATGATCCTCTCAATTGATGCAGAAAAAGCATTTGACAAAATACAGCATCCTTTCCTGATTAAAACCCTTCAGAGTGTAGGAATAGAGGGTACATTTCTCAATCTCATAAAAGCCATCTATGAAAAGCCTACTGCAAGCATTATTCTCAATGGGGAAAAGCTGGAAGCCTTTCCCTTAAGATCAGGAACACGACAAGGATGCCCACTCTCGCCACTATTATTCAACATAGTACTAGAAGTCCTTGCAACAGCAATCAGAAGACAAAAAGGGATCAAAGGTATCCAAATCGGCAAAGAAGAAGTCAAACTGTCTCTCTTTGCAGATGACATGATACTCTATATGGAAAACCCAAAGGAATCCACTCCCAAACTATTAGAAGTTATAGAACAATTCAGTAAGGTGGCAGGATACAAAATCAATGCCCAGAAATCAGTTGCATTTCTATACACGAATAACGAGACTGAAGAAAGAGAAATTAGGGAATCCATCCCATTTACAATAACACCAAAAACCATGCGTTACCTTGGAATTAACTTAACCAGAGACGTAAAGGACCTATATGCTAGAAACTATAGATCACTTTTGAAAGATATTGAGGAAGACATAAAAAGATGGAAAAATATTCCATGCTCATGGATTGGAAGAATTAACATAGTTAAAATGTCCATACTACCCAGAGCAATCTACACTTTCAATGCTATCCCGATCAAAATACCGAGGACATTTTTCAAAGAACTGGAACAAATAGTCCTTAAATTTGTATGGAACCAGAAAAGGCCCCGAATCTCCAAGGAACTGTTGAAAAGGAAAAACAAAGCTGGGGGCATCACAATGCCGGATTTCGAGCTGTACTACAAAGCTGTGATCACAAAGACAGCATGGTACTGGCACAAAAACAGACACATCGACCAATGGAACAGAATAGAGAACCCAGAAATGGACCCTCGGCTCTTTGGGCAACTAATCTTTGATAAAGCAGGAAAAAACATCCGGTGGAAAAAAGACAGTCTCTTCAATAAATGGTGCTGGGAAAATTGGACAGCTACATGCAAAAGAATGAAACTTGACCACTCTCTCACACCATACACAAAAATAAACTCCAAATGGATGAAAGACCTCAATGTGAGACAGGAATCCATCAAAATTCTAGAGGAGAACATAGGCAACAACTTCTATGACATCGGCCAGAGCAACCTTTTTCACGACACATCTCCAAAGGCAAGAGAAATAAAAGATAAAATGAACTTATGGGACTTTATCAGGATAAAGAGCTTCTGCACAGCCAAGGAAACAGTCAAAAAAACTAAGAGACAGCCCACGGAATGGGAGAATATATTTGCAAAGGACACCACAGATAAAGGACTGGTATCCAAGATCTACAAAGAACTTCTCAAACTCAATACACGAGAAACAAATAAACAAATCATAAAATGGGCAGAAGATATGAACAGACACTTTTCCAATGAAGACATACAAATGGCTAACAGACACATGAAAAAATGTTCAAAATCATTAGCCATCAGGGAAATTCAAATCAAAACCACACTGAGATACCACCTTACGCCAGTTAGAATGGCAAAGATAGACAAGGCAAGAAACAACAATTGTTGGAGAGGATGTGGAGAAAGGGGATCCCTCCTACATTGTTGGTGGGAATGCAAGTTGGTACAGCCACTCTGGAAAACAGTGTGGAGGTCCCTTAAAAAGTTAAAAATTGAACTACCCTATGACCCAGCCATTGCACTACTGGGTGTTTACCCCAAAGATACAGACGTAGTAAAGAGAAGGGCCATATGCACCCCAATGTTCATAGCTGCATTGTCCACAATAGCCAAATCATGGAAGGAGCCGAGATGCCCTTCAACAGATGACTGGATTAAGAAGCTGTGGTCCATATATACAATGGAATATTACTCAGCTATCAGAAAGAACGAATTCTCAACATTTGCTGCAACATGGACGGCACTGGAGGAGATAATGCTAAGTGAAATAAGTCAAGCAGAGAAAGACAATTATCATATGATTTCTCTCATCTATGGAACATAAGAACTAGGATGATCGGTAGGGGAAGAAAGGGATAAAGAAAAGGGGGGTAATCAGAAGGGGGAATGAAACATGAGAGACTATGGACTGTGAGAGACAAACTGAGGACTTCAGAGGGGAGGGGGTGGGGGAATGGGATAGACTGGTGATGGGTAGTAAGGAGGGCACGTATTGCATGGTGCACTGGGTGTTATACGCAACTAATGAAGCATCAAACTTTACATCAGAAATCAGGGGATGTACTGTATGGTGATTAACATAATATAATAAAATAAAATTAATTATAAAAAAAAAAAAAACTATGGAATGTTTCATTAATTTGCATGTCACCCTTGCACAGGGACCATGCTAATCTTCTCTGTATTTTTCCAATTTTAGTATATGTGCTGCCAAAGCAAACACTTAATAAAAATTTTTTAAAAAGCCAAAAAAGGAAAGTAGACTTTATTTAAGAACGGCTGTACATTTACATTAAAATTGAGAAGATAGAGCAGGGTTGCCATGTAACCCCTCACATGGTTTCTCCTATTACTAGCAGCTTATGTTATTATGGTACGTTCATTGTAATTAATGAACCAATATTAGTACTCTATTATTTTTAAAGATTTTATTTATTTATTTGACAGAGATAGAGACAGCCAGCGAGAGAGGGAACACAAGCAGGGGGAGTGGGAGAGGAAGAAGCAGGCTCATAGTGGAGGAGCCTGATGTGGGGCTCGATCCCAGAACGCCGGGATCACGCCCTGAGCCGAAGGCAGACGCTTAACTGCTGTGCCACCCAGGCACCCCAGTACTCTATTTTTAACTAAAGTACATAGCTTATTCAAATTTCCTTGGCTCTTACCTGATGTATTTCTGCTCCAGGACCCCGTCCAGTGTTCTACATTGTTTATTGTTGTGTCTCCTTAGGCTTCTCTTGGCAGTGAGATTCCTCAGATTTTTCGTATTGATGGTGACCTTGGCAGTTTTAAAGCACATCAGTCAAGTGTTCTGTAGAATACCCTTCTATTGGAATTTTTATAATTTTTAAACCATGATTAAACTAGGATTATGGTTTTTCTTTTTTGAGGAATACAACATAAGTTAGTTGCCATTTTCGTCACATTGTATCAAAGATAAATACTCTCAACATGACTTATCACTATCGACACTGATATTGATCACTTAGCTGAGGTAGAATTTGTCAAATTTCTTCACTGGAAAATTGCCCTTTGTCCCCAGCCCCCTTAATATACTGTATTTTGGAAAAGGAATTCACTTCACTCAGCAGGCTATACTTAAGGTATAAGGATTTATGCTCTCCTTCTTTTAGTGCAAAGTATCTGTACAAGTCATTTAGAATTTTTATGCAAGAAAAATTATGCTCTCTTTTATTTCATTGAGCATCCTTATGACAGTTGTTTTGAATTCTTTGTCTGGTAACTCATATATCTCCATTTCTTTAGTGTGAATTTCTAGAGATTTATTTTGATCCTTCAACTTGGCCATACTTTTCTGTTTCTTTGGATGTCTTGTTATCTTTTGTTGGGACCTGAGCATTTGAAAAAACATCCACTTCTCCTAGTCTTTGTCTGGCTTTGTATAAGGATGTACAAGGATGGCCTTCACCAATAAGCCTACTTTGAGATTCTGGAGACCTCTCAAGCCTTTTCTGGGGGTGCATCTTTTCTGTGTTTGTATGCATAATCTCATAGTTGAGGAGGTTTCTCTTTTTCTACTCAGAGACTTCACCTGATGTCTGTTTGTAGTCCTAGAGTTTTGCTCATGTTGTAGCAAGTTGTAACACATGAGCTCTACCTAGTGTCTATCCCCAGTACTGTAGATTATTTGGCGTTAGATCATGAAGTGATCTTTGTTCTCAGCAGCCCTCAACCTGGTGCCAATTTCTGTCAGTGTTTTGATTCATGTAAGAGAACCCCAGTCCCTAATGCAACCCCCTGAAAAGTCAAAATGTTGGTTGTGCATTCCACTCTTCTCTTTTCCTCCCTGGAAAGAAGCCAGGTGTTGGAAGTTTTCTCACTACCACACTGTGCTGTACCAGAGGTGGAGCTTTGGTGAGTAACTACCACCAATTTTCTGACTATCTTCAGTGTGGTGCTTCTTAGGCATATGCTGGCCTGTAGTTCAGGAACTTCTTAACTGGTTTTCATGGAAACAATCGGTCTGTGCAATGTTATGTTCATGTCTCCATGGGGTAAGGAGGATCTGGGGCTTTCTGTTCTGCCATCTTGGTGACAATACTCCACTAACATCTTTTTAATACAAATTTGGGGATATTTTTGGGGATTTCACTGAATTTATAGATTATTTTGAGGAGAATGTATAACTTCATAAGTTTCTCTTTACATCATCAATCAGGTATTCATAGTTTATTCATAATGCTTAAATGGCAATAATTACAACCTTGAAAATTGTGAAACTGCCCTCTCATTTCTTAAAGAAATGGAAAAGTTTAGACTTTCCCCTTACATTCTAAATATAAATCTGTGAACAAATACAAGTAACTATTCCAGTTAACAGGTTTTTCACAATAAGAGCTCAATTTTGCTATCCTTTAATTAAAAGTAAACCACTGCAGAGAATTTCAGTTTTGCCAAAGTGAAGTTGCTTCACTCCTCCCAGGACCTGCCCATAAAAGAAAAAATCTCTGGACATAACACAACAAAAAAGCATAGGAAGACTCTGAGAGGAATTAAAAAGAAGGCAGACTACAAAGGTGCCTCTAGACTTGAGGAACAACACAGTAGTAAGTTCCCTGGGTTTCCTTGTTGCCTTCCATATATCCTGAACAGGGCATTCCATAAGCCTTGAAAACAAACCCACCAAAAGGCAGATAAAAAAAAAACTCCAAAAAAGCTTGTTCTCCTTAGTGAAAGGACTGCAGAAAGAGTGACATAACAACAGAAAACCTTTTTTGGCAATATCTGTCCTATTCCAGCCAAACACCAATGGTAAAACAGTACCCCTCCCACCATGGTTTCAGTAAATTAGGGTAAGTCAGTAGGTCCCACCCAGCCCTTGCCCCACAGAAGTAGGCATCAGCACTCAAATTTCCCCACCTGCCTCTGGTAGTATCAGAAGGGCACAGCAGGGAGCTAATCCTCCATTTCCCATCTGGCAGAATCTGGCAGTGCTCTGGTTCCCCTGCAGTGGTAGTATTAGCAGGTTTTAGCAGCCATTTAATTCTCTACCTCACACAACATCAATGAGACTGACCAAGCTGGTACAAGTTGGAGGCATTTGGCAATCCACTTTACCCCCAGTAGGAAGCTGAACCCTCCCTCTTAATCCTGCAATCTCATCCACATCAGCAAGACTACATAAGGGAAGGTAACATGAGGTGGAGTTACTCATTATTCAGCCCATCTTCTGCCAATATCAGTTTGGAAGTGTTCCCTCTTTTTAAATTTTTTAGAAGCATTTAAGAAAGATTGGTGTTAATTATACTTTAACAGATTGGGAGAATTCACCAATGAAGCTATCTGATCCTGGGTTTTTCTTTGTTTTTGATTACTGAGTCTCCTTACTCATTGCTGCTCCTTCACATTTTCTATTTATTCATGATTCAGTCTTAATAGATTGTGTGTTTCTATGGTTTTATCCATTTCTTTTTTTTTTATTATATTATGTTAATCACCATACAGTACATCCCCAGATTCCGATGTAAAGTTTGATGCTTCATTATGTGTATAACACCCAGTGCACCATGCAATACGTGCCCTCCATACTAAACATCACCAGTCTATCACATTCCCCCACCCCCTCCCCTCTGAAGTCTTCAGTTTGTTTCTCATAGTCCATTCGCTCATGTTTCATTCCCCCTTCTGATTACCCCCCCTTTCTTTATCCCTTTCTTCCCCTACCGATCATCCTAGTTCTTATGTTCCATAGATGAGAGAAATCATATGATAATTGTCTTTCTCTGCTTGACTTATTTCACTTAGCATTATCTCCTCCAGTGCCGTCCATGTTGCAGCAAATGTTGAGAATTCGTTCTTTCTGATAGCTGAGTAATATTCCATTGTATATATGGACCACAGCTTCTTAATCCAGTCATCTGTTGAAGGGCATCTCGGCTCCTTCCATGATTTGGCTATTGTGGACAATGCAGCTATGAACATTGGGGTGCATATGGCCCTTCTCTTTACTACGTCTGTATCTTTGGGGTAAACACCCAGTAGTGCAATGGCTGGGTCATAGGGTAGTTCAATTTTTAACTTTTTAAGGGACCTCCACACTGTTTTCCAGAGTGGCTGTACCAACTTGCATTCCCACCAACAATGTAGGAGGGATCCCCTTTCTCCACATCCTCTCCAACAATTGTTGTTTCTTGCCTTGTCTATCTTTGCCATTCTAACTGGCGTAAGGTGGTATCTCAGTGTGGTTTTGATTTGAATTTCCCTGATGGCTAATGATTTTGAACATTTTTTCATGTGTCTGTTAGCCATTTGTATGTCTTCATTGGAAAAGTGTCTGTTCATATCTTCTGCCCATTTTATGATTTGTTTATTTGTTTCTCGTGTATTGAGTTTGAGAAGTTCTTTGTAGATCTTGGATACCAGTCCTTTATCTGTGGTGTCCTTTGCAAATATATTCTCCCATTCCGTGGGCTGTCTCTTAGTTTTTTTGACTGTTTCCTTGGCTGTGCAGAAGCTCTTTATCCTGATAAAGTCCCATAAGTTCATTTTATCTTTTATTTCTCTTGCCTTTGGAGATGTGTCGTGAAAAAGGTTGCTCTGGCCGATGTCATAGAAGTTGTTGCCTATGTTCTCCTCTAGAATTTTGATGGATTCCTGTCTCACATTGAGGTCTTTCATCCATTTGGAGTTTATTTTTGTGTATGGTGTGAGAGAGTGGTCAAGTTTCATTCTTTTGCATGTAGCTGTCCAATTTTCCCAGCACCATTTATTGAAGAGACTGTCTTTTTTCCACCGGATGTTTTTTCCTGCTTTATCAAAGATTAGTTGCCCAAAGAGCCGAGGGTCCATTTCTGGGTTCTCTATTCTGTTCCATTGGTCGATGTGTCTGTTTTTGTGCCAGTACCATGCTGTCTTTGTGATCACAGCTTTGTAGTACAGCTCGAAATCCGGCATTGTGATGCCCCCAGCTTTGTTTTTCCTTTTCAACAGTTCCTTGGAGATTCGGGGCCTTTTCTGGTTCCATACAAATTTAAGGACTATTTGTTCCAGTTCTTTGAAAAATGTCCTCGGTATTTTGATCGGGATAGCATTGAAAGTGTAGATTGCTCTGGGTAGTATGGACATTTTAACTATGTTAATTCTTCCAATCCATGAGCATGGAATATTTTTCCATCTTTTTATGTCTTCCTCAATATCTTTCAAAAGTGATCTATAGTTTCTAGCATATAGGTCCTTTACGTCTCTGGTTAAGTTAATTCCAAGGTAACGCATGGTTTTTGGTGTTATTGTAAATGGGATGGATTCCCTAATTTCTCTTTCTTCAGTCTCGTTATTCGTGTATAGAAATGCAACTGATTTCTGGGCATTGATTTTGTATCCTGCCACCTTACTGAATTGTTCTATAACTTCTAATAGTTTGGGAGTGGATTCCTTTGGGTTTTCCATATAGAGTATCATGTCATCTGCAAAGAGAGACAGTTTGACTTCTTCTTTGCCGATTTGGATACCTTTGATCCCTTTTTGTCTTCTGATTGCTGTTGCAAGGACTTCTAGTACTATGTTGAATAATAGTGGCGAGAGTGGGCATCCTTGTCGTGTTCCTGATCTTAAGGGAAAGGCTTCCAGCTTTTCCCCATTGAGAATAATGCTTGCAGTAGGCTTTTCATAGATGGCTTTTATGAGATTGAGAAATGTACCCTCTATTCCTACACTCTGAAGGGTTTTAATCAGGAAAGGATGCTGTATTTTGTCAAATGCTTTTTCTGCATCAATTGAGAGGATCATATGGTTCTTGAGTCTTTTCTTGTTGATATGATGTATCACATTGATTGATTTGCGAGTGTTGAACCATGCTTGCATCCCAGGTATGAATCCCACTTGGTCATGATGGATAATCCTTTTAATGTACTGTTGGATTCTATTAGCAAGGATCTTGTTGAGGATTTTGGCATCCATATTCATTAGAGAAATCGGTCTGTAATTCTCCTTTTTGAGGGGGTCTTTGCCTGGTTTGGGGATCAAGGTAATATTAGCCTCATAGAATGAGTTTGGTAGCTTTCCTTCTGTTTCTATTTTTTGAAATAGCTTTAGGAGAATAGGTATTATTTCTTCTTTGAATGTTTGGTAGAATTCCCCAGGAAAACCGTCTGGGCCTGGAGTTTTATTATTTGGAAGGTTGTTTATCACTGACTCAATTTCTTCATAGTTAATTGGCCTATTTAAGAAATCTATTTCTTCCTGTTTCAGTCTTGGTAGTTTATAGGTTTCCAGGAAGGCCTCCATCTCTTCCAGATTGTTTAGTTTTTTGGCATATAGCTGTTGATAAAAGTTTCTAATAATCCTTGCAATTTCAATGGTGCTGGTCGTGACCTCTCCCTTTTCAGTCATAATTTTAATAATCTCAGTCCTTTCTCTTTGTTTTTGGACAAGTTTTGCCAGTGGTCTATCAATTTTATGGATTCTCTCAAAGAACCAGCTTCTAGTCCTGTTGATCTGCTCTACTGTGGTTCTGGTCTCTAATTCATTGATTTCTGCTCTAATCTTGGTCAACTCCTTCCTTGTCAGTGGGTTAGGCCTGTCCCTCTGTTGCTGTTCCAGTTTCTTGAGGTGAGAATATAGAAACTGCATTTTAGATTTTTCTATTCTTTTGAGTGAGGCTTGGATGGCTATGTATTTCCCCCTTAGGACTGCCTTTGCAGTATCCCATAGGTTTTGGACCGTTGTGTATTCATTCTCGTTGGTCTCCATAAATTGTTTAATTTGTTTTTTGATTTCCTGGTTTATCGAGTCATTCTTGAGCAGGATGGTTCTTAGCCTCCAAGTGTTTGAGTTTCTTCCAGGTTTTTCCTTGTGGTTGAGTTCCAATTTCAGAGCGTTGTGGTCTGAGAATATGCAGGGGATAATTTCAATCTTTTGGTATTGGCTGAGACCTGTTTTGTGTCCCAGAGCATGATCTATTCTTGAGAATGTTCCATGGGCATTTGAATAGAATGAGTATTCTTTGGTTCTGGGGTGTAGTGTTCTATATATATCTATGAGGTCCAACTCGTCGAGTATGGCATTCAAAGCCTTTGATTCTTTGCTTAGTTTTTGCCAGGGTGTTCTGTCTATTTCTGATAGTGGGGTGTTGAGGTCCCCTACTATTACTGTGTTCTTATCTATATGTCTCTTTATTTTGGTTAAGAGTTGGCTTGTGTATCTTGCTGCTCCCCTGTTGGGGGCATATATATTAATAATTGTCATATCCACTTGTTGAATACTTCCTTTAAGAATAATATAGTGCCCTTCTGTATCTCTCTCTATGGCCTCTAGTTTAAAATCCAGTCTATCTGATATGAGAATTGCTACTCCAGCTTTCTTTTGAGGTCCATTTGCGTGGAAGATGGTACTCCATCCCCTTACTCTAAGTCTGAATGCATCTTTGGGTTCAAAATGAGTCTCTTGTAGACAGCAAATGGATGGGTCATGTCTTTTTATCCAATCTGCAACCCTGTGGCGTTTTATGGGAGAGTTTAAGCCATTTAGATTGATAGAGATTATTGACAGATATGATTTTAATGATGCCATTTCTCTTTAAAGTCTTTGTATCGGTTGTGACTTGCTGCTCTGTATCACTCTTGGGGCCTTTTTACCTTTATAGAGCCCCCCTTAATATCTCCTGTAGGGCTGGTTTCGTGGTTACGAAATTGGTTAATGATTGGCGATTTTGGAACGTCTTTATTTCTCCATCAATTCTGAATGACAGCTTTGCTGGATAAAGGATCCTTGGCTGCATGTTTTTCTCTGAAAGAGCTTTAAAAATGCCCCCCCAAGCCTTTCTCTCATTCCAGGTCTCTGTAGACAGGTCTGACGTAATCCTGATACCTTTGCCTTGGTACGTGAGAAATTTCTTTGCCCTGGCCGCTTTCAATACTGTATCCTTGGATCTAATATTTGCGAATTGCACTATGACATGCCGTGGCGTAGGTTTGTCCTGGTTGAGCTTGGATGGGGTCCTCTCTGCCTCTTGGACACGAATGCTTGTTTCCCTTGCTAGATTAGGGAAGTTTTCAGCTACAATTTGTTCAAATATCTCTTCTAGACCTCTGTTTTTCTCCACCCCTTCAGGGATGCCGATGATTCTGACATTGGATCGTTTCATAGAGTCAGTAATCTCCCGTAATCTACATTCGTGGGCGTGGATTTTTTTAAGACCAGCTTCTATTTTCGTTTTTTCTTCTACTAACCCATCCTCCAATTCGCTAACGCGTTCCTCTGCCTCGGTGACCCTGGCCGTCAGAGCCTCTAGTTTTGACTGTATTTGGCCCATAGAATTTTTAATTTCTGTCAGATTCGCTCTCATTTCTGCCCTTAGGGATTCTATATTCTCAGCAACGCTTTCTCTGATGCTTTTTTCAAGTTTACTCATCATCTTGACCATTGTTGCTCTGAATTCCATTTCTGATAATTGGGATACATCCATATGTATTAATTCTGTGGCCGAGGCCAATTCTGTGGCAGAGGCCACAGACTCATTATCTTTTCTTTGCTGGGGGGGACTTCTCCTTCTCGTCATTCTGATGAAGAGAGATTGCAGGGTTGTCCAGAGCCCAAGTGTTGACTGGGACCCAGGCCGTGCGCCCTTGTTTTATAGAGATCTTAGGGATGTGGGCTTCTTCCTTAAAGAGTTTATTTATTTATTTGAGAGAGAGAGAGACAGTCAGCAAGAAAGGGAACCCAAGCAGAGGAGTGGGAGAGGAAGAAGCAGGTTCCCGGTGGAGAAGCCCGATGAGGGACTCCTTACGGAGCGTTGTGATCACACCCTAATCCGAAGACAGGTGCTTGGTGACTGCGCCACTCAGGCGCTCCGGGTTGTGGGCTTCTTGATTTTTCAGCCTGCCTTCTGGGGGAGGGGCCTGCCTGCCGGTACTCAGAAAACCCTGTTTGGGTAGAGTCTCTGTGTCCCTTGCGAGGGGGGATGGGGATGGGCACCCTGTGAGCCGGTATTTCCGGGCTTTTGTTCTCTGGCGGCTTTCCCTGGCGGTTTGCTATGCCTCTTCTGAGAGAGCAGCAGCGGCTGAAATTCAGCCTCTGTCTCAGAACAGAGGGATCGCGGATCGTTCTCCACTGATGTTCTGGCCACTTTAACTCTGTTTCTGTTGGTGCTGCTCAACCCTGCAGCATCCCGGGCTGTGCGCCCCACACCCGGCGTCCCAGCCCTCACTTCCAGGGCCGGCACGTCTCTGTCCTTTGTGTTTCCAACCCCGCCAGCCGCCAGCCGCCCCGCGCGGGCTCCCGGAGCTCCCCGTCTCAGTCTGGTGTCTCACGGGTGCTGACCGCGAGTCCGCCTGCTCCCCCGTGCAGGTGGCCCTCCAGCCGCCAGCCGCCAGCCGCCCCGCGCATGCTCCCAGAGCTCCTGGTCTCAGCCTCGATCCAGTGAGCACACCGGAGCTCCGGAGCTCCGTGAGATGCTTGGTGGCGCACGCTCCCGGCTCACGGACTCAGTCTGCCGTTTCCAGAGTGCGGGTCCGCGGTCCGCCCGCTCCCCGGTGCAGGTGGCCCGCCAGCCGCCCTGCGCGCGCGCTCCTGGAGCTCGCGTTCTAAGTCTGTTGTCTCGCGGGTGCCGTCCGCGAGTCCGCCTGCTCCCCCGTGCAGGTGGCCCGCCAACCGCCAGCCGTCCCACGTGCGCTCCCGGAGCTCCCTTCTCAGTCTGCTGTCTCAAGCATGCGGGTCCGTGGTCTGTCCGCTCCCCTGTGTAGGTGGCTACCGCTTCCCGGCGCCCTCACACGACGGCTCCCTCCCCCTTCTGTTTAGCTTCCGATATCGTGCGCGGTTTCATGTCTCCTGGCTTCGTACCTCGATACTCAGCGCTGGAGATGTTCATTTGTAGAGATCCAGATGTATCTTCCTGTGTCTCAGGCTGATTCCGTGGATGTTCCTGCTGGTCTGGTACCTATCCAGCTCAACTCAGGGGACCGGCTGAAAAAGGGGTCCCCTACTCCTCCGCCATCTTAACCTCCTCCGTTTTTATCCATTTCTAATAGATTATCCAATTTGTTGGCATTTAATTGTTCATAATAACTCTCATAATCCTTTTTATTTCTGTGGCATTGGTTGTTATGTCCTCTTTTGCATTTCTGATCTTATTTGAGTCTTCTTTTTTTTCTTAGTTAGTCAAATTAAGGGTTTGTCAATTTTTATCTTTCCAAAGAACTAATTCAGTTTTGTTGATTTTTTTCTATTGTTTTTCTATTTTCTTTTTCTTTTAGTTCTATTCTGATCTTTATTATTTACTTTCTCCTGATAACTTTGGGCTTAGTTTGTTCTTATTTTTCTAGTTCCTTGAGATGTGAAGTTGGGTTGCTAATTTGGGAACTTTTCCCTTTTTTAAATGTAAGGAATCACTATAAAATTCCCTCCTAGTATTGCTTTTGCTGCATTCTAGAAATTTTGCTGTGAGTGAAAAGGCAACTTAAAGGATGTGAGATATTTACAAACCATATATCTGATAAAAGCTTAATATCTAAAATACATAGGGAAGTCCTACAACTCAATAGCAAAAACAAAACAAAAATCCCACAAATACAGTATTTCCCCTTAACCTGCAGTTTCACCTTCAGTTACCTGTAATCAACTGCTCTCCAGAAGCAGATGATCCTCCTTCTGACATATTGTCAGAAGGTCAACAGTACCTAATACTACATCACAAGGCCTATATCATTCACCTCACTTTATCTTGTCACATAGGCATTTTATCATCCCACATCATCACAAGATATTTTGAGAAAAAGAGAGTACATTCCCATCACATTTATTACAGTATATTGGTAAAATGTTCGATTTTATTATTAGTTGCTAATCTCTTACCATGATTAATTTATAAATTAAACTTTATAATAGGTATGTATGTGTAGGAAAAACATAGTATATATAGGGTTCAGTACTATCTGAAGTTTCAGATATCCGCTGGGGTCATGGAATGTACAAGAGTAGATACTGTAATACAATTTAGAAATGGAAAAAAGGACTTAAATAGACATCTCTTTAAAGAAAGCATTCAAATGATCAACAGGTATATGAAAAAAGTGTTTGCCATAACTAATTATGAGGGAAATGTAAATCAAAACCACAATTAAATATCATCTTACTCCTGTTAGGATGACTATCTTTAAAAAAAGAGATAACAAGTGTTGGCAAGGATGTAAGGAAATGAAACCCTTGTATACTGTCAGTGGGAAAGTAAAACGATGCCAATACTATGTAAAACAGTATGAAGGTTTCTCAAAAACCTAAAAATAGAGCTACCATATGGTCCAGAAATCCCACTTCTGTGTATTTATCTGAAGAAAACGAAATCAAGATTTCAAAGAGGTATCTGCACTCACATGTTCATTGCAGCATTATTCACAATAGTCAAGAAATAGAAAAAAACATAAATGTCCATTGACAGAAGAATAGGTCAAGAAAATGTGGTATATACATACATAAAATGGAATTCTATTCATCCTTAAAAGAAAAGGAAGGAAATCCTGCCATTTCAGACAACATAGAGGGACCTGGAGGACATTATGCTAGGTAAAATAGCCAGTCACAGAAGGACAAATACTACATGATTCCATTTACATGAAGTATCTAAAATCATCAATTCATACAAACAGAGAGTAAAATGGCTGTTTCCAGGGTCTGGGGTAAGGAGTAATGGAGTGTTGCTGTTCAACAAGTATAAAGTTTTAGTTAGGCAAGATGAATAAGTTCTACAAATATGCTGTACAACATTGTACTGACAGTTAACAATACTGTATTTTGTACTTAAAGAAGTTCATAAGAGGGTAGATATCACGTTGTGTTCTTACCACAATTAAAAAAAAAACCGGAGAGGAATTATTTGTTGTTAGTAATTAGTTTAAATGTAAACAGATTAAGCCCTTAAATAAAAGGTTGAAATTAGCCGGTGGGTTTTTAAAGAACATTATCCAATTATATTCAGTTTAGAAGAGACACACTATAGATAGGTTTAAAGTAAAAGGGTTGAAAAAAATATTACATGCAAATAGTAAACAAAAGAGAGCTGGGGTGGCTATACTAATATCAGACAAAAAGAACTTTAAAAGATGTTAAAAACAAGAAAAGGACATTATTTATTCATTAAAAATGTCAATCAGAATGATATAGCAATTAGAAACATATACCCACATAAAAACAAAGCCCCAAAATATAGGAAGCAAAAATTGACAGAATTGAAGGGAGAAATAGCTAATTCTACAGTAATAGTTAGAGGTTTCAATTTTCCACTTTCAAAAAAGGAAAGAACAACCAGATAGAAGATCAAAAAGGAAATAGAGGCCTTGAACAACACAATAAACCAATTAGATTTAATCGGCATATGCAGAACACCCCTCTCAACAGCAATATCAGAAGACACATTCTTCTTGGTGTACATGAAACATTCTCCAGGGTAGACCATATGTTAGGCCACATACCAATTAATATATTTTTCTTTTTTTTATTTAAATTCAATTAGCCAAAATATAGTACATCATTAGTTTTTTTAGTTTTATTATTTTATTTTATTTTTATTTATTTATTTTTATTATGATATGTTAGTCACCATACAGTACATCTTTAGTTTTTGATGTAGTGCTCCATGATTCATGATTCATTGTTTGCGTATAACACCCAGTGTTCCATGCAATTCATGCCCTCCTTAATACCATCACCAGCCTATCCCAATCCCCCACTCCCCTCCCCTCTAAAGCCCTGAGTTTGTTAAATCATTAGTTTTGATATAATATTCAATGGTTCATTAGTTGCATATAACACCCAGTGCTCATCACAATTAATATATTTTAAAAGTGGAATTATATTAAGGATTTTCTTTGACCACAGTGGGAGAAAACTAGGAATCAATAACAAAGAAAACTGGAAAATGTGCAAATACATACAAATTTAAAAATACTCAAATAATGAATCAAAGGAAAAAACACAATTGATATTAGAAAAAAACATTAAAATGAATGCACATGGAAACAAAACATACCAAAATTTATGAGGTATAGTGAAAGCAGTGCTCAACAGGAAATTTATGGCTATAAATGCCTGTATTTAAAAATAAGAAAAATCCCAAATCTATAACCTAACTTTGCAGCTTAATGAGAAAAAAAATGTAGAGCAAGTAAACCCAAAGCTAGGCTAAAGAAGGAAATAATAAAGATTAGAGCAGAGATAAACGCTAGATAATACAAAAACAATAAAGAGAAACAGCAAAACCAATACTTGGTTCTTTGAAAAGATAAACAAAATTAACAAACCTTTGTCTGGACTGACCAAGAAAAAAGAGAGGACTTAAGTCATTAAAACCAGAAAATGAAAATGGGGACATGTTATGGGCTGAATTGTGTCACACCAAAATTCATGTTTTAGTTCTAGCCCTATTACCTCAGAATGTGACTGTATTTTGATATACAATCTTTAAGGAGGTAATTAGTTTAAATGAAATCATTGAAGTGGGCCCTAATCCAATATAATTGGTGTCCTTATAAGAAAGGGAAATTAGAGCGCAGCTGCACATACGATATGAATACAAAAGGAGAAGATGGTCATCTACAAGACAAGAATAGAAGCCTCGGAATGAAATTAATCTTGCCAACAACCTGACCTTAGATTTCTAGCCTCCAGAACAGTGAGAAAATATCTTTCTGTTGTTTAACCTCCCCAGTCTGTGTTATGGCAGGCCTAGCAAACTAATAAAGAGCATTACTACAAACCTTACAGAAATAAGAAGTATCATAATAGAATAGTATGAACGATTATATGGCAACAAATTAGAAAAGCTAGAGGAATGGACAAATGTCTAGAAACACAAAAATTACCAAAACTGCTTCAAGAAGAAATAGAAAATCTGAATAGATCTATAACAAATAAAGAAATTGAATCCATAATCAAATGCCTCCCAACAAGGAAAAACCCAGGATAAGAAAAGCTTCATTGGTAAGTTCTACCAAACATTTAATGATGAGATAATACATTCTCAAACTCCCCAAAATATCAAAGTGGAAAGAATACAACCTAACATTCTATGAGGCCAGCATTACCGTATTACAAAAGCCAGATCAAAACATCACATTAAAAGGAAAATATAAACCAGCATCCTTTATAAATATAGATCCAAAAATCCTCAACAATATACTAGCAAACCAAATCCAGGAGCATATCAAGAGTATTATACAAATGATCAAGTGGGATTTATCCCAGGAATGAAATAGTAGTTCAACATAAGAAAATAAATCAATGTAATATATCATGTTAATAAAAAGGAGGGGAAAAACATAGGATCAATTCAATTAATGCAGAAAAAGGGTTTGACAAAACCCAACACCATTTCATGATAAAAGCACTCAACAAACTAGGAATAGAAGGTAAGTACCTCAACATGTAAAATGAAATTTATTTAAAAACAAAAACCTACAGCTAACATTGTACTCATTGATGAAAGAAAAAAAGAATTCTAGTTATGATAGGAACAACATAAGAATGACCACATTCACCACTTCTGTTCAGCACTGTGCAGGAATTTCTAGCCAGAGAAATTAGGCAATAAAAAGAAATAAGCAACTAAATTGAAAAGGAAGAATAAAATTATCTCTATTGCATATCTCTATTTTATCTCAAATGATCTTATACATAGAAAATACCAAAGAGTCAGCAAAAAACTCTTGGAGCAATGAACACATAGAGCAAAGATGCAGGATATGAGATCAATATACAATTATCCGTTGTATTTCTATACACCAGCAAAGAGCTATCCAAAAAGGAAATTGACAAAACAGTTCTCTCCAAAGAAGATATACAAGTGTCCAAGAAACACATGAAAAGATGTTCAGTATCATTAGTCATTAAGGAAATCAGAATCAAAACTGTAGTGAGTTACCACTTTATAACCCCTAAGATGTCTATAATCAAAAAAAGGAAAATAATAAGTGTTGGAGAGAATATGAAGAATTTGGAACACTTGTATATTGCTGCTCAGAATGTAAAATGGTGGGGCGCCCGGGTGGCTCAGTCATTAAGCATCTGCCTTCGGCCCAGGGCGTGATCCCAGGGTCCTGGGATCGAGCCCCGCATCAGGCTCCCTGCTCTGCTGGGATCCTGTTTCTTCCTCTCCCATTCCTCCTGCTTGTGGTCCCTCTCTCACTGGCTGTGTGTCTCTGTCAAATAAATAAATAAAATCTTTAAAAAAAAAAAGAATGTAAAATGGTTTACTCTCTATGGAAAAAAAAAAGTTTAGTGTTCCTCAAAAAGCTAAATGTAGAATTACCATGTGACAGCAGTTCCATTCCTGAGTATACACCAAAAGAATTGAAAACAGGTATTCAAATAAAATTTGTACATAAATGCACATGACAGCACTATTCACAATAGCCAAACGGTGGCTTTTAACAACCCAAATGTCCATCAGTGGATTAATGACCAAACAAAACATAATACAACCATACTGTGGAATGTTATTCAGCCATAAAAACTAATGAAGTACTGACACTTGCTACAACATGGATAAGCCTCAAAAACATTGTACTAAGTGCAAGAAGTCAGACACTAAAGGCCACATATTAGATGATTCCATTTATATGATATATCTGTAATAGGTAAATCTATAGAGACAGAAATCTGATCAGTGTTTGCCAGGAGTTGGAGGGAGAGGAAAATGTGGAGTGACTGCTAATATGTATGTGGTTTCCTTTTGTGATGATGAAAATATATTGAAACTAGGTAGAGGTGATGGTTGCACAAATTGTGGATGTACTAAATGCCACTGAACTGTATACTTTAGAATGGTTAGTTCTATGTTATAAGAATTTCACCTCAATAAAAACAAAGAAAAGCAGCCAATCAGATCAGGGACTTTATTAAGAAATTTGTATTAACAAGTTTGAACCTAATGGGAGCCATTTAAAGATTATAATAAGTGGCGTGAGAAGACAAAATCTACACTTTAAAGTAGCAGTTTCCAAAGTAGAGTGAGAATGATCCAGGAAATACACAAGAAGATCCACTAAAGTCAAAGAAGACAATATTAGAAATTTCAATTATATTCATTTTTATTCCTTCATAACCTTCAAATTTAGTGTGCTTCATAATGTGAGAATATTATTTCTTTACTATATGTGTGGGGGAGTATGTGTATTTCAGGGCTGCATGATGAGAATTGTTTGGAGACTTTAATTTATGAACCTCAAAGACCACAACACAATTGTCATCTGAAGACACAGAGAGTGAAAAATAATGAATGATGACTCAGCCACTTCAGTCACCACTCAGCAGGTTCTAAAAGCCTCTCTCACAAAACAGGACTATGCAGACATCTTTTTTACCAGTTAAATCCTTTATCCCCCAACCACACAGATGCATACACATACAACACATTAAACACATATACACACAAAATAAAAACTAAAAGTTATGGTAGATACCAAAAAGGCCTGATATTGATACAGTTGTTCTAACATTGCATTGAAATATATTGGCTAAATGTTCCTAATTTCAAGACACATTGGAATATCCCAAATGGTATAGAAACCAGAATGTTATCAAAACTTAACTATACTTCAGTCACACAAATCCATCCCAATATAATGAATGAATGAAAAAATAAAATCTTAGAGACAATGTCAATCATTCACTAATGAATATGCATTGGAAAGAGAGGGGACACTTTAAACACTGGGATATAGAGGTAGTAAAGGATGGTTAACAGGTTGATATTTTTAATGTGAGACAGAGATAGAATCCAGTCCCTATTTTGGAACACCTTAGAGCCTGACATAATGCATTGCCAGTCTGTAATGCATCTCAAATTCTACACAGCTGTCACCATTTAGGTGGCACAGATGACTCTGAAACTCAAAGATGGAGAGCGTAAAAGCATGCATGAGACATGTCTAATGTCCTTAACTGAGTGCCTCAAGTTTGAATCTCTGCCTAGAAGGTTCTGGTTTCCTGCATCCACCCTCCAACAAATACACACACTCAGTTCTACAAAGATTGGGTCACTTGAAATTTCTGATATCAGATCCTGGTATACAGTGGATCCTGTCAGTGCATAACTGCTCAATACTCCTACTGCAAGACAAAAAATACTGCAACCCCAGTTGACACAGTTGTTAGTCACCTGAAGCCTTTCGATGGGGCCCTAAATTTATCCTCAGAGGTGTAATCTTACAGAACACTTCAATTGCTCACATAGGTTTTACAATGCTAAAATGGAAGGAAGGAAGGTAGGAAGGAAGGAAGGAAGGAAGGAAGGAAGGAAGGAAGGAAAGAAGGAAGGAAGGAAGGAAGGAAGGAGTTATGACAGAAAATATCAAAATCTGCATGCAATATATTCTTGTGGCTGGCATAACAAATTGCCACAAATTTGATGGCTTAAAACAATAGCAATTTATTCTTTCAGAGTTCCGTAAGCCAGAAATCAAAAATAAAGGTATCAATAGGGCTATTTTCTCCAAAGTCTCTAGGGCAGAATCCTTTCTTGTCTCTTCCAGCTTCTGGTGGTACCAGGAATTACTTGGTTTATGACTGCCTAACTCCAATCTCTGCTTCCATTTTCACAAGGCCTTCTCCTCTTATGTCTCTCATAAGGACATTATTGGGTTTAAGACCCACATAGGTAATCCAGGATGATCTCTTCTCAAGACCCTCAAATTAATTATGTCTGCAAAGACCTTTTTCCAAATAAGGTAACATTCACAGGATACAGGTATTAAGATATGAATACATCCATTTGGGGGCCACCATCAAACACACTACACTGCATATAGAAATTAATCCAATAAGAAAGCCAAACCTAAGTAATACGTGGGAATCAGATTTTCTTTTTATATAGAAAGTAGATATTCAAGAAAGAGAGAGACTGAGAAGGAAGGAGGGAAGGAAGGAAGGAAGGAAGGAAGGAGAGATTCTCTGGTCACAACAGTCCCCAAGGTCTGTCATGATGCCCGGTAGGTTTGTACAAGTTGAATATCGAAGGACTCTTGACCACTTTGAAATAAGGAGCAGAGAACATAGTGAGAATGAGTCCCTTGGGTTCAGAGAAAGGCAATCCAGACACTCAAGCACTGACATAGCCAATTTTTCAGGGCAATCAGAAATTACTAATTCATCCTCAGTGACAGTTGGAAAATAATACCCCCTTTAGTATAGATCATATGCGGAAAAGCCTGACCTTTACTGTTTCAGAATAGAATGCATTAGATCAGTGTATATGAAAATGGTTGTGAGAGAAAAATAATTCCCTTAAAGAGAAAGGCCCACAGTGCCCTGTGTAATAGGGACCCAGGGAGATAATATCTGATGTGTCTCATTGGGGAAATTGAATTCCACAGGAAATGTTAAAACTTACACTTTGACAATAGATAATGATGTCAGAGATCATGGTAAAAAAATTTTAAATAAAATTAAGTAAAGTTGATGAGAACTGTATTAATTTGTCATCAGAGTAAAAGCATTTTCTGTCACATATGGTTTTTCAGACTAGACAGACATAATCCAGTGTTTGTGGTAGAACCCAAGAAAGGGCCCTTAACTATGCTATTTGCTAATTCATGAGCTGAATTTCAAAATATTAATTCTCTTCAAAAGTTAGAAAACACAAATCAGTATCCAAGCTATACTTGCAGCTTTTATTTCAAGGTTGTAAGAAAGTGGACCTGAACCACCAGCCACCTATAGACTCTCTGTGTATATACAAATTTATTGTGTGAACAGAAAGACTCACTTTCCATAGATAAAGACAAAGGTGTGGGGGAGTGTAACCTATGGAATTACTTTATTTTTTTTATTTTTAATGCCATTGTTTCTTTTTTCCAGACATTAGATCATTCAATTCATGTTATTCTGAAATTTGCTATTTTCATACAACTTGACATCATTCCATGTAACTTCTTCAAGTTCCACCTCATCATTTTAAACAGTTGCATTACTACTGCACTATTTATACGTGTATCATGCCACACAATAATTCATTACCTCTTTTAAAAATTTTAATAACTTCTCTCTCTCTCCTCTGAGCTTATATATAACTACAGATAAGTGCTACCTGCTTATGGGAGCCAGCACTGTGGTCTGAACAGTGAGATGGAAAGAGAAAAATACTCAAGGCAATCAGGCAACTAGTGACACTGAGTGTATATGTAGCAACCTCCAGATCCATAGAAAATTCCATCCTCACCTAAAGACACAGTTATGTGGGGGGAGGAGGGGAGATCATGATGTAGGAAAATGAGATATGCCATATTTAGCTCAATTTTTCTTGTTATAAAAGTGGTAACTGAAAAATCCAAAAAGATGATAAAACTTATAAGTTGGTGTATGGTGACTAACATAACATAATAAAAAATTATAAGTAGGAAAACCACCCAGAGACATTTTTTGTTAACACTTGGGTTAATATACTTAAAATTTTTACTTTCTTCATACATACATATTTGAATGAACTACTTGTGAATTTTCCCTTTTAAACTCAAAAGTGGATTTTTCATATTGACATCCATTTAAATGGCAAAGTAGGAATTGCAGGTGCCTGTTCCTTTCCCGGCACACCTAATAACTGGGCAAAAACTGTCAGAATCAACCTTATCAAAACACTACAAGATATTAAAGATTAAACAGCAACCAAAACAGTTAACTAGAAGAAAGGCCACTGAAACACAGCACTCAAAGAAATCTCTGTCAAACCACTAGTTAAGCTTAGCATTGAAGTAAAGTAACAAGCGTTTTCAGAGATAGTACAAGACAAAGTACAGTCTTTACAAAAAATTGCTTAGAAGAAACACTAATAGTGAACAAACAAAACATACAACAAGCAACAACAAATCACAAGTAGGATGAAGCATCTGAATTCCAGAGTTAACACATCATAATGCATAAAATGTCCAGTTTTCAACAAAAAAAAAATTATGAGGCATGCAATGAAATTAGAAGTGTGGCCTGCTCAGAGGAAAAAATAAATTAATTAGCAGAAACTTTCCATGCAGAAGTACAGACATTGGACTTACTAGACCTAAGACTTACTAGGACGACTCAGCTGTCTAAAATACACTCAAAGAGCTAAAGGAAACCACTGACAATGAAATAAAGGAAACTAAGAGGATAGAGTCTCACAAAATAGGGAATATTAATAAAGAGAGAAATTATAAAATGCAACAAAATAAAATTCTGAGCTCAAAGTAAAATAACTAAAATGAAAAATTCATGAGAAAGGTTCAACAGCAGATTTGAGCAGGCAGAAGAAATATCAGCAAACTTGAATAAGTCAGTTGAGATTACTAAGTCTGAAGAGCAGTAAGAAACTATAAAGAATAAAAATGAATAGAACCTAAGAGACTTGTATGACACCATCAAGTGAACCAACATATATATAGTAGGGGCCTCAGAAAGAAAGGAGATAGAAATAAAGGGAGAAAGAATATCTGAAGACATAAAGGCTGAAAACTTTCTAACTTTGAAAAAAAAGGCACAAATCAACATGTCCAAGAAACTTCATATACCTCTAAGTGGGATACATTCAAAGAGATCTACACAAAGACACATTCAATCAACCTTTCAAAAAAATTCAGAAACATGAAAGTAACAAGAGAGAAGGAATGTTCACAGACAGGGGACCCTCAATAAGATTAATAGCCAATTTTTCACCAGAAACCATGGAAGGCAAAAAGCAGTGGATGACATATTTTAAGTGCTGAAATTAAAAACAAAAACTGTTAGCCAAGGACACTTATAACAGCAAACTTAAATACAAATTAGTGCATTCCCAGATTACAAACAAAAAAGGCTAAGGAAGTTCCTTGCTAATACACCTTCTCTGAAAGAAATGCTAAAGAGTCTTCCAGATAGAAATGAAAGGACAGTAGACAGTAATTCAGTGTCATACAAAGAAATAAAAAACACTAGAAAATGTAATGACATAAGTAAATATAAAAGCCAGTATTATTATATTTTTGGTTTGTAGCTCATCTATTTTTCCTATTGATTTAAAAGACAAATGCATTTGAAATTATAATATATAAATATATGTATATTATATAAATATATAAGTATATTTATATTATATAACTATATAATATATAAATATATAGATATTTATATTATATAAATATATAATATTAAAATCGGCACATAACATAGAAAGATGTAATTTCTGAGAATAACAACATAAAAGAGGAGTAACAGCAATGTGTAGAGATTTTTAATGCTTTTAAAGTAAAGTTGATATTTATTCAACTAGGTTATTATTAGTTTAAAATGTTCATTGTAAACCCCAAGGTAACCACTAGAAAAAACCTTAAAAATAAAGATAAATGAGAAAAGAACTAAAATGATAAACTATAAATAATCACAAATGAAGGTAGTAATAGAGGAATTAAGGAACAAAATAGGTATGACATATGAAAAACTGAATTCTGGTTCAGAAAGTATTACCATATTTGTGGTTGTGATCATAAAACTAGACAGATATATTGTCTCTAAGTATATAACTGTAGTCATTTAATAGTTTATATTATAAAACGAGCGTTTCCCCTCTGCTCCAGTATCCGGGCCAGGATCAGCTCTTCCATGCAGTTACGTTGCTTGAGCCTCCCCTCATCTGGATTGTTGTTTCCTCAGCCTTTGTCTTTTATGACATTTCTGAAGAGTACCGCCAATTAGTTTATGGAAAGGTATTCAGTGTTATTAGTCATACAGGAAATGTAAGTTAAATCTACAGGACATTCTACTACAGATCTATCAGAACAGGTAAAATTATAATAGCAAACTGTCAAAAGTAGTTCATTCATTATCAATAATTACTTTAAATGTTAAAGGATTAAATTCTAAGTTAAAAGTCAGAAATTGGCAGAATGGATAAATATCGTGTTCCAGCTGTATGCTGTTTATAAGACTTACTTTGTATCGAAAGATGCAAATGAGTTGGAAGTAAAAGAATGGAAAAAGATATTCCATGCAAATAAATAGTAACCAAAAAAAGAGCTGAGATGGCTATATTCATATCAGACAAAAGGGAATTTAAGTCAAAATTGTTGCAAGAGACAAAGGACATTATATATTGATAAAAAGATTAATCCATCAAGAGTATATAACAATTATAAACATATAGACAGGCATACCTCATTTTATTGCACTTCGCCTTATTATGTTCTGCAGATACTGGGGGTTTTTTTCCTACAAATTGAAGGTTTATGGCAACTGCATTGAGCAAGTCTATTGGCACCATTTTTCTAACAGCATTTGCTTTCTCTGTGTTCCTGTGTCACATTTTGGTAATTCTCGTATTTTAAAATTTTATTATATTTGTTATGGTGATCTATGATCATTGACCTTTGAGGCTACTATTGTAATTGTTTTGGGGCACCACAAACCATCCATATAAGACAGTGAACTTAATCACCAAATGTTGTGTGTATGTTCTGACTGCTCCACTGAGTAGCCATTCTCTCATCTCTTTCTTTCTCCTTGGGCCTCTCTATTCCTAGAGACAAAAAAAAAATACTGAAATTGGGCCACTTAATAACCCTACAGTGGCTTCTAAGTGTTAAAATGAAAGGAAAAGTCACATGTCTCTCACTTTAAATCAAAAGCCAAAAATGATTAATCTTAGTGAGGAAGGCATGTCAGAAGCTGAGACAGGCCAAAAGCTAGGCCTCTTGCACCAAAGAGCCAAGTTGCTAATGCAAAGGAAAAGTTCCTGGAGGAAATTAAAAGTGCTATTCTAGTGAACACAAGAATGATAAGAAAGCAAAACAGCCTTATTGCTGATATGGAGAAAGTTTTAGTGGTCTAAATAGATGATCAAAACAGCTACAGCATTCCCTTAAGCCAAAGTCTAATCTAGAGCAAAGCCCGAGGTCTCTTCAATTATGTGAAGCCTGAGAGAGGTAAGAAAGCTGCAGAAGAAAAGGTGGAATCTAGCAGAGGTTGGTTCATGAGGTTTAAAGAAAGAAACCATCTCCATAAGATGTAAAAATGCAAGGTGAATCAGCGAGTGCTGATGTAGAAGCTGTAGCAAGTTATCCAGAAGATCTAGCTCAGATAGTTAATGAAGATGGCTACATTAAACAACAGATTTTCAATGTAAATGAAACGACCTTCTCTTGGAAGAAGATGCCATCTAAGACTTTCATAGATGGGAGGAGAAGTCAATGCCTGGCTTCAAAGCTTCAAAGGGCAGGGTCACTGTCTTATTAGGGTCTAATGCAGCTGGTGACTTCAAGTTGAAGCCAATGCCCATTGACCATTCCAAAAATCCTGGAATCCTTAGGAATCATGCTAAACCTACTCTGCTTGTGCTCTATAAATGGAAGAACAAAGCCTAGATGGTTCATCTGTTTGCAACATGGTTTATTGAATATTTAAAGTTCACTGTTGGGACTTTGTGCTGAGAAAAAAAAAACCTTTTCTTTCTCTTTTTCAAAATATTACTGTTCAAGAAGTCAAACTCTCTTTTCACAGATGACATTATACTTTATGTGGAAAACCCAAAAGACTCCACCCCAAAATTGCTAGAACTCATAGAGGAATTCAGCAATGTGGCAGGATATAAAATCAATGCACAGAAATCAGTTGCATTTCTATACACTAACAATGAGACAGAAGAAAGAAAAATTAAGGAATTGATCCCATTTACAATTGCACCAGAAACCATAAGGTACCAGGAATAAACCTAACTGAAGAGGTAAAGGATCTGTACTCCAAAAACTACAGAACACTTATGAAAGAAATTGAGGAAGACATAAACAAATGGAGAAATATTCCATGCTCATGGATTAGAAGAATAAATACTGTTAAAATGTCTATGCTACCCAGAGCAATCTACACATTTAATGTAATCCCTATCAAAATACCATCAATATTTTTCACAGAGCTGGAACAAATAATCCTAAACTTTGTATGGAACCAGAAAAGACCCTGAATAGCCGGAGGAATGTTGAAAAAGAAACCAAAGTCAGTAACATCACAATGCAGGACTTCAGGCTGTATTACAAAGCTGTAATCATCAAGACACTATGGTACTGGCACGATCAATGGAACAGAACAGAGAACCCAGAAATGCACCCTCAACTCTATGGTCAACTAATCTTGGACAAAGCAGGAAAGAATATCCAAAGGAAAAAGGGCAGTCTCTTCAACAAATGGTGTTGGGAATATTGGACAGCCACACGTAGAAGAGTGAAACAGGACCATTTTCTTATACCATACACAAAGATAAACTCAAAATGGATGAGAGACCTAATTGTGAAACAGAGATCCATCAAAATCTTAGAGGAGAATACAGGCAGCAACCTCTTACCTTGGCTGCTGCAACTTCTTGCTAGACATGTCTCCAAAGTCAAGGGAAACAAAAGCAAAAATGAACTCTTGGGACTTCATAAAGATAAAAAAGCTTTTGCACAGGGAAGGAAATAGTTAACAAAACTAAAAGGCAACCTACAGAATGGGAGAAGATATTTGCAAATCACATATCAGATGAAGGGCTAGTATCCTAGATCTATAAAGAATTTATAAAACTCAACACCCAAAAAACAAAAAACTCAGTCAAAAAATTGGCAGAAGACATGAACAGACATTTGTCCAAAGAAGACATCCAAATGGCCAACTGATGCATGAAAGGATGCTCAGCATCAGGGAAATACAAATTAAAACCACAATGAGATACCACCTCACAGTCAGAACGGCTAAAATTAACAAGATAGGAAACAACAAATGTTGGCAAGGATGTGGAGAAAGGGGAACCCTCTTTCACCTTTGGTGGGAATGCGAACTGGTACAACCACTCTGGAGAACAGTATGGAGGTTCCTCAAGAAGTTAAAAATAGAGCTACCCTATGACCCAGCAATTGCACTACTAGGTATGTACCCCAAAGATACAAATGTAGTGATCCGAACAGGCACCTCCACCCCAATGTTTATAGGAACAATGTCCACAATAGCCAAACTGTGGAGGGAGCCCAGATGTCCATCGACAGATGAATAGAGAAAGAAGATGTGGTATGTATATACAATGGAATATTACTCAGCCAACAGGATGAAAGCTTACCATTTACGTTGACATGGATGGAACTGGAGGGTATCGTGCTGAGCAAAATAAGTCAATCCATAGAAAGACAATTATCAAATGGTTTCACTCATATGTGGAATATAAGAAACAGCGCAGAGGGTCATAGGGGAAGGGAGGGAAAACTGAATGGAAGTCATCAGAGAGGGAGAAAAAACATGAGAGACTCTTAACTGTAGAAAACAAACTGAGGGTTGCTGGAGGGGAGGAGGATGGGGGTACGGGATAATTGGGTGATAGGAATTAAGGAGGGCACGTGATGTGATGAGCACTCAGTGTTATACACAACTGATGAATTATTGAACCTTACATCTGAAACTAAAGATGTACTATATGTTCACTAATTGAATTTAAATTTAAAAAAGAAAAAAAATATTACTGCTCATTGACAATGCACCTGGTCCTTCAAGAGCTCTGATGGACATGTAAAAGATTAATGTTGTTTTCATGCCTGCTAACACAACATCCATTCCACAGCCCATGGATCAAGGAATAATTTTGACTTTCAAGTCTTATTATTGAAGAAATACACTTCATAAGGTTACAGCTGCCATAGATAGTGATTCCTCTGATGGATATGGGCAAAGTAAATTGAAAACCTGGAAAGGATTCACCATTCTAGATGCCATCAAGAACATTTGTGATTCATGGGAAGAGGTCAAAATATCAACATTAACAGAAGTTTGAAAGAAGTTTATTCCAAACCTCATAGATGACTTTGAGGGGTTCAGGACTTCAGTGGAAGAAGTAACTGCAGGTTCAAGGGAAATAACAAGAGAACTAGAATTAGAAGTAGAGCCTGAAGATGTGAGTGAATTGCTGCAATCTTACGATGAAACTTTCAGAGATGAAGAGTTGCTTCTTACAGATGAGAAAAAAAAGTGGTTTCTTGAAATAGAATCTCCTCCTGGGGAAGATGCTGTGAAGAATGTTGAAATGACAACAGAGGATTTAGAATATTACATGAACCTTGTTGATGAAGCAATGGCATTGTTTGGCAGGATTGACTCCAATTTTGAAAGAAGTTCTGTGGGTAAAATACTATCAAAGAACATCACATGATACAGAGAAATCACTTGTGAAAGGAAGAGTCAATTAATGAGACAAACTTCATTTTCTTATTTTTAGAAATTGCCGTAGCCACCCCAACCTTCTGCAACCACCACTCCAGTCAACAACTGTCAACATCAAGGCAAGACCCTCTACCAGCAAAAAAAAATTACATGTCACTGAAAGCTCAGTTATCTTTAGCAATTTTTAATAATAAAGTATTTTTAAATTAAGATACATACATCCTTTTTAGACATAATGTTATTGCACATTTAATAGACTACAGTATAGTGTAAACATAACTTTTATATGCACTGGGAAACAAAAAATTCATTTGATTCAATTTATTGTGATGATTACTTTATTGGCAGGGTCTGGAATTGAACCTGCAATATCTCTAAGGAATGCCTATATATGTGAAGTGAGTTTCTTGTAGACAGCATATAATTATGTCATATTTTTAATCCACTTGACCATCTTTGTTTTTAATTGGTATATTTAGATCACTTCTAGTCAGCAAGGATGAAAATTCTAGGCTCCCTACTTGGCCTTCTCTGACACCATCCCATTAGGGTGTTTGGATACTTGTTATAACTCCAGGAGAGCGAAAGCCTAGGTACTGTACTAAAGGCTGACATGGGTGAAAATGGGGCATATTTTTTTTTCTGTGATGTTTGGCTGGAGTAGAGGATTTATTGTGTAAAAATTTTGTCTTGTTAGGCTGCCCTTTTCCTGGTCCTTTGGCTAGAAAGAGCAGGCTTTCATTGGAGCTTTTCTGTCTGCCTCTGTTGAATTTTCTGGGTTGCAGGCTTCTTCACTTCCATATCTGATATATATAAGACAAAAAGAAAACCCAGAGACTCCACTATTATGGTGTCCTTCAGGTCCTGAGGTCCTTAATCCGTCTGCCTTCTCTCTACATTTCAGTCTTATGTGTGTTTTGTATATAATGTCAAGGGGTTTTAGTTACACCTAGTGAAAGGAATAGGGAAAATCACTTCTACTCCACCTTCCCAGAAGCAGACAGATAATTAGAGATGCTCAGAAAGCAGCTGGATATATGAAGGAGAAGTTCAAGACATGGGTTTAGGCAGGGTATGTGAACCTGGGGATCATGAGAAGATAGATGTCATAGAAAGCATAATTGGGACAAGATCACATAGGAAGTGACTTTAAGCAGAAAGGAGAAGACACCCAAAGGCTGATCCCTGGAGCTCTCCATTGTTTAGAAGTTGGGGAGATGAGGAGGATCCAGCAAAGCAGACAAAGAAAGAACCTTCAGAAAGGCAAGAGAAAACCTAGGAAATTATGGCTTCCAAGAATTCAGGTGAAGATAGAATTTCAAGAAGCAGAGTGTGATCAACTGTGTCCACTGCTACTGAAAGATGAAGTAAGCAGAGTAATGATAATGGACTCTGGGATATAGATACATGAATGCTACTTGGTGGCTAATTATAAAGCTGCTTTGGTGAATTTTACCTTATTTTTTTCATCAGGTATACAGCCTAAGGATTATTATTACTTAGAAGGATAGAAAAAAGCCATCCATCCAACCACTCAATCCTATTTACAGGGTCTCTGACAACTGTTTGTCTAGTCTTTGCTCAAGCACTTAGCAGTGACAGCTCACAGCTTTGTAAAGCAGTCATTTCTATTTCCAGAGAAGCCCTAACAGTGCCTTTTGTTGAATACAAGTACACTTTAAATTCCTATTTGTGATTCCTATTTCTGCTTTTGTGGTCACACAATATAAAGAAATGCTGTCAGATATTCAGAAGATACTTTTGATATTCTGGGAAAACTTGCATTGTTTAACTTCTATCATATTGGAGCCTTCTCAAGGGTGACAGCTGCAAGGATGATGGCATCACCACAGGCAGGAGCTACCCAGGTTCAGGAGGACCCTGCTTTGGTCTCATCTCACCACTACATCCCCAATTACACATAGTAAAAAAAGCCCCACTAGGTGCACACAGCCACTGAGCAATGTTCCCCACTCCCACTTCCTAATATAGTTCCTCTCCTCTAGGCCACAGTTTTATAATTGGCTGTCACTCATCTTTCCTATGATTCCAAGCAGTTGGAAGTTCCTGTGCTAAATCCATCAGAGGCCTAATGTTTACAATTTCATAACTGGTTTACCAGGTCTGCAAGCCCTTACTTTAAGTGCATGGCTGGAACAACCCAGCCACTGCTCAGGTGACCCACCAGCGACCCCTAAATCTGTCACCACCCCAAATGCCATTCCATATTCCAACACCAACTCACCATAACATGGAATTAAGACATGAGATTTAAAAAGTGGCCACCCCACTCTAAAATGACGTTGCTACAAGTTCATATTAGTAGGCATGAGAATACTTCATCCAAGTTACTAAGCCTACCTGCCATATACATAGATGAGAGAATGTTCCAGAGAAATAAGGTAGAGAGTGAATGTCAAGCAGATAAAAGTCACTGGGTAGCTGACTTTCCACAGATCCAGAAAAACTTCTCTAGAAGAGTTATCAAAGTCACCCCTCTACCAATCAATCTAGAGTGGAAACTAACTCAATTTTACCTCATTGAACAGTGGAAAATTTATTTATCTCTGTTGCAGCATAATTAAAATATCATATGCTATTTTTTGTTTGTATAACTGCTTCCAGGATAGGGGAACAGCCAAGAAAATCAGAAGTGGCTCTATGCAGAGAGAAATAATGTTCACATCCAATCAACTCTTTGCTCTTACCACTCTTCTCCCATTATTTTTAAAAATAAGGCCTTCCAACAACACACTCTCAATTATGTGCCTTTTCCTGCCTTCTTGGACTGGGAAATACTTTTCAGTGGATAGCATTACTTCATCAAACCAGTCCTTAAAATTATTAGACTAATGCATTTGGTCAGTTAACATTCATGTTCTAACCTCTATCCCAAGTCCCATTCCTAGAACTGACAGTCACTCATTCTTCTCTAGCCCAATATGTTACTAGGCAGTTGGAATCCACAGCTCTCAACAAATTAGGGGCTCAAAGTTGGCTACCTTGTTTTTGTCTTACCCAGGCAGCAGCTCCTCTAAAAGAGCATAAACTTCAGAGCAAGACTTACACATTCTCTTCACATTGCAGCTTTCCCAAAGTACCCAACATTCCCTTCTTCCCCACATTGCTGCATTCTCATATCCCAACATCAAATGCAGTTATAGAGAATCTAGATCTTTTCATAGTCAGTTTCTATCTCATCAGTTTTTGCTTCAAATATGGTTATATTATAGTCAGTAATAGTTATTATTGTTATCATTGTAGTTACTGTGATAGTTAGCTATAGTTAAAGTTATGGTTATAGTTATGGTTAGGCTACTTATGGTTATCTATAATTAGTTACAGTTAATATAGTTATGGGTCCCAGTTATGGATAATTCTAGTTAATTCTAATCATATGTAGTCACCATTGCTACCTATTCATTGTAAATAGTTAGAACTACTAATTAGCATGGACACCATTCATGACTGCTAACTGGTCATGGCTATTAGACATGGCTACTAGCTACTTGTGGTAGCTAGTTGTGCTACTAACTAGTTGTTACCACTGGATTTGGCTGGTGTTGTGTTTACAGGTGATGTTTGGTAGTAATTGTAGTTAGTTGTACTTATGGTTAGCTGTAGTCAGGCATGAGCATAGTTTTAAGAAGTATGGTGGGTTACAGGTAGTTATGGTGTTCAAATTATAGTTATTTGATCTAGAATATAATAAACTCACAGACTTATCTTCAGATCTTTCAAAGCTTTCATGATCCATGCCTACTGGGCAAAACTATTTTATTCAATCACAATCACTTGACTTTGTTACTTACAGAGTACATAAAGTGTAATGTCTTTCAACACAAAGTCACATATATTAGGTACGGTGGTGGGGGGTTATTATTCCTAGGTGTTTATGGTTATTAGTTGTTCCTACTAATTAGTTGTGGTCACTTATAACTATAACTAGCTGTAGTTAGTAGTTATGGCTGCTAACTACTTGTGTTTACTATGTATGGTTAGTTGCAATTATGGTTAGTTATAATTATGGTTATTGTGGTTATGACTGGCTAACTAGTTGATGTTGCTAACCTTAATTACTAACAAGTTGTGTTTATTAGTTATGGCTACTAACTAGTTCTGTTCTTGGCTATGTTGGTTCTATGTGTTTGTTCTGTTCATATGTTCTGTTCCTGCTACTAACTGGTTATCATTGATAGTTGTGGGTACTGACTAGTTTTGGTTGCTGCATATGGTTAGTTGTAGTTACTTGGTATAGTTGTAGTTCTTTATTTTGTGGTTGACTATTCTTCATTAGTTATGGCTACTAATTTTGGCCACTAATTAGTCACAGTTGCTAGTTATAGTGATTACTAAATATGTGTGGTTATTATATAGCTGTAACTAGTAATAGTTACTAGGCATGGTTAGTTTGTAATTCTAGTTAGTTTTAGTTATGGTTTTTGTGCTTGCATTTGGTTATGATTCTCGGCTAGTTATAGTTACTAATTATATCTATTCACTAGTTGTGGTTACTAGTTGTGATTACTATACCCAGTTGCAATTACTGACATTAATGCTAACTAGTTCTGATTGCCATTTATTGCTAGTTCTGGTTGGATATCTTTATGATTAATTCTAGTTAGCTATTTTATAGTTAGTTATGGGCATAATTAGTTGCAGGTAGTTATAGAGTGTTAAAATGTTGGATTTCCAGTTATCTGACCTGGAATATAATCCATTCACAACCTTATCCTCAGGTCTCCAAAGCTTTCATTTTCCATGCCCACTGGGCAACATAGTTTCACTATTTAATTTTACTCCATTCATTTGACTTATTATTTACAGAGAAACTACAATGTAATGTCATTTTTTCCAGGAAGAATAACATATTTATTTTTTCCACAAATGTGTATTCACAGTCACATAAAAGAATAATATTGCATTCGCAATGCATTATTTTTTTCTGCTTTTGCCATGAAAAGTATCATATTTTATAGTAACTTATATTTGCCTAGCACTTTAGATTTAAAAGATACACACACACACACACACACACACACACACTTGAGTATACTTGACACATTATATTACATTAGTTTCAGGTGTACAACTTAGTGACTTGGCAAGTTTAGACATTATGCTATGTTCACCCCACCTATAGCTACCATCTGTTTTGTTACATTGCTATTACAATATCATTGACTGTATTCCTTATGTTGTGACTTTTACTCCCATGACTTATTCATTCCATAACTGGAAGATTATACCTCCCTCTCCACTTCACCCATTTTGCCCAACCTCCCACCCCCCAAGATGTAATTCTTTTAACACAAAGCCACTTTTGTAAATTCCTAGAAGATTCCTTGCCTTCTGCACTCCATTTGTTATGCTCAGACTTCAGAGGCACCTGACAGCAAAACACCAACCACTTGTGCAATTCTTACTTAGAAATAACTCCTTCCCCAGATCCCCAGTTCCTGTCCAGGCCCTAGGAGAAGTAAGTTGGAAGATCAGGATTCATCTCTTTCCAAAAGGCTTTCTTTGTAGCTCTAGCATAGCACTGAATACATTCTAGCTTCTATCAGCATTAATATCAATGTCTGTGTTGGTTTTCTTTACTGGATTGTGAGCTCCTGGATGATTAGAGTTACATGCCTTATTTATGTCTTCATATAGTGAAGTATGAAAGTAGTTCTAAAGGGTTGTACCATGTCATACTTGTGAATCAGTCATAATTAATATTACTAACATTAAAATAATAAAGTTGAAAATGACTTATTTTATTTTGATACACATATGTGCATATGTGTATATGCATATACATTCATTGTAGGTTATCCCAAAAACAATGTCATCCTTGGTTGTAGTCTGATATGCCTTTATTTATTTATTTATTATACTTAAATGAACAAAATTAAGACAGTTTATCATTGGCAATCATTAGCTTTCTTCCTTCATGTGTCTGCAGGGCTCTGATGCATGAATTATAAAAAAAAATCACCTATTTTGGCAAGGGTATCCATGAAATGTCCTAGAAAAAAAGTAAATTGAATACACTCCAATATGTATATGTAAAAGAAATTGTACTTTGGACTTTCATGTGAATTTTCATATTTGAAACTCACAACAAAGATACCAAAGAGACACTTATTAATTCTACAGTTCAGATTTGTCATGAGAATTAATTGAGGAACCATGTAGAAAATCCACTAGAAACTGAAAAGCCACAGAAATGCAAAAGCAATCATAGTATAATGACAATAAATTCCATAACTACCAAATTCCATTTCAATAAGACAGGATGAATTCCTATCTGAAACCTACTTATCTAACTACCAAGAAGTAAATTCTCTCAGGAATTTTTAATATGAGTTAAAACTCTCTTTTTCCCATACCCAAGGTTTCCTAGATGTTAGTGCTTCAGGAAGACCCCATGGTAAAGCTGGATTCGAAGGTATTATGATTTAAAGCACTTAACAATGGAATTATGGGGCAAGATGTTTATTTAAAACTATTTCAGAAAACCTATAAATATAATCATCCAAGTAGAATAGTCTGAAAATAATGAGAAGGATATAGAGATAAAAAAGTAAATACACAAAAATCAATAGGTTACATGTCCACAAACAAAAATCAGTCAGTATACACAATGAAAATACAAACATAATAAAATCAGGAGCAAAAATATGATTGCTAAGCACAACCTCATTGTATCCCTTCCAGACATATACGAAGAAGCATCATTCCCTAAAGAACAATAATCTGGACTGCACAATTTATTAGGTACCTATACCAAGGGATGAGCAAGGTCTTACCAAGCAGCATACATCATACAGACCAGTGGCTTATTTTGTTTAATTCTCATAGTCCCTTATCATGTAAAATTACTATGCATTTTGTAACACAGGATTGTTTTCTGTTTGAAAGAGGCAATGTATTTAAAATATTTTTGTTACCTGAAATGTAAAAAATACACATAAGTGATTATATTGTCACCACATTTATTTCCATACCCACCAACCCAAATTCATTATTGACAATGATATCCCATTCAGAAATCACTTACAATTATTCTTTGAAAAGTTATTATTAGTGAAGATTAACACCCACTCTGCATCTCCCATGTTTAGTGCCTCTATCTCTCTATTGTGTCTGGAGTCCATGTGTCTACCATGGCCCAAATGTATCAAGTAAAAGTAAGATTGTTCCCATTGCAGACAACCAGACTGCACACCTAATTAAAGGTGATTATTAAATGTGTTCTTATTTTTACTACTCAAAGTAGTAGTAATATTTTTTGTACCACCATTAATACTATAAAGAGTAGAAAGAAAAAGAGTAGTTATATTGCATAACTGGTGACTTACCAAACATACAATGTCTTGGGGGCTTTGGGGTACATTATCTCTCAAACCTCTCAATAAACCTGTATCACTGTTGGGATGCCTGGGGGGCTCAATCGGTTAAGTGTCTGCCTTCGGCTCAGGTTATAATCCTAGGGTCCTGGGATCAAGTCCCACATCAGGCTCCTTGCTCAGCAGGGAGCCTGCTTCTCCCTCAGCCTGACATTACCCTTGCTTGTGTTTACTCTCTCTCTCTGACAAATAAATAAATAAAATCTTAAAAAAAAAACAGTATCACTGAATCTTGTACTAATTGAAAGACATGGGTTTGTCATTAGGATTAATCAGACAATATGAGTAGATACTTTTGGAAATGGAAAAGCAACAGATAAATTAATAAATATTATCACAGTGCAAAATTCTGTACCTAAAAATTAATTTGACATAGTCATTTCCTATTTACAACCTACTTAATCACCAGGATGTATGTTTTCTTTTCTGCTTCTATTAGCAATAGTTCACCACCACTATTTAGTTGTTTTCCTTTAAAACAAAAAGTCTAGTTATTGATGCTTTAGTTGGAGGATTGGAAAACCTTATAGGGGTTGGCAGGAAAGCCCTTGCAATCCATTATGGGAAAGGAGAGTTTTCAGAATTGAGATGGTCCCTTGCAACTCACTGATTATGATAATATAGAATGAAACTTTATTTACTATAACCCACAAAATATAAAGCTATCATTCTCCACTTAGAAATATATGAAATACAATGATAACCATGCATAGTTAAAGCTGGGAGGAAAATAAAGAACATTTAAATATCGAACAATCATAATACTGATTCTGACTAAGAGAGAGCAATGAAATAAACAATGTTTTTTCTTGCATTTGCCTAGGCTTACTAATTATGTGGGTGAGCAATAGTTTTCTTTAAAAACTCTATTAGGGAAATTAATTATTTCCTTAAACTATAAATGAATTCACACTACTCATTGTGGGACCATGAAAAATGTCAATTAATCTCTAAAAATCACCACTGATTCCCTTTTCCAAATATATTATCACTTTGACAGCCCTGATTTAATGTCTTCATTTGATATTAACCAAGCGATATCCAACTAGATTAACCTTGAAAAGGCTACACTAGTTTGAGACACATAAGATGCACTAAGAGACAATAAGATATACTAGCTCAAGAGCAAGCACCAAATCATAAAACCAATCTATAATGTAATTATGAGAACAATATGTTGAAGACTAACTTAATGATAAAATGTTCAATAGAAGAGAACACATAGAAATAGAGCAATCTGGAAGTATTCTAAGTTCTAACCAAAAAGCACCATTTAATTACCTCACATTCTATATATACACAAGTTGAAATACACAGTATGTATATACCTTACCATGAATATCCATGGAATATTCTAAGGAGAAAAGATGTTGCATAACCATGGGGCATAGTATGTTTCCTTTTAAATGAAAAGAAATTCAATGCACCATCGGGATGTAAAATTGAATATTGGCCTATATATGTTTGCATGCATGTGAAAAATAATATTAAAAGATAATCAGAAGCTTAAAATTAACATGTAGAGTGAAAGATCTATAGGGGAGATTACTAGTATTTCCTTATTGGTCAATAATTATGCTGAAATATTACTGCATTTGATATGGAAATTAAATAGAACACCATGCTCATATTTAAACAACTTGTTATAAGGTGTTCAATAAATCAGTTAGGCCATGAGAATTTCCCACATGTTAACAGGTGATCAAAGAACTGACTATCATCACGAGTAATATAGGTTGTATTAAGAGCAATAGTAATAGTAATAACAGGGATGATGATTATAAAAAGGATAAAAAGGATTTAAAAAGTATAAAAAGGATAAACATCTGTTAAATGCTTCCTTACCTTGCATGCAGTGTGCTTAGGGACTTAATGTAGATTAATTTATTTCATCATCACAACGAATGCATGGCATGGAAACCACATTGATCTGTAACGTAAGTTTGTTGTGAGGATCAGATGAGGTGACAAATTAAAATATTTTAGGAATCCAAAATGGGAAATCAGCAAGAACCATTATGTTATAATTACTTAGCATTCCATATCTAACAAAATAAATATAGTTATGTATGCATTTATTGTTTACAAATTACCTATGTGAAAGGAAGTTCTATAAGTGCTTCTTGTTAAAATTAACACCTACCTTTTCATAACTACACACACAAATGCACAAAAACACACATATACCGACATATCTACACAAAATATTTTAGCTTCTTCTATTAAGAGTTGATATATATTTGTTGGATCATAGGGAAGGTTTTAAAATTAGGGTACATGGCACTTAATTTTGTTATTCAGAGCTCTGCAATGTAGGACTTTCTCCATATTTTATGTAAGACAATGAGAACAATAGAGTTTTCACTAAAAGTTTGATTAGGTTATCAAAAAAATAGAAACATAGAAAGAAATCTATTCCACTCACTTTATGTAGGATGTTTAAAAAAATAAGAATTCTTTATTTGTTAAGGTTTTCATTCTTTTAAGATTATTAGAAATATTTAATATTATATTAATATTAAATTATTACAATTGACATTTATTTAATGATTAGTTAGCCTGGAGACTCTGGTAACCAATTGTGTATTATTTCATTAAATCCTCACAAATCCCCAATAATGTAAAATTTTTGTTAATTTTAACTCATAATCTTTTGAGTGTTGAATGAGGTGAAATATGTAATATATTCCTAATACTGTATTTGCTTCCAGACCAATTAAATCAAAATTACTAATGAAATTGTGATTTCCTTTTCGAAAACTCCTAATGTATACATCAATACTCTTTTCTATTACTGGAAAGAAATACTACTATTTCATAGCCCAAGCATGATAGCTAATGGTTGACTAGAATCCAAGTGGCTGCCAAGGTCCAGTTGTATTAACTGGTGGCAAGGTTTCCTACTTGGGTGTCTTAGTCAGCTTGGGCTGCCATAAAAAATACCATAGACCAGGTAGCTTAAATGACAGAAATTTGCTCAACAGTTCTGCAGTCTGGGAAGTCTAAAATCATGGTAGGTTTCACTCTGAGGCCTCTTCTCTTGGCTTGCAGATGAACATCATCTCACTGTGTGCTCACATGACCTATTCTTGTGTGGGGACAGATGGGATGGAGGAGAGAGCAAGCTCTCTGGTCTCTCTTCTTATAAGGGCACTAATCCCATCCAGACCAGAGGCCTGTCCTCATGAATTCATCTAAATGTATCTCCCAAAGCCCCATCTTCAAATACCATTACTTGGGGGGGGGGTTAACGCTTCAGCATATGAGTTTTCAGAGGACAAAAACATAACACTAGGCAATTAGTAGGTAGGCTCCACATGAAGTCTTTACATAATGACAGCCTTCTAAATTAACCACTGAAGGAAGCTTGACAAGGAGCATTGGCAATAGGAGGCACCAAATTAAATAATGGGCTGAGTGTACATCCTTTTAAAATGATGAAAAGCACCATGGAACAAAATGAACAGGTAAATTTATATTGATTCCTATTGGCAGCAATTAACTCCTCCCACAAGTCATTGTTTGTGGTTTCCAGAAGTTTATTTTAAAATTAACTGCCTATATCTATATATTTACTCATCTATCTAGTGATATATTCATCTTGGCATGGATCATGTTCGGGTTTGGTAGAACCCTTAAAGTGTCCCCTGGTGGAAGCATTCCCTCTTGAGAAGCAAAACCTCTAAGCTAGCAGAACCTGAGCATGTAGAAACAAGAAACACAAATTCTGTAAGTGGGTCATTGTGTTGGTTCTAATACATATGTATTCTAGCTATTAAGAATATAGTACCACATGGGGCACCCTGGCTGGCTCAGTCAGAAGAGCATGCGACTCTCGATCTTAGGTTCATGAGTTCAAGCCCCATGTTGAGTGTAAAGATTACTAACATAAAATAAAAACAAATATTAAAAAAAAAGAATACAATACTACATATCAGTTGTTGATATATGAGTATATATTCCTTATTCTGGAGGACAATATTCCAACTCTGCAAAGTGTTTTTCTCTGTCTGGTGACTTACCTAAGACTTTAACAAGCCATTCAATCAAAGTATTGGGCCAGCTGATGCTGGATTATACATTATATTATCAGACCAGTGGTTGTGTGTCTGTTGCCACACCTTCTTCACCATAGAATGAGTCCCATGAATCAGACATTTTGTAAGCTTCAAATTGTGACACCTGCAGAAATACTGAGGGCAGAGAAAGCAAGATAAACCCATATCTGGAGAAAGTATCAATTCTGTTAAGGACAAACCACACCATCCTCTATGGTAGAATTGTCTGAAATAATTAACTGACCCCAGAGATTTGGCTATTCTCAGTGAGTACTCCATGCTTTTGAACCCATGTATTGCCTCCTTCCTTACCATCATGGCTACTCCACTCAAACATCCATTGTGCAAACACTGAAGTGGACCAAGGACAGAGGCTGGCTGACAAGCATGGAACAAGTCAGAGGTAAGGTTGTGCAAATGTAATTTGGTGATCCAAATGTGTCTGCTGCTCCTGGACTCAAAGGTGGTCTCTGCTAAATGGAGTTGCCATTATTTTATCCATGACCTTGCCAGAAGCAACAACAGCAGGAAGATGTCCTCCATTTCACTTCTACCTCACAAATAATCTAACAAGTCTGTCTAATTGGTAGAACCTAATTCACTATCAGAGCTCTAACTGCAATTAGGATGGAGTTTCAGCTAATCAATTCTCAATATCTACTACATTTATTAGAAATTTATGTGCTTTGGGGCACCTGGGTGGCTCAGTCGGTTAAGCATCTGCCTTTGGCTCAGGTCATGATCCCGGAGTTCTGAGATTGAGCCCTGCATCAGGCTCCCTGCTCAGCAGGGAGTCTGCCTCTCCCTCTCCCTCTACTCCTCCCCCACTTGCTCTCTTTCTCTCACTCACTCTCTTTCTCAAATAAATAAAATCTTTTTAAAAAAAGAAATTTATGTGCTTTTACTCAAAAATGCAATTAGTCTATTATTCTTAGTTATTTTTACCAGGCTTGTGTTAAGGTTTTGCTAGATTCATAACATTAATTTAATATCTATGCTTGTTTTTGTGTGCCTGGATTAGTTTGCATAGCATAAGAGATACCTATTCTTTGAAGATGTTTGGGAGAGATTTAACAATCTTTCTAATTTCTTTTTACACTTAATATTTTTATAATAACAATTGTTTCATATATGTGAGAGGAATAGGATAGACCATGCCATGGTAACAAACAACAGACAACTCAACATAATCAAACAGCTGCATAGGGCAGTTCTCCTCCAAGTGGTAACTGTTATGTTGCTTTGAGTTGTGACACTGCTATCTCAACCCAAGACCTCCTCTTTTACCATAAAAAAGGAGGAAAGTACACAAAAGCAATTAAATGTTCCTGTCATTTGTCCTCACAACCCATTGGCCAGCATTAGTCATATGGCTTTATTTACATCCAAAATGATGGTAAATGTGATCTTCTATATGACCAAGAGGTAGAGGAGAAATTGATATTGGTGAACACTGATAATCTCCATCACAGTCTACCAAATATTTGTTTCATTCTTCTTTCCACAGGGAAACCATACTGGCCTCCTCTCCAAGGAAGACTGTTAAGAAGGCCAAGAAGTCCCTCAATCTGCCATCTACAAGCTCAGAAACCAGAAAAATCAGTGGTGTAATTCAGTCTGAGTCTGAAAGCCTAAGAATTGGGGGCTGATGGTGTAATTCCCAGTCCGAATCTGAAAGCCCAAGAACCAGAGTACTGACATACAAGGGCAGGAGAAAATGAATGTCTCAGCCTAAGCAGAGAGAATGAATTACCCTTTCTTCACCTTTTTGCTGTATTAAGGCCCTCAATAGATTGATGGATGTGTACCCACATTGGTGAGAGCAATCCACTTTACTCAGTCTACTGATTCAAATGCTGATCTCTTCTGGAGACATCCTAACAGACACACCCAGAAACAAGGTTTTACTGGCTCTCTGGGCATCCCTTAGCCCAGTCCAGCCAACACATAAAGTGAACTATCACACTAATCAAAACCAGCAGCAATCACCAAACACTACTATCACTCCTATGACAGTACTAACATTTTTTTCTAGCCTCTTCCTCTATATTTCCCTACTAGAATTGTTATCCAAACTCTTCCCTTATATTTACAAATTCCCTAATTATATGTGCTAAGCCTATTATAAGTTACAATTTCACCAAAGTTTTGCCACTGAAAACTCCCACCACAAAACCACTTAGCCAATGTCACACTTCAGGTTTTTGTTAGGTCAATACCATACTTTCAGTACTGGTTCTGTATTAATCGGGTAGGTTAAGCTAGACTATGGTAACAAACAGTCCTACAATCTCAGTAGTTTAACACAACAAAATCGTGCTTCTGACTCACACAAATTACACTGTGGATTCAAGCAATTCTCCAGAATATCTTCCCTCTATATGGTGACTGAGTAATCAGGCTACTTTAATCTTGAAGCTCTAGCATCTCAACACAAGGCCTCCTCATTTGCTGCAGCTAGAGAAGAGAGGTGGTAAGAGAGTTGCACATTAGCGATTAAATATTTCTTTTTTTAAGTTTTTAATTTTAATTCCAGTTAGTTAACATACAGTGTTATATTAGTTTCAGGTGTACAATGTAGTGATTCAGCAGTTCTATACATCACCCTGTGCTCATCACAAGTGCCCTCCATAATCCCCATCACCTATTTAACCCATCTTCCCATCCCCCTCCCCTCTGGTAACCATTAATCATCAGATTGCTCTCTCTAGTTAAGAGTCTGTTTCTTGCTTGCTCACTCTCTTTCCTTTTCCTCATTTGTTTTCTTGACTTTCAGATATGAGTAAAATCATATGGTATTTGTCTTTCCCTGACTGACTTATTTTACTTAGTATTACACTCTCTAGCTCCATCTATGTCATTGCAAATGGCAAGATTTCATTCTTTTTATGGCTGAATAATATTCCATTGTGTATATATATACTACCTCTTCTTTTTTTTTTAAGATTTTATTTATTTATTTGACAGAGATAGAGACAGCCAGCGAGAGAGGGAACACAAGCAGGGGGAGAGGAAGAAGCAGGCTCATAGCGGAAGGAGCCTGATGTGGGGCTCGATCCCATAACGCCAGAATCACGCCCTGAGCCGAAGGCAGACGCTTAACCGCTATGCCACCCAGGCGCCCCTATATACTACCTCTTCTTTATCCATTCATCGATCAATGGACACTTGGTCAGCTTCTGTAATTTGGCTATTATAGATAACACTGCTATAAACATAAGGGTGCATGTATAACTTTGAATTAGTGTTTTTGTATTCTTTGGGTAAATATCCAGTAGTGTGATTGCTGGATCATAGGGTAGTTCTATTTTTAACCTTTTGAGGAAGTTCCATACTGTTTTCCACAGGGGTTGCAACAGTTTGCATTCCCACCAACAGAACAAGAGGGTTCCTTACTCCCCACATCCTCACTTGTTTCTTGTTTTGTTGATTTTAGCCATTCTGACAGGTGTGAGGTGATGTCTCATTATAGTTTTAATTTGCATTCCCCTGATAGTAAGTGATGATGAACATCTTAGCAATTAAATATTTCAACCTGAAAACAAAAAAATATAATTTCTGTTCGTAGCCTATTGTCCAGAACTAGTTAGATGGCCTTAATTACAAGAGGGCTAGGAAAAATACCCTTCCAATGTGCGTAAAATGGAAGAAGAACCAGGCACTGTTGAACTCCAGTAATGTGTATCTCAGATACTATTGGAAATATTATAGCTTATAGGTAAAGAGTACAACTGGAGTTCACAAGCCCTAAATTCAAGCCCTAGCTTTGCTATTTGCTATCTGCTGTCTTATAAATGGCTTAAACCCTGAGCCTTGTTTTAAAGTACAGATAATAATAGCTATCTAATTGGATAATTATTTATTTTAAATGCTATTATGCTTATACATTGCTTAGCACAGCTCCTGGCACACAGGAAACATTCAATTTATTGTTCTATATAATACATGGTACATTAAGACATTGTGATCCACTAAGCCTTGATCATGACCAGTAAAATCTGCTGCAGATAATCTCAGGGAAATCATGACAGTACCACTTGTAATATACACATTATGACAGTTCTCAGTCATTTACCAGTCTTTAGCTGACTGGGAAAATACCGACACTGTTACACTCCCCACAATAAATTAGAGTGAAGACCATGATGATAGCAATGTATTGACAAGAAGAAAATTAATGTGACAGAGGCTATTTCATTTTCCTAAAATATCAAATTTTGTAGAACAATGGTCATTTACTATAATCAGGAGCTACTCCAAAATTACATGGTGAAATAGAAATTTGAAAAGGAAACACATAGCAAAAGCAAGTAAATGACCCTGAAGGGCCTCTCAAAAGAGCTGTTTGTAACATCCTTTTTATCTGGCTTCTGCAAATGCTATTACAACACCTCCTCCTAAGTAATTTTGCCCAACCTTTATCTGTCATCAATAAGGATTTTTTAATAAATAAAATTTTATAATTCATACTACCGGAATGATGTTTTGGCCCTTCTAAGGAAATAAGCATATATTACAAATAGAGATTTTTCTGTGAAATGACTCATAAGTTAAACATATTTTGTATGTTCATGGCACTAAATACTCAGGGTTTATGCAATATGTTATTTTTTCTACTTTTTGGTACTAAATTTATTATAGGTTTTAAGCTTATAATGATATATTCATATCAGACAAAAGTTTTTAAAATTTGTATATTTTTTCAATCTGTGATTAAATGTTCTTTAAGAATTATAAAATTAGCATGTGTTCACTGAAAACAATGGAATAAATAATATAATGATCTTATTAAAAATACATATAATTCCCCCACACACACACCCCTTTCCTCCCTCACCTCGAAACTCCAGAAATATCATTCCATACTTTTCTCTATATTCTGTGTGTATGTATTTTACTTGGTATATCATGAATATCTCTCCAAGTCATTAATATGGATATAACTTATTCTTTCTCTGGTTGCTGAAGAAAATGCTCTGTTATAAATATACAACAATTTGTTCAGGCTTCCACCCATTGGTGAATAATGTTTTCCAATATTTTGCCATTATATATAATGCTTCACTAAGCATTCTTATATGATCCAGCAATTCCACTTTTGGGTATTTATCTGAAGAAAACTGAAATATTAATTTGAAAAGATATATGCACTCCTATGTTCATTGAAGCATTGTTTACAATAGCCAAGATATTGAAGCAACCTAAGTGTCCATTGGTGGATGAATGGCTAAAGAAGATGTGGTATGTATCTACAATGGAGTATGGTTCAGTCATAAAAAAAATGAAATCTTGCCATTTGCAACAACATGGATGTACCTAGAGGGTATTATGCTAATTTAAATAAATGAGAGAAAGACAAATACCCTATGATTTCACTTATATGTGGAATCTAAAAGACAAAACAAATGAACCAACAAAACAAAACAGAAACAGACTCATAGATACAGAGAACAATCTGATGGTTGCCAGACGGGAGGTGGTAGGGTTGGGCAAAATAGAGGAAGGGGATTAAAAGGAATAATTTTCTTTAAAAAAAAAAGGGGGGGGGCGCCTGGGTGGCACAGCCGTTAAGCGTCTGCCTTCGGCTCAGGGCGTGATCCCGGCGTTACGGGATCGAGCCCCACATCAGGCTCCTGCTATGAGCCTGCTTCTTCCTCTCCCACTCGCCCTGCTTGTGTTCCCTCTCTCGCTGGCTGTCTCTATCTCTGTCGAATAAATAAATAAAATCTTTAAAAAAAAAGGAATAATTTTCCAGTTACAAAACAAATAAGACACAGGGATGTAATGTACAGCATAGGGAATATAGTTAATAATACTGTGACAACTTTGTATGGTGACAGATGGTAGCTAGATTTATTGTGGTGATCACTTTGTAATGATGTATAGAGATGTTGAATCACTATGTTGTACATCTGAAACTAACATAATATTGTATATCAACTACACTTTAATAAAAATATAAGCATTCTTATGCTTAGATCCTGTATCAATAAAAAGTATGCATCTCACAGTGACATAGGGAGAGGAAAAGAGTTACATTTCTCTTGGTACTGAATCTGAAGTGAAAAATGTCTGGGATAATATATACCAAAACCATTTATAGATAATTTCTTGGAAATGGGCCTAGGAGTGGGGTCACAGGGCAACTAAATATTATTTTACAGATTTTCCCTCCTATTTGCTTATCTAAAACATATACTACCTTTATACTCAGAAAAGTAAATGAAATTAAAAATTTGAAGATAGACAGAAATTATTCCTTCTGTAACCAATTAATAAAGTAATGCTATGGGCAGTATGAACATGGAAGGATGCTAAATATGCTGTGGAGGGTTTTTTAAAAATTATTTTCAAATACTTTATTAAAAATGTATGAACAGGAGTCCAGAGTCTCTCGTGGTTTGTCTCCTGGGAAACAAATTGAAGGTTGCAGAAGGGAGGGGGTGGGGGGATGGGGTAACTGGATGATGGGCATTAAGGACGGCACGTGATCTGATGAGCACTGAGTGTTATACACGACTAGTGAATCACTGAACACTACATCAAAAACTAGTGATGTACCATATGTTGGCTAACTGAATATAAATAAATAAATAAATAAATAAATAAATAAATATCCTCAACTGAAAAAAAAAAACCCAACTAATGATGTACTATACATTGGATAATTGAACTTAATATAAAAAATGTATGAACAGTATATTAGTTCCTAGTGCTGCCATAACAAAATACCACAAACTAGGGGCACCTGGGTGGCACAGCGGTTAAGCGTCTGCCTTCGGCTCAGGGCGTGATCCCGGCGTTATGGGATCGAGCCCCACATCAGGCTCCTCTGCTATGAGCCTGCTTCTTCCTCTCCCACTCCCCCTGCTTGTGTTCCCTGTCTTGCTGGCTGTCTATCTCTGTCAAATAAATAAATAAAATCTTTTAAAAAAATACCACAAACTAGATGTCTTGAAACACGAGAAATTTATTCACAGTTATGAAGGCTGGAAGTCCAAAATCAAGGTGTCAGCAGGTCCATGCTCTGTCTGAATGCCGTAGGGGAGAAATTCTTCCTTGCCTCTTCTAGCATCTGGTAGTAACTGGCACCTATTGGATTCCTTTGTTTGTAAATGCATCATTCCAATCTCTGCCTTTATCTTCACATAGCCTTCTCCCTTTGTGTCTGTGTCTTCCCATGGCATTTCTCTCTTTCTGCATCTGTATCTCCTTCCTTCACTCCATATAAGGACACAAGTCATATTAAGATCCTAATCCAGTATGATCTCATCTTAACTTGATTATATCTGCTAAGGCCCTATTTCCACATAAAGTCACAGTCACAGGTAAAAGGGGTTAGGACTTCAACATGTCTTTTGGGGGGATACAATTCAAGCCACAGCAATAGAATAATAATGTGGAAGTTTATAGACCTAAATATAAATACCAAATGTTTCGAGATGATAAGATTACTGATTACATATATTTCATTATTTATAATTTTCAACATCTTTTAAGATTTTTCAATGAACATTTGTTCATTTATAAAGCTGAAATGGCCTATTACATTTTATTATACACACACACACACACACACACACACACACACACACACGCAGCTTTATCCTTAGGTGAGGATGGAATTTTCCATGGGGCTAGTTTGGTTAGTAGAGTGTTGCATATGTACTTGATATCAAGAGTTGTCTGACTCTTGTCAGAGTGTGTTTCTCTTAACATCTCTCTTCACAGTATTATAATCAGAGTAAAGGGAACTGAAAATGCTACATCCCATTTTGTTAGACACACGACTTCTCTTCACACATGAACACATATACATCCTTGTATTTAGTTAAGAATGGAACTTTCCATGGCTGAGCAGTGCAGTCTGTACATCTTTCATTTCTAGTTGCCTGACTGCCCTAGGGGTGTCTTCCTTGTCATCTACCTATATAGATGACTAGCTCTGGTCAGCAGCTGCTACTTATCAGTATTTCTATGCTTTCCAAGGAGAAGAAGAGAGATCACGGAGTGAAGGGGAGAAAGAAAGAGAATAAGGAAGAAAGAGAAGTTATTAAATTTTATTTTTCTTACTGGTTATGATACTGTATGAATTATTTGCCTATATACATATACACATACATACAATGGAATACTAAAGTAGTCTGATAAAATGATTGAAGTCAAACTCCTTGAAGTGATATGGAGTGATATTAAATTATATAAAAGAAGTAAATTCAAAAATAGCATAAATGATTCCTTTTTTTAGGAAAAATGATATGAAAACTGACCTCATCATGTTGCACACCCCTCTCCTTGTTTTTCATTTATGGTAGAGAAACTGTCCCTAAATCTAAGAAGACTACATTATAGCCATAGTGCTTTAGTTGAATTGTGGTTCTGAGTCTGATTTCTTGCCAACTAGCAAGGCAAGCTGCAGTTATGACTTTAACACATTCATAATTTCTACTTTTCAAACAGATTTGGAGGGAGAGTGAGAATTAGCAACTTGAAATGTAGCTCATGACACAGTTTGTAGCATGGTTAGGGCTACCTTCAAAGATTCTACCACAAAGATGGTAGACCAGGAGTGAGTCATGAGTGATAGGAAGAGCAGGCCCACCTGCTGTGACTACAGATAGCCATGGGCTCTGATTTGGGCTTCCCCACTTCCCACATGAGCCCAATAGCGTTCAGTTCCTTGCCCCACTGCAACACTGTGCTAGGTCTTCCTTTTTCTAATTTGCATATCCAAATAGGTGAAAAATGAAATCTCTTTATTATTTATATTTGGATTTAGTTAATTGTTAATGAGTTTGAGGAGGTTTTTTGGAGGCAGGGGAAGGCGGTTTGGTTTTTACATAACCACTGGTTTTTATTCTGTTTGTAGGAATGTCACTTCCACCCAAATTTCATTGGCCAAAGTCAGTTTATAGCAACGCCTAAATCCAATGATGTTGAGAACAATCCAACCACACACCTAAAGTGAGAACCAGAATATTAGGCAAGTGATGATATTGACTACTATAGACAGATTTCCAGAAGTGGAATTGCTTGGTCAATGATAAGCATATTTGAAATTTCCATAAATATAACTTTCAATGTTCAAAAGGAATATAGCAACCAAATTTCAATAAAAATGTGCAAAAGTGCCTATTTCTACACATTCTTTCCAGCTCTGGATGTTATCACATTTTTTGCAAATATTTTTAATGAAATACAGCATACATGAAGTATCAATGTACAGCTTGATACTTTGGCTACAAAATGAACACACTCATGGAACCAACACATAGATCAAGATATAAAACATCACCTGCACACCTCCATGTCCCTCTCAGTCATTAGCTCCACAATGTAAACCCTATTTTGACTTCTATCACCATACATGAGTCATGCCTTTTTTTGGAACTTTATATAAATGGAATCATACATGCATATTCTTTTGTATCTAACTTCCTTTGTTCAATATTGTATTTGAAATGTATCCATGTTGTTTGTGATAGTACTTCTCATTCCTTCCACTGCTACTACAATTTTATTGGATGAATATATAACATCATTAGTTTGTTGTTGATAGCCATTTGGGTTATTTACTATTTTGGACTATTACAAATAGCATTGCTATGAACATTTTCATTCTTTTATTTTGGTTCACATATATAGACATTTCTGTTGCGCTTATATACCTGACTGGAATTACTGGGTAATATGGTAAGCTCTGATATGTATAGCCCATCAGTTTTCCAAAGTAATTTTGTCAATGTATGTTCCCACCAGCAATGTATTAGTTCCCACATCCTTGCTGACATGTCTATTTCTTTTTTAATTTTAGCATTCCTCAATGAATGTAGACTATTATCTGATTGTGATTTTAATTTGCATTTACTTGATAACTAACAAAATTGAGTGCCTATTTATTGTCTTATTGGCCATTTGGATACTGTATTTTTGATACAGCTGTTGAAGATTTGTCACTAAAAATAATTGGGTTGCCTCTTTCTTCTGTCACTCCTGGTGCTACTTGTGTGCTCATTAGATGTGAACCTGGTACCTATTTTGTAAAGCAGCAGCTGAGGAGACTCTGGTGCTCACCATGACTGATGAAAAGACCAAGGGAGGATTCAAGACTGAGAACAATGACCATATTAATTTGAAGGTGTCAGGACAGGATGGTTCTGTGGCACAGTTTAAGATTAAGAGGCATACACCACTTAGTAAACTAAGGAAGGTCTGTTGTGAATGATAGGGCTTGTCAATGAGGTAGATCAGATTCCTATTTGATGGGAAGCCAATCAATGAAACAGACACACCTACACAGTTGGAAATGGAGGCTGAAGATACAATTGGTGTGTTCCAGCAGCAGACAGGAGGCATCTACTAAAAAGGGAACCTGCTACTTTACTCCAGAACTGTTCCTCCAAACCAAGAATGCATTCTCAATTAGAAAACTGAAATTTGGGGGGCTCCTGGGTAGCTCAGTCAATAAGCATCTGACCCTTGATTTCTGCTCAGGTCATGATCTCAGGGTAGTGAGATAGATTCCTGTAATCCAGCTCCACACTAGGTGCGGAGCCTGCTTAAGTTTCTCTCTCTCCTCCCTATGTACGTCCCCCTCTCTTTCTCTCTCCCTCTCTGAAAAAAAAAGAAAAAAAAGAGAGAGAGAGAGAAAAAAAGAAAACCACAATTTAGTTCCACCGCATCACGCCTACTACAGTGTGGTTTTCTCTGTTCTTTCATGTTCCCCTCCTGTTGTTTTATTGTACATAAAGTAACTGGGTATGTGCCCAAGCATATTGCATTTTTTTAACTAAATGGCCAGTGGTATGTTTTGATCGACATCGAATGGAGATGGGATGGGGAAAATTACTGGTTCTGTGAAAATGCCCTTTCTCCATAAGTGGCATGCTCATTCAGCTCTTATCTTTATATTCCAGTAAGTTGTTTTGTTCTCACTGTTTTAACAAAAAAAGAACATAACAATTCTTGCATAATTTGTTCAGTTGGAGAATTTTAATGTTTTTCATTTACCATTGTAAAACCAAGGACAATTTTATAACTTTTTTGTATGTAGCTGTTACATACAGGAAAATCTGTCCTTAAGTAGGGATTAAAAAAAAAGAATCCTTAGATAGTTTTCCCTTCAAGACAAGCATCTTGTTGTTTAAATAAACTTCTTGTTTAAAATGAAAAAAATAATAAGTGGGTTGCCTTTATCCTTATTGATTTGTAGTTCTGTATAATTCTGAATATAAGTCCTTTCTCAGATATAAGTATTGAAAATAGTTTCTCCCATTCTGTGACCTGTCTTTTACTCTCTTAATAATGTCTTAATTTTAATAAAGTAGAATTTATTTTTTTGCTTAGGGTAAGTGCTTCTTGTATCCTTTTTAAGGAATGCTTGACTATATTAAGGTCACTAAGACACTGCCTTATATTACCTTCAATAACTTTTATTTGTTTCACCTCTCACTTTTAATCTATGGTCCATTTGGAATTTAATTTTATATATAGTTTGAAATAGATAAAAAGGATCATTTAGATTTTTTTGGTAAGCCAGTTGGTCCAGAGCCACTTACAAAAGGACCATTTTCTCCCCTACTGCATTGTGATGGATTTTTTTAAATCATAAATTGAATGACAGTATACATGTAGATATCTTTTCAGACTCTACCGTTGTTCAGTTTTTCTATATTTGAAACAATAGCACACTGGTTAAATTCTTATAACTTTGTAAAATAATTTGGTTTCTGTAAATCTTTAAACTTTATTTTTTCTACAGGATTTTTAATACTGTTATTGTCATTTGTGATTCTATGTAAAATTGAGAATTCATTTGTCAATTTTAATTTAAAAAAGCTTACTGGGATTATTATTTTGATTCAGAGATCAAGTTAGGGAAAATTAGCATCTTTAAAATATAGAGTCTTCCATTTGCATTAACATGGATGGAACTGGAGGGTATTATGCTAAGTGAAATAAGTCAAGCAGAGAAAGACAGTTATCATATGGTTTCACTCATATGTGAAACATAAGGAATAACATGCAGGACCACAGGGGAAGGGAGGGAAATCTGAAGGGGGAGAAATCAGAGGGGGAGATGAAGCATGAGAGACTATGGATCCAGGGAAATGAACTGAGGGTCTCAGAAGGGAGGGGGTAACAGGGTGATGGGTATTAAGGAGGGCATGAGTTGTAATGAGCACTGGGTGTTATACACAACTAATGAATTGTTAACCCTACATAAAAAACTAATGATGTACTATATGTTAGTTAAATGAACATTGTAATTATACACACACACACACACACACACACACATACACACACACACAGAGAGAGAGAGAGAGAGAGTCTTCCAATCCATGGCCAGGGTACAATTCTCTTTTTATTTAGGTCTTTGTTAATTTCTCTCAATGTTTCTGTAGTTTTCTTTGTAAAGGTATTATACACCTTTTGTTAATTTTAATCCTCAGTATTTGATAACTTTTGAAACTAATACCACTGGTATTTTTCTTTCTATTTTCTGCTTGTCACTAACATAGAAATATAAATCATTTTTGTATACTGTGATGGTTAATTTTATGTGTCAAGTTGACAGGACTACAGGGTGCTTAGATATTTGGCTAAATGTTATTTCTGGGTGTATCTGTGAGGGTGTTTCTGGATGAAATCAGCATTTGAATAGGTGGACCCATGAAGTAGCTTGCCTTCCCTGGTGTGGGTTGGCATCAACCAGTCTGTTGAGGGCTTGAATACAACAAAAAGGCAGAGGAAGAATCTAGCCCTTCTTGCCTGATTGCTTGAGATTGGATATCAATCTTCTCCTGCTGGCCTGGATCTTCATTGTCAGGCCTTCAGATTGAATTACGCCACTAGCTTTCCTAGACCTCCAGCCTGCAGATGGCAGGTTGTGAAATTTCACAACCTCCCTAATTGTGTAAAGCAATTCCTTATAATAAATCCCTTCCTATATATATCCTATTGGTTCTGTTTCCCTGGAGAACCCTAACCAATACATGCAGTGATCTTATATCAGGCAAACTTGCTAAATTTATTTATTAATTCTAATAAGTTTTTTGTAAATACTTTCAGAATTTACAAACTCACAACCATGTCATCTGTAAATAATGAAACACTTATTTCTTCCATTCCAATCTTTGTAAGCTCCATTTCTCTTCCTTGATTTATTTCCAAAATATCCAGTTTGAGGTTGATTAGAAATGGAAATACAACCAGGTCTTATTTCTGATCTTAGAGGGAAAGCTTTCAATATTTTATTATTAATATGCCTTGTGTTGGGTATGTTTTATAACCTTATATCAGATTAAGAAATTTTTCTTCAATTTCTAGTTTTCCAGGATTTTTTCACATGAGTAGTGTTGAATTTTATCAAAGACCTTTTTTCTGCCTCTATTGTGATGATCATATATTCTTTTCTGTTAATGTGATGAATTACATTATTGACTTTTATTTATTTTTGTATTATGTTCAGGTAGCCACCATATAGTACATCATTAGTCTTTGATGTAGTGTTCAACGATTCATTAGTTGCGTATAACACCCAGTGCTCATCACCACACTGCCTTTTAAATGTTAAACCATTCTTTCATTCCTAGAATAAATCCAACTTGGTTATGATGTACTATCCTCATAATCCCTGGATTTATATTGCTAATATTTTGTGTAGGAGTTTTGCATTTACATTCACGAGATTTGGTCAATGGTACGTCTTTCTTATAATGTTCTTGATAGGTTTTAGTGTAAAATTATAATGGCCTCATAAAACACATAAGGAGATGTGTCATTGACTCTTTTTTTAACTTATGAAGTAGTTCAGGTAACATTCATGTTATTTTTTCCCTGAAATATTATTGAGAAATCACTGTGAATCCATCCAGGTCTGGTATTTTCTTTGTAGGAATATATTTAATTGTGGAACCAATTTATTTAATATGTATAAGACTATTTGGATTTTATATATCTTCTTGAAATCAATTTTGGTAAGTTGTGATTTTTACATAATTTTTGCATTTTATGCAAATTATCAAATTTATTATTCATAATATCTTCTCATCCTTTCAATGTCTATAGATTCTGTACTGATGTCCCTTTTTCATGACTGATTCTTGTAATTTATATTTTCTCTGTTTTTCTTGTAATATTGCTACAGATTTATCAATTTAATTGTTCTTTTCAAAGAACCAACTTTTGGCTTTGTTAATCTATTGTCTGTTTTCTATTTTTTTGATATCTGCTCTTATCATCTTCCTCCTCCAATCTTGGAAATTAATTTGCTTTTTTTTTTTAACCTTATTGAGGTGGATGTTTAAATCGTTGATTTTTAGCCTTTCATCCTTTCTAATATATACATATAAGGCTTTATGGCTTTAAAACTCTCTCTAAGCAATGCTTTGGATGCATTAGACAAGTTGTAATGTCATAGTTTTATTATAATTCAGTTCAAAATATTTTATAATTTCTATTTTAGTTTATTTTATTCTTTTTAAAAAGAGAGAGAGAGAGCGCATGCACATGCACGTGTGTGAGGGAGGGAGGGGCAAAGGGAGAGAGAGAAAATCTTAAGCAGGCTCCATGCCCAGCACAGAGCCCAATGCGGAGCTCAATCTCATGACCTGAGCTAATATCAAGAGTTTGACACTTAAGTGACAAAGCCACCCAGGCACCTCTATAATTTCCACTTTGAATTTTTCTTTGATATTGGGTTATTTAGAGTCATATTGCTTAATTTCTCAATATTTGGAGGTTTCTAGTCTCTTAATTCTACTGTGGCCAGAGAATATACTCTGATTTCAGCCACTTGATATTTGTTGAGAATTGCTTTGTGGCTCAGCATATGGTCAGTTTTGATAAATAGTCCAGGAACAATTTGAAAAGAAATGTGTATTCTACATTTTTTGCATACAATGTTCTAAATATGTTAGGACATATTTATTAGTCTTGTTCATGCTTCTATACCCATACCTTTTATTTTGTCTGCTTATTCAAAATCTCCACACGCATTTGTAGATTTATCTATTTATGTCTGGAGTTCTGTCAGCTTTCACTTAATACATTTTGGAGCTATTTTATTTTCTGCATACCACTTAAGGTTTTCTCTAACTTGTTGAATTGATCCTTTAATCATTGTGATATATCTAATATCTCTCATAATGCTTTGTGCCTTAAAGTTTTATTTGTCTTATAGTAGTTTAACTATAGCTACCTTATTTTGGTTCATGTTTGCATGCTGTTCTTTTTCAACACTTACTTTCAAATTTTCTATGTCTTATTTAAGGTATGTTTCTCATAAGTCACACATAGTTGTAATTTTTTTAAATCCAGTCTGACAATCTTGTTTTTCAATTGGAGTACTTACTCCATTTATATTTAATGTGATTACTGGGAAATTTGGGTTTTAAGCTACCATTTTATTACTTGTTTTCTATTTGCCCTCTCTTCTTTATTCTGTTTTATTTTTCCTTTACTGATTTCTTTTAGATTAACCAAGTTGTTTATTATTTTATTTTTAACACTCTTGTTGCTTCTCTGTGATACCTTTTTTTAATTAATAGTTTAGTTCTCACAATTATAACATCCTTCTTGGCTTATTAAAATCTACCTTAAGATAGTGCTTTCATCACTTTCCAGACAAGGTAAAAACCTTGTAACACTTCAACTCATTTACACCGTCTCATTTTTTGTGCTATTATCATGTATTTTAATTATACATATGTTTTAAATTTCAAAAGATACCATTGTTGTTCTTTTGAATAGACAATATTTGTGCAGATTTACCTATATTAACTCTTTTGGTGTTCTTCATTCCTTCTTAAATTACCTTGTTTCCATTTGGGATCGTTTTCCTTTTTCCTAAATAACTCCCTTTAGTATTTCTTTTAGTACATGTCTGATAGTAATAAATTCTCTCAATTTTTGTGTTTCTCTTAAACCTTTTTGATTCACCTTCATTTTGAAAGAATGCTTGCCTGGTTGGAATATATTTTGCTCAGCACTTTGGAAATGTCAGGTCATCTTCTTCTTTCATTATTTCTTTTGAAAATTCAGTTGTCAAGATTATTGTTGCTCCTCCTGGGTGGCACAGCGGTTGAGCGCCTGCCTTCGGCTCAGGGCGTGATCCCGGCGTTATGGGATCAAGCCCCACATCAGGCTCCTCTGCTATGAGCCTGCTTCTTCCTCTCCCACTCCCCCTGCTTGTGTTCCTTCTCTCACAGGCTGTCTCTATCTCTGTCGAATAAATAAATAAAATCTTAAAAAAAAAAAGATTATTGTTGCTCCTGCAAAGATAATGTGTCTTTGTTCTCTAGTTACTTTAAAATTGTTCTCTTTGCTTCTGGTATCCATCAGTTTTACTTTGATGTACCTATGTCTGGTTTTCTTCCTCACTATATTAGTTTTCTATTGTTGCCATAAAAATTACTATAAGTATAGTGACTTAAAACAACACAAATTTGTTGTCTTACAGTTTTGTAGGTCAGAAGTCCAGTATATGTCTCAATGGCTAATATAAAGTTGTCAGCAGGGATGAGTTTCACTCTGGAGGCTCTAGGGGAAAATCCATTTTTTTTTACTCATTTAAGCTGTTCACAGAATTCAATTCCTTGTGCTTACAAGACTGAGGACCCAGTATTCCTGCAGGCTGTAAGCTGAGGGCCATTTCCATATTCTAGAGACTACCTGCATTCCTTGGCTTATGACCCCCTCCTCCATCTTTAAAGACAACAATGATAGTTCAAGTCCTCATTTCACATCTTTCACCACTGCCTTCCTTTTCCACTTTTAAGGGCCCCCCTAGACTCAGGACACTCTTCTTAATCAGTTGATTAACAACATTGATTTCATTTACAACTTTAATTCTTTTCTATCATGTAACATAATATATACACAGTTCTGAGGATTATGATGTGGACATTTTGGGGGATGAATTAATCTGCCTGCCACAGTCATTGTGCTGCTTTAGATTCATACAGCATCTAGAACATGTAGCTTGAGAAATTCTTTCAGTTGTAAAAAAAAAATCCTTGACAAGTATTTCTTCAAATACTGTTTTTGCTCTCTTTTTCTCTTCTTCTCAGATTCCAAGTACATATATTCAGATCTCTCCACCATGCTATTTCTGTCTCATTCTTTTTTCTATATTAGCCAATGTTTTTCTCTCTGAGCTTTAGTCTGGATACTAGACCTATTACTGTCCTGTCCAGTAATCCTCACTTCTGTTCTGTTTAATCTTTGTGAAATTTATCCATTGAATTCTTAATTTCAGTTATTTGATTAATTATTGATTTTTCATTTGACTTTATAATTTTTTATCTCTGATAAAATTATCTATTATTTATTTATTGAACATATTATTCATAGTTATTTTAAAGGCCATTCACTCTATTTACTCCAACTTTTTAATCACATACGTGTTTGTTTCTGTTGTTTGTTTTCTTAATTTTTTTTGGTCATTTTGTCCTATTTCCTAGCATATCTGGTAATTTTTTTATTGAATGCTAGACTTTGTGCATAGAAAATTGTAGTGCTTATAAATAATATCTTCCTCAGAAGATGTTTTTTTCTAAACAACAGACATAGTGGGAGTAGATCATCTTAACACAGTTGAGGCTAGTCTATTGCTAGTTTAAGCTTACTCACATGGTGCAACCCTTCCTGAAGCTCAACTAAAAGCGTAGGTTGTTCACTAGGGTATTTTGGAGATTCCTGAATTCCTATTTTTGCCTTCCTAGCATTCTGTGATATTATGACTCTGTTTAGCTTTGTCAAATTTTAGCAGCTACTTTATGCTTGGCTTCTTTGCCTCTCACCCTGAACAGGCACAGGTTAAAAGTAAGGTAATGCCTCAAGAAGAAATTTCATGCAGAATGTTGATCATGCTTCTTTGCAGATATATATATATATATATACATATATATGTAATATTGTCTGTTTCAGCCATAAAGAAGAAGGAAATCCTGCCATTTGTGATGACATAGATAAACCTTAAGAGCATTATGCTAAGTGAAGCAAGTTAGAGAAAGACAAATACTGTATAATCTCCCTTATATGTGGAATCTACAAAAGCCAAAATTATAAAAGCAGAATAGATTGGTGCTTGCCAGGGCTGTGGGCTCTAGGGTGAGTTATATGAGGAGATGTTGGTCAAAAGCTACAAACTTCCAGTTATAAGAGAAATAAGTACTTAAGACCTGACGTGCAGTATGATGATTATAGTTAATAATACTGTAATGAATACTTGAAAGTTGCTAAGAGAGTAAATCTTTGTTCTCAGCATAACATCAACAAAAAATGTAATTATGTGAGATGAAGGTTGTGTTAACCTTATTGTAATCAGTTCACAACATATATGTGTATCAAATCACCACACTGTACATCTTAAACAAACAATGCTATATGTCAATTATATCTCAATAAAGATGGAGAAATGTAAATAGAGTAATGTCTGCAATTCAAAATATCAGCTGCCGTTTTTTGCAGGATTTGATAAGTTAATCCTAAAATTTCCATGCAAATGTAAGGGACCCAGAATAGTTAAAATAATCTTAGAAAAGAGGAACAAGGTTGGGGCACTCACAGTTTCTAATTTCAAAACTTACTACAAAGACACAGCTATCGAGACTGTGGGTCACTGGCATAAGAATAAATCTATAAATCAGTGGAATAGTATTGAGAATCCCAAAAGAAATCTTGAAATTGTGGTTGACTGATTTTTTTTGACAAGAGTAGCAAGACAATTCAATGGGGAAAGAAGTCTTTTCAACAAATGGTGATAGAACACCTAGATCCATAGACCAAACATGAAGTTGAACACATACTTCACATCACATAAAAAAAATTAACTCAATATGGAACATAAACCTAAACTAAAAACCAATGAAACTTTTAGTTAAAAAACATAAGAGTAAGTCTTTGTGACCTTGGATTATGCAACGGTTTCTTAGATATGACACTAAATGCACAAGCAAGAAAAAAAATATGTATATGTGAATTAAAAATTTTTATTCTTTGAAGGACTCCATCAAGAAAGTGAAAAGACAACCCACACAATCAGAGAAAATTTTCTGCAAATCACATATCTGGCAATTGGCTTGTATCCAGAATACGTAAAATACATAAAGACCTCTTGTGATTCAATAATAAAAAGATAAATAACTCGATTTTAAAATAAGCAAAGGATCTGAATTGACATTCCTCCAAAGAAGATATAAAGATATAAAAAGAAGATATAAAATGGTCAATAACAAGCACATTAAAAGATGCTCAAAATTATCAGTCCTTACAGCAATGCAAATGAAAACCACAATGAAATACCATTTCACACCCAGTAGGATGGCTACAATAAACCAAAATGGAAAATAACAAATGTTGGCAAGGATGTGGAAGAACTGAAACTCTTGTATATTGCTGGTGGGAATATAAAATGGCACAACACTTTGGAATACAGTTTGGCAGTTCCTCAAAAAGTTAAAAATAGAGTTGCCATAAGAGCCAACAATTTCAGTCCTAGGTATTTATACAGGAAATTTGAAAACACGTCCCCACAAAATCTCATACACTAATATTCATAATAGCCTTATTCACAATAGCAAAAAGTGGAAACAATTCAAATGTCCATAAGCTGAGAAATGAATGAACATAATGTAGTATAGCTATAAAATGAAATATTATTCAGCAAAAACAAATAATAAAGTATGCTACAACATGGATGAAACCATTATGCTAAGTGAAAGAAGCCAGACACAATGTTATGCTTCCCTTTATATGAAATGTCTAGAATTGGCAAATTCATAGTGACAGAAAGTAGATTAGTGTTTACAGTGGCTGGGGCAGGAAGTGGAATTGGGAGTGGCTGCTAATATGTACAGGGTTTCTTTATGGAATGATAAAATGTTCTAAAGTTAGATTATGGTGAAGGTTGTATAATTCTTTGAGTATACCAAAAATAATGGAATTTTCACTTTAAATTGGTGAATTGTATGTTCTATGAATTATATTTTAACAAAGCTGTTAGTTTTAAAATAAATTAACATGGACATCTTTAGGTAAATAGCCTATTGAGAACCAACTTTCTGGCCGAGGCCTATTTCAGGTAAGGTAACCCAGTATACACACAGGTGTTTGTATTTCCAAAATGTCGTCAAATTTAAGCCATACATTTCAACAAACAGAAATTCTTGAGAGAAGAAACACAAACACTGAAGCATGCTAGATACCACAAATGAGGATAAACAGGAATAGATTAATCTGTAGAATCTTGGGAGTTTACTGGCAGTCTCCCTTTCTTACGCAGGAAAACAAAGACCTAGTAAATTAAAACTGATCAAATCCATATTCTAAAATCCAAGTCTCTTACAGATATATAATACGGAGATTCAGAAGAAAAGCTAACACATTGAGATCTATAAAAAACAAAACAAAACAGTAGGATTTGAATGGACAGAAGAGAAGGGGGAAGAGCATCAATTAACTATTTATTGTTCATCTAATACGCACATAGGATAAACAAAGGCATGGGAACAGTATGAGCCTTTATCTGAGCTCCTGAGGGGCAAAAGGAGCCTAAAACCACAGTTATAGTGAGCTTGGGTTAGAGACCTTTGTTTCTAGATATATAGCCAACAAAAAATCAAAACATATTCGATATCAGATAGAAAGGTAACATAAGACTATTCTCGATTCCAGTGAGCTGGGGGTATTGTAATCTACGCAAATTCATCCTTGTATACAGAGGATATGTAGTTAATAAAATCATCAAGAGCAGCCTTAAAAATGAGAGATGTTGGAAAAGGGCAGCACTGAGCCGGAGGTTTTAGTGCTCTGGTTGCCAGGCAGCCACCCTCAGGCCCTCTTTTGTTACCGTGGTGATGTTTAGAGAGCTTACCTAAATACCCTTTGAGATAGCATCCTAACTCTCCGCATCTCTTTAACACCAACTAGTCACGCCATTTCTTTTTCTTCCGCCCCCACATCTCTACCCGCACTGTCATAATCTTACAAATGAGATGAACCGACAAGTGTACCTCCAATGCCCAATGCCTCAAGCTGGGAAATGATGTTGACTTGCCTCCCAAATGCAAATAAATGAAAGGATAGTGAAATGAATGAGAAGATTAAGCCAGATTATTCAAATAAAAATAACCAAAATTATAATAAAATAATTTTTTTCAAATAGAAAATTAATATATTTGGGGCGTAATTCAGGATCTGTCCAGCTTTATGTCATGGAAAGGACATGGGCTTAGTGATCAGTAGTTCTGATTCTCTGTCACTTATCCCTGTGTGGTCTTGGTCATGTGAGTTCCTTTTTCTGAGCCTCAATTTCTTCGTGCGTAGTCAAAGGGAGTTAACTATAGCAGTTGTTTCTAAGCTTTTCTGGCCAGAATCTCTAGTAAGAAAAACATTTTACATCATAATCTAGTACACACACACACCAACAAATCTGAAAAAAATTTTACGAAACAGTCTTTACCCTTATTTTATGTGATGCACTCTGACATTTTCTGTTCTGTTCTTTTTCAGATTTTTAATTGCTGGTTATGACTCAATAAATGGACTTCATGCTCTCATTAATGCCTCATGATGCAGTTTAAACTGAACTAGTGGCTATCTAATGGCCCCTACAGTTCTAGTACTTTATGATTTTATGTTATGCCATTATCTTCTTTTTAGAGTAATATTAACAATCACTAGCATACACTGTTTTAAGCACTTTATCCATATGAACTTACTTAATTTTTCAACAACCAGGACTACTTTCATTAGTCAAATTTTAAAGATGAGGAAAATTAATGTGGCTGTTATCTGCCCACCAAATTTAGTGACTACCAAAATTAATTTCATGATGTATTTAAAGTGTTTCAAATGTCTTAGAATATCACCATTTAATAAAATATTATCGTGTCTGCTCTTACTATTTTACACTCTGAGGGAGGGGGGGAACTATAACAGATCATCCAGATCGGAGGGGAGGAAAAAAATCAATAACCTAAATGATACCCATTACTGTCTCTAAAAGTCATTTACTTACTCTATTGTGTAAGTAACCCTAAAACAGACACTTATAATGCCACATCGGGGGACATTTATACATAGGCATGATAACTACCCAAGTGGACACCTTAATTCTTAGGGACAGGCACTATCAGCAGATTGTCAGTGGAACAATACGAGACCCCAAATGTGTGCCCATAGTCACTGTACATTTTTATTGTGTGTAGTATTGTAAAAAACAAAAACAAAAGCAAAAAACGTGGGTGCTATTTTTTCCTGATTCCACTAATTAACTGCTGAGCACCACTGCCAGTATCCATCTTTTATGAATTAGCTGGAAGGACTTCGAATATGATGATAGAATACTATTATGCACAAACTTTACCGAGTATATCGTTTGGGGCTGGTGATGGAGCAGATCTGAAAGATTTCCAACCAGTTCTTCTTGGATAAATAGAGATAGTTGGTATTTAATGTTTCTTGCGGTAAATGCAATAAAAATCAAAAACTTCATTTATTCATTTAATAATTACTATTGAGCACCTACTATATGCTACATACTTATTTTTGCACAGGAGATTCAGCAGCAAATACAACAAAGTACCAACACTCAGGGAGCTTAATTATTTTGTGTTTTGTAAGTTTGGATTTTTGTTTATTGTATTTGTTTATAGAGAGGCATGCTTATATATACAAATTCCCTTTGGCAGAGAGGCAGTGGGAATTACATGTTTCATTTATTTAAAATATTTGAGGGCCTTTTATGCATGGCAGCAAAGAAAGAATTATGCAAAACAAAAAAAAGGAATAAATCAGGTTTTTTGTTCTTAAAAAGCTTACAGTCTAGTTAAATTAGTGGTTCCTAACCAGGGGCAATATTGTTCCTCAGGGGACATTTGTCACATCTGGAGATATTTTTGGTTGTCATGACCTGGGGGGCTGGTGGGATTAGTCCTACAGGCGTCTGGTTGGTAGAGGCCAAGAACGCTGCTAAGCATCCTCCACAAGACATCCCCACAACAAATAATTTTGTGTCCCAAAATGTCAAGGGTGCCCAGGTTGAGAAACCCTGAGTTAGAGGGACAAACTACATACATTAGAGGTTTTGTTTTTAATTACAAAGTATTAGGTGATAAATGCTAAATGAGTGATACATACAAGGTGATACTGAAGAGAGAAAGAGAGATCATTCTAGAATGAATTGGTTACGGGAGTCTTCATGAAGGAAGTGGGGCTCAACCTCCTGCTCAATGCGGAGGAAAGCCTACAGAGCCCTGCTACCTCTCTGACTTCATCTCCTACCATTCTCCCTCTCACCCTTCTGCTCCAGCCAATGGCTTTTTCATTTCCTTGAAAATACCAAGCATTCTTTTATCTCATGGAATCTGCTTTTGCCATTCCCGTTCCCTCGGATTCAAATGTACTTTCCCAAGGTATCCATATATCTACTGCATCACTTCTTGTAAGTCTCCAACCTGTTCAGCCTTTTAATAGAGATCCCTTCCCGAATCATCATACTCCTCTATATAAAATATTATCTCCTGCCCCCTTCACTCCCTTTCCCCTTATTATGATCTTTGGTCTCCGTAGCAAGATTGTACCTGGCTTAGAGCAGATACTCAAGAAATATGTGTAGAATGAATGAATTTGTTAAATATTAATAATGTCAGGGTTTTTCAGCCCAAGCAAATGAGAAAAAGCTTGACTAAAGGAGCCTAACTACTGTTATTCCCAATGGCCTAGAACAGTGCCTGCCTCATAGTAGGGACTTCATAAATGGTTAATAAACAATGATGAAATAGAGAGCAAAAGAAGAGTTAGTATAATCAAAACAAGCCTATAACCATCTTTGAAAAGAATTCTTAGGACAATTACTACATTGCCTCATTTTATCGTGCTTCACTTTACTGCACTTCACAAGTATTTTGTTTTTTTTTTACAAATTTGAAGGTTCAAGACTTCAGAGGGCAAAGTAACTTCAGATGTGGTGGAAACAGCAAGAGAAGTAGAAGCAGAAGCAGAGCCTGAAGATGTGACAAAACTGCTGCTTTCGGGGATAGGGAGCTGCTTCTTATGGATGGCAAGAGTGGTTCTTGAGAGGGACTCTACTCCTGGTGAAGATGCTGTGAAGGCTGTTGAAATGACAACAAAGGATTGAGAATATTATATAAACTTAGTTGGTAAAGCAGCAGCATGGTTTGACAGGATAGACTCTGATTTTGAAAGAAGTTCCACTGTGGGTAAAAGGCTATCAAACAGCATCTCATGCTACCGAGAAATCACTCATGAAAGGAAGAGTTAATCAATGGGACAAACTTCATCCTTGTCTTATTTTAACAACTTGCCATAGCCACCCCAACCCCCAGCATCCATTAACCTGATCAGTCAGCAGCCATCAACGCTGAGGCAACCGGCGAAATGATTACAACTTGCTGAAAGCCCGGATTATGGTTAGCATTTTTAGCCATATTCGTAAATTAAGGTATGTTCAATGTTCTTTTTAGCCACCTGCTATTGCACGCTTAATAGACTACAGTATAGTATAAAACTTTCTATACATTGGGAAATCCCAAAATTCATTTCACTTGCTTTATGGCCATATTCATTTTGTTGCAGTGGTCTGGAACCAAACCTGAAGTATCTCAGAAGTATGTCTGTACACTAGCAAAGCTGGGTACATATAACAAATGGCTTATTTTTAATTTGGACTATTCTTATCAGCATTTTCACTTTATCGTCATTCTGCATACATACATTCCTTGTAGTTTAGAAATGCAGTTTCTGACATTCTATATCTTAGCTGCCTGTTAAGCCAGGTATTGTATAAAACATTAAGCACATTTTAAGAATTCTAACCTAAAGACAGCTCTTTACCAAGCCAGTTTTATAATTTTCTGTTTTCATTTGCACTTAATCACTAATTCACCAACGCTGCACTCAGGGAGTCACTACAGACAATTATGCTAATGCTTATAGCAATAGCAACTAACGTTTATGGAGGACTTTTTGTGCTAGGGACTTTGCTGAGGGCTGTGCATACATTATCTGGTTTCATTCATACTATAGGAGACCTGTGGTATGGCATTCATGTATATTAATGAACTCTAATTTACTTTCTGTAGCTGCCCCAAAGCCCAAACCCCCAAACACCTGAGCTAGGACTACTGATACCCCGCTTCCAGCCACTTTCTCTTTTCCATCGCCTCTCGGCACTCTCCTTTCTAGAAGAGCCACGAGTGCTCCTCCCCCTCCTTCTTGCGACGTTTTGGGAACCATGGCGACCAACGGAGGGCTCTTCCTCCCCTCCGCCTCCCCAGGCGACCCGGCTGGCACCAGGTGGGTGGATCTGCTACGTAACCGCGCGGGCAACTGCCTAGTAACAGTGCCTGCGAGTTGGAAGCGCGCCGGGAGAGGGGTGGAGCGAGAGAGCTGACGCGGGCGCGCGGAACATCTTTGCAGCCTCGCTTCGGGGGTGGAGCCTTACCAGACAGCCGGAGCAGAGCAGCTCGCGATCGTCGCCCGAGCGCGAGGTTTCTTAGTCCTCAGCTTTGGACGGGGCAGACTAGCTTTGGGGAGCGAAGAGAGTACGCAGTTACCCCAAAATGTCTGGTGAGTTAGGTCAGCCTCAGGCCGGCCCATCACATGCTGGGCTAGAATTTCCGAATCCTGAGAGAAGTCGGTCTGGGGTCCCGGGAGGGGTGATCCGAAGGGTCGGTGCCCAGGGGCGCAGGTCCTGGATCCAAAAGGTTCTTGAGCAGATAACGGATTCACCTCTGCAGTGGGTCACCCCGTCGGAGGTGGTGCCTGTCGCTGTGCTGGCCGTCCAGAGGTACCTGTTAGAGGATGAGCCACGCGACACGATACCCAAACCTCCCCTTTACTGCTATGATGTGACGATCTCGGACGGGGTGTACCAGGAAAAGTGCTACCTGGACCCCAGCCTGAACTTTCTCGTATATAAAAATATTCTTAAAGTTGGCATAGAAATGAAAATTTGCAGGGTCTCTTGTCTTTACAACGAGAAGAGGTTAGGCCAGGGGATCCTGTGCATAGATAACGTCCACTGTGGAGACACCCTGGAGGCTATTTCTCTAGAAACCCCATTCAGAAATAGTGCGCACAAGGAGATACCGGAGAGGCCTTTGAGAGGCGGAAAGAGTCATTACCTGGCCCTGTGGAATAACGAAGATCCATATGGAGATATTTGGTTAACCAACAAGCAGCCCGAGGAACACAATTTTAACAGTAAGTAATTGGAGGGAATGATGGAGGGGTTTAAAAAAATAGTTTTCGGGAGCTTGCGTCAATGGGAAAGGAAACCAGGGTGCTTTGGTATTGTTCATTTCAAAACCGCGGGTGGGAATAAACAAATGCTCCTGAATGTCGAATTGACGCTCGCTTAATGAAATTTGCACAGCCCGTGTCTTGCTTTGATTATTCAAGTGGCTATTCAGGAAGTGTCTGAACACATCTCAGATTTAATCTGGCATACATACTTGTGTGTGCGTTTGCCTATGGTGGAATTATCTTCGTTTCATTTCCAAACCACTTGTGGAAATAGTACTTTTCTGTGTTGGTTGGCGAGTGTATAGATCTGAATTCGTCATAAGAGTTGTAAATATTTGTGGTTTTGCGTGTTTTAACCTTCATTCAAAAAAGGATGTTGCGTGATTTATTCCTTAATAATTTGCATTAATGAAACGCCATTTTTTATGTCTTCGAGTGTAGCAGTTATGTAAATACTGCTGTTTTGAATGTGTCATTTTTGTGGACAGGCTTGGAATCTTCATTTTTATGTTTCTTATTGCGTATCACGGACAATATTGACCTGAGAAGTTTAATTCTTCTGTACCAGAAGTAGGAAGTTAGCCTGAAAATGTCTGTTCGTCATCAGCAACTGCTGCAAAACATGTTTTATCAGAGATGGAAGGGGAATGATAGAACTATAGGCATGTACGGGTATGGAATGGGGACCAAATAAAACGCAAAAAAATAAAAGCGAAAGTACTCAAGGAAGAAAGATGATCATTTTCTACATTTACTGCTTTTTAGTTTTTTTTCTTTTTACATTGCGGTCATAATATTAGCTCATATCTAATCTTGCTATGACGTGTATCAGCAACAGGCTTGAAAGTGAAAAGACAACTGGATCAAAAATATGCAATTAAAGGAATATCCGGTTATAAGGAAAAAAAGATGTTATAGAAATGTGTGGACAAGGATGATTTAAATAACTTAAGCTAAAAGCAAGATAATCATTTCGGGGATGAAATAATGGAATGGTTTTTATTTCAAGCATGGAACAAGGCAGCACTGCGTTACTACTCTTAAGTGTTGATCATTTTTATTTTAGGATTGAATACATAAATGAAAAAATGGTGTCTAGAAGAATTAAGAGGGGAATAATAATTTGTAAAAATAGATTTCATTTTTCTGACTATGACAGTGATATCCATTATTGAACACATATTTTTATTACAAAAGGCAATGTCCATGTGCTAAAAAAATCCAAACTATATTTAAAAGCATATTGTTGGCTAGCAAGAAAAAGAGCAATACAGACTGAAAAGCAAACACTTATTGAACACCTATGGGCAAGATAATATTAAAAGCACTTTATTTGTGTAAACATAAAAAACTATATTGTATTAAAAATGTAAGACCCAGGTATAGTAAAATTTTGATGGCAAAATCTAGAAGTGGGTATATATTGGTGTTCTTTCAAGTTTGCTGTATGTTTAAAATTTTTAATAATAAAATGTCGTGGTGGAGTGAAAGACCCCTTTACCTCCTCCTCTTATGCCTTCAAGTTCCCTCTCAAAACTCCAAAGGTTCAGCAGTTTGGTGTGTATCACTGAAAAAAAATTCTGTGGCGTCGCATGATTTGCTGTTTACACTTATCTCAAGCATCTTTAATGTACATCTGCACATACACACTTCCACAGTATGGGTGTACCTTAATTTATATAATCATGCCCATGTGAATGGTAATTATCAATTTTAGGCAGTTACTGGTTTTTCAGTCTTAGATCTGGCACTGAACATCATTAGGATATACACATACTTGTTCATTATGTTCAAGTGTTTCTGTTAAATGTATAGATTCCTAGAAGTGAAATCGCTGGGTTAAAGAGTATTTAAATTTTTTAATTTAATGGATATTGACAAATCATCTTCTGAAAATGTTTTACCAATTTACATTCCTATTAACATATGTATGAATGCCCATTTCCCCATATCGTACTAATTTTAAATTATATCTCTTGACTTTTCTAATTTCTTTGCTAATGGATAGTATTTGCTATATATTGCAAATTACATTCTCACACTCTGTCCCTTTTCTCTTTGTTTATGGTGCATTTTTGTGCTTTTTAAAACTTTTCTATTAAGGCATATGTACATACAAAGTGTTAAAGTCTTAAAAATACAGCTTGAAATACAAAAAAAATGCAGCTTAAAAATAAAGCTTGAAACCATTCCCCGCCCCCCCATCAAGACACAGAACGTTTTAAGCATCTCGAGAGTCTCACTAACGCCCTCTCCTGGTCAGTATCCTACTCCAAAGGTAACCAATATTGTGATCTCAAAGACAGCTTTTCAAAATGGAAGTTGCATCATGCCACTCTCCTATCTAAATCTCTCCGGCGGCTCCCCATTGCACTTAAACAACAACTAGACCCCCTATCAGTGTGCGCAAGGCCTTGTGGTGTGGGCAAACTTTCTTTAAACGGCCAGATAGAAAATCTTTTTGCCTTTGTCGGACATACAGTCTCCAGTCACAGCTATTCAACTTGGCCAGAGTATAGCAAAAGCAGCCATAGGCAATATGTAAATTAATGGGTTTGGCTGTTTTATGGTAGAACTTTATTTACAAAACCTGGCTGCAAGCCAGATTTAGCTCAAGGGCTGTAGTTTACAGACCCCTGCCCTACCGAATCCTCTTACTCACTTCTCTAACCCCTCTCCTCCACCATTTTGTTTCCAAAATACCAGCCTGCCTTTTGATCTCAAACCTCCTTGCTCTTTCCTGCCTCTAGTACGTTGCTCCTGCTTTTTCCTCTTTCTGGAAAGTTCCTTCCTATCTTCAGGTTTCAACTCGAATATATAAAACATGTTAGAAAAGGGTTGTTTAAATATGTATTCCCTCCCCATTTATTATTATTGTGTCACCATGGAAATGCCCTTCATAGAACTGATAACAGTCTGAAATTATTATTTCTGTTGTTTTCTTTTTCCTCCCACTGGTTTATAAGATCCATGAGGGCAAGGAGGCTGTTTTTTTCAGTGCTGTGGGGCATTTCTCCTATACCCAGAACAGTGTCTGCCACATGGTAGGCATTCAATAAGTGTTTATTGAATAAAGAAATGCATAAAATAAATTACGTTAGTGGATTTTCTAATGTTGAACCACTTCTGTATCTCTACTTGGTCACAGTTGTTATATTTACATCTGTATATTTAAAGTGAATTTGTTCCATAGATTTTATTTTTTTATGGGGTTACTATTTTAGCCCAATATTGATATCAGGTTAATTAATATTAGCCTAGTAGAATGAGTTGGGAAACTTGCCTGTTTTTCTGTGCTTCCAGAAATCATTTGTTCATTGAAGATTTGGTAGAATTTATCCCTAAAACTATTTGAACCTGGGGCCTTGGGCCAGGATTAGGGGTTAAAAAGAGAATGACTCCTTTTCAGTTTCTCATAGAAAAAATAATGAAATCAATAACACTTCTGGAGTCCATTTGTTAGAGTTGGTATTTTACTAGGAAATCGCATTTCACCTACATCTTAAAGTTGTATGCAGTAGTCTTTATTTTTAAATTTTAGTTTATATTTTAAAAATATTTTAGTCTTGTTTCATCCCATTTTACATTCCTAATGTTTATGTGTTTACCCTTTTTTTATGGTCAGCCTTGCCAGAAGCTTGTCTGTTTTATTAGTATTTTTAAAAAAGAATTTTAGCTTTACTAATTAAGTCTATATTGGGGAGATGTTTCCTACTTTATTAACACTATCATCTTTGATTTCTTGTATTTCCTTTGTTCGTATTTTTTGTACTTCCCTTCTTGAGTTGAATGTTTGGTTCACTTATTTCCTTGTTTCTTTCTTCCAAAAGCTTTTAAAATTTCAAAATTTCCCATGGATACTGCTTTGGCTGCATACACTAGGTTTTGAAGTGCAGAGATTTTATTTTTACTCGTTACTCATATTTTCTGATTTTTTAAATTTGAGTTCCTCTTTACCCTCAAAATTTTAGGAAAAGCTTAGATATGAAGTCTATTATAACAAGTTTTTAAAATTTTTAAAAGATTTTATTCATTTATGTTGAGAGAGAGAGCACAAGTGGGGGGGGAAGGGGCAGGAGGGACGGAGAAGCAGACTCCCCACAGAGCAAGGACCCCAGACTCTAAACTCGATCCCAGGACCCCGGGATCATGACCTGAGCCAAAGGCAGACACTTAACCAACTGAGCCACCCAAATGCCCCTGTAACAAGTTTTAAATTTTTAATTAAAGTATTCCATATTCTTTTTTTAAAAATCCATTTTATTTGCCCATTTCTCTGAGAGGAATACTGGCTTCTCTTTATGACAGTGGTTTTGTTCATTTCTCCTTGTAGTTCTGAAAGTGTTTGATTTAGGCATTACTATAATGTGTAAAGTTTCATAACATAGTAATATCTTGTTGGTGGATTTTTAACATTTTATCAGTATGGAATTTTTTTGTCCTTTTGTGCCTTGAATTCTATTTTGTCTCGATAGTACTATTTACTACTGCTGCTGTCTTTTAGTTGGCATTTTGGGCAGTGGTTCTCAAACATGAATGGACATCCCTATCACTTCAAAAGTGTTTTAAAATGCAGATTTCTGGGCTCCACCACCAGTCTCTAATTCAGTAGGTCTGTGGTAGGGGCCTAAAATTTGCATGTCTAAGAAGTTCACTGGTGATGATGCTGGTGTTACAAAGGCCATGTTTTGAGAACTGACCTAGTGTGCGTATCTTTGTCCATTTCTTTATTTCTATTTTGTTTTACATTTGTCTTTTAAAGAAATACATAGCCGAGTTTTTGGTTTTTGACCCAAACCAATTCTCTTTCTTTTAAGAGATGAATTTAATCCAATTAAATTTAAAGTCATTAATGATGTTTTTGTACCTGTTCTTGCAGAGCTGCTTTATGTTTTCTATACACCATGCTTTATTTTTTTTTTTGCTTTTGCAAGATTTAAATTCCTTTTTTTTAGTGCTTTAGAAGTGATACATTAATTGGTATTCTCCTACAAGTTACCCTTATTGTTTTAACAGAATTATTTAAACTTTGAATTTTGTGTCAATCTGCAGAATTACCACAATTTATAATATCTTCCTCTTGAACAATACAAGGTTTTTAGGACTCTACTTGGTCATGATGCAATTTGGCATATTGCTATATTGGTTTTGAAAGTTTTTGATTGAGGATATTTGCCATCATAAATGATTAGGATTTATGGTTTTTTCCCCTGTATACTACTTTTGTCATCATTTTTCAGGATTTATCTATGTTTATAAAATGAATTGTCAGAACCTGGTGCCAATTTTGGAGGTCATTATTTGTCAACTTTTTCATGTTCTTCCACAGTTATTGACTTAATCCAGTTTTCTTCTGCTTCTTAAGGCAATATTGATAATTCATATTTTCCTAGAAGATTATCAATTTCACTGATATTTTCGAGTTTAGTGATACACTATCATATATAATAATATTTTTCTCTAGGTTTATAGCTGATCACATTTCAGACATATTTTTGTTTTCTGTCTTCATGGTTGCACTTGTCAGAGGTCTACCTTTTCATTAATTTTTCCAAGGAATTGGATTTAACAGTTCTATGTTTTTCTAATACATTATTTTCAGCTCTTATCTTTATTCTTTTTTGCATTCCTTAGATTTATTCTTCTGCCGTGGTTTTCATTGTATGGTTCAAGGACCTCTAGAGGTGTCCCCAAGACCTTTTCAAGGAATTCACATCAAAACTATTTTCATAATAATAATACTAAGACTTCATTTACCTTAAAAAAAACCCTTCATTTACCTTTTTTTTTTAAAGATTTTATTTATTTATTCGACAGAGATAGAGACAGCCAGCGAGAGAGGGAACACAAGCAGGGGGAGAGGGAGAGGAAGAAGCAGGCTCATAGCAGAGGAGCCCGACGTGGGGGCTCGATCCCATAATGCCGGGATCACGCCCTGAGCCGAAGGCAGATGCTTAACCTCTGTGCCACCCAGGCGCCCCCCTTCATTTACCTTTTAACACTCTAATTCTCTGAAAGTATACGCTGGAGTCTTCCAAAGGCTACAGGACATGTGACATTGAAACAGACTGAATGCCAAAGAAATGGTAGTATCAGCTGTCTTCTATCAAGCCAGACTCTAAAAAGATTTACAAAAATGTAAACCAGTGCCACTCTTCTCACTAGATTTTTTGTTTTGGAAAATATCGTCATTTTGCCATTTATATTATACATAATAAGTTTATTGTTTTTAAGGGAGCTAGTGAATAATTTTTTATTTCTTAGTTTTACTTTATAATATGGCAAGTGTTGATAGATATTACCCGCATAAATAAAAGCTTTTTGAAGTCTTCAGTAATTTTTAAGAATGTAAAAGGCTCCTGAGACCAGAAAGTTTGAGAATCACTGTTCCATTGCTTGCTATCTAACAGTTTGTATTGAATATCTAGTTTATTTTCATTCTTTCTTTTGAAAATGAACACATTTCTTTTTTTTTTAAGATTTTATTTATTTGACAGAGAGAGACACAGCGAGAGAGGGAACACAAGCAGGGGAAGTGGGAGAGGGAGAAGCAGGCTTCCTGCTGAGCAGGGAGCCTGATGCGATGTGATGCGGGGTCAATCCCAGGACCCCGAGATCATGACCTGAGCCGAAGGCAGACACTTAAGGACTGAGCCACCCAGGCGCCCTGAAAATGAACACATTTCTATGAATTTGTACAGATTCTTCTTTGTCTATCTATAGCCTGTAATTTCTTTCTGGATTTGAGATATATATATATATATATATTCTATGAGGTTTGTGAGTTAAAAACCCAAACTGGGAAAACATTAACCAGGCAGATGTCTGTTCACAGCTAATTCTGTGGACCCTGTTAGAGCGGAAGCAGTGGCTCTTAGAACTCTGGTTTTACAAAATCATATAACTCTTGAATTTATTCTAGTTAGTGAAAGTATATGTGCCTTCATTGACCAAGAGTGTTCCACATACATTTCAGATAATTCAGAGCTGATCCACAATTTGTCTGACCTAATTAAAAAGGAAATCACTTAATTATGTCAGAGCAAATATTAAGACCTTTGATTTGGAGCTATTAATGTTTTGGAAGAATTTAGAAGGAAAATTATACAGATGTCTGAAGACTAAAAATAGTATGCTTTTTATGATACAGGTGTAATGACAACATTCCACTTAAATTCTTATTAAAAAGAAATTACAAATGTGGTTTTCATGTCAAATGTTGTGTAGGTGATACATTATGTAAATTAAAATGGAAGTGGGAGATACCTTGTGAAAGAAAACATTGGAATAAATACAAATTCAGGTTTTAAAAGTTGGGACTGGTCTATGAGAGAGCAAAATGTACAGGGAATTGCAGATGGAACCTCTCTTAACCCAAGGAAGAATAAAATAAAAAATACAAGTTAATCTTTTAAAGATGGTGAATAACTTTTAAGCAGTTTTTGTATTTTACAGCAGGCATGGAGATTAAAATTTCAAAGTAAATTATGTGGCATATGAGAAGACAATGAGTACTATGTAGAAAAATAAGACAGGATGGGGCATAAGTAAAGGGATCAATTTGCAATAGGGTAGTAAGAGAAAGTGACCTTTGAGCAAGACTTGAAGGAGAGGAGGGAAGTCACTCTGGTATCTAAGAAGATGTTCCAGACAGAGGGAACAGCAAGTGCAAAGCCCTGGTACAGAACTATGGTGGCATGTTGGGGAAATATAGAACTTATACATATAAAACTACAGTGAGGGCAATACAGAAATATGTCATAAAACAATTCTATAAATTAAATATATAAGTGCTTGGTAGTGGGAAAATATTCCATGGCATTGAGTTTTTCCCACAAAATTTCTTAAGGGAGATGAGTTTATTGAAGTATAATTAACATTCAATGTTATATTTGTTTCAGGTGTACAAGGTAATGATTTAACTATACTATATATTTCTCAGTGCTCATCAGAATATGTGTTCTTTTAATCCCCTTTATCTGTTTCACCCATCCCCCCACCCAGGGGGACATGAGTTTAGATCCTAATCTTTCAGGAAGTAATTACCCAGTTTGACAAGGCAGAGGGCATTCGAGATAGAATAGTATATTAGTTAATATAGATATTTACTTGTGTGCTGGGCACATAGTAAGGCATATTTCTATATTAGCTATTTTTTTTAGAGAAGGAGAGAGAATGCATGCACATGAGAGAGTTGGGGGGGGTAGGCAGAGGAAGAGAAAAAATCTTAAGCAGGTTAAGCAGGCTCTCCATGCCCAGCGAGATCATGACCTGAGCCAAAATCAAGAGTTGGCCACTTTACTGACTGAGCCACCCAGGCTCCCCTATATATTAGCTATTACTATTAATTATTAAGGATAGCATGTATTATTAAGTTTTGCATGTGAGAAGTATATCGACTGGCTTAGCTGGTGAGAAGGAGTTGCTTTGGGGATGATCTGGCTACCATTTTTAACCATTAAAACAATTTTTAAATTACCATGACATATTAAGTAGGATTTTTTTTCAATTCTATTTTTTTATTCTAGATACGAAAATAATTTCCCTGTCTCACCTTGAGATGACCTGGGCTAACAGAAGGAATTTTCCTGCATTGCTTGTGAGAATCCTGCATAAATCGAAACTGCGATACTATGGAAAACCTGATAAAAAGATGATTGAGCCATACCAGGTATTAAGTAATGACAAGATATTACATGTTAATGTAATGGTTATAGATTATAACTTACAGACCTGACTCCATATTAGGATAATTTATGTTCAAATAATATTTTATAAGTTTAATTTAATAATTTCAAAAACATACATAAATGTATATTTCAAGGTATTTTTCTATGTAATTTCTTATACAGAAAGAAATTATTTCTGTATTGGTACCTCGTAATTCCCTGATTCAGCTGGTCTCCTTCACACTTTTTTCTGTATCTTCAACCTTTTCTTCTCTACTGTGCTTTCTACACCAGCATAGAGACATACTCTAGTCTTTCATTTTAAAAAAAGACAAAAATCTCCTTTGACCTCAAGACTCCTCTATTCCCTCTCTTCTTCTCTTCTGGCAAGCTCCTTGGAGAAGTAGTCTCTGCTAGATGTTTTCACTTTCTTACTTCCCATTTACTTTTCAACACAATTATTGTGACTTTTTTCTTCAGCTGGTCACTCACTAGAGACCTTCTAATTGTCAAATCTAGCTGATACTTTTCTGTCATCTTGACCCTCTGTGCCATATAATGCCAATGAGGACTACCTTCTTGATTTCTGCCCTGTTTGTTTTTTTACTTAACATTTTACCATATTTTCACATGTTATCAAGAATTATTTTAGGCGTTTTATTAAGCTTTCATTATAACAGTTATACATACTTTGAGGTAATTTGGGAAATGCAGAAAGCTATAGAAATAAAGCTGATAAGTAATATCACCCCAAATTCTACCAGAGCCACTATTAATATTAAAGGGTTTTATTCCCTTTTTTGTACATATATATCATGTCTACATATATACACAGGATATATATGCACATATCTATATCATATGTATGCCATATATATCACATCTATGTGTATATGTGTGCATATCATATGTTGCATGACTATGTCATATATTAAATTATCTTACAAAATGGAGATGATACATACAATTTTGTGTCACTTAACATTTCCTTAAGTATTTTCTATCACTAAAAATCATAACTTAGTCATTCCCCTATAGTTTTGCTTTCTCAGTCTTAAAATTAGAATGCCCTGTAGATAAAAGTAACAAATATGCTGTGCTTTTTCACTCTTTTTTTCTAGACCTTTTTGGAAGTTGCTGACAGTTCAGGCACGGTGTCAGTGATTATGTGGAATGCCCTGTGTCCTGAATGGTATAAAAGTTTGCGGGTTGGTTTAGTTCTTCTGCTTCAGGATTATTCTGTTAAAAAGAGTTATCCATTCAGGATGCAGCCTCTGCCTGTGGATCCACAGATCAAACTAATTTCTACAATGGGTTAAGTATCCAATAAATTTATTGTTTTATGGCTCTTTTGTTTGTATAAATTTGCAAAGTACCATATCAGCCAAAGGCTCTGACAAATTGCTGAATCTGTTAGAACCTGGTAAGCCTTTAAATTCTTTATCTATAAAAATTTTAAGCAATCACTTAATAAATTATTTATTATTGTACTTATTAAGAAGAAGTAATGTGAGATATTTATTGTTGATTAATGAATGAGCTCCACTTAGGATGTACTTATTTTTGTTTTATTTTTTTATTTTTTATTTTTTAAAAAGCAATTTAAAAATTTTAATATAGTGGTTTATAAAGTGGGTAAGGCATATAATTCATTTTATAACACCTCAGACCAAAAAAAAGTATTTCATGTTTTATTTTTTTGTATTAGAGTACTAAATGAGTTGAATATACTTTTCTGTTACTATAAGGTGCTATTCAAAAAGGCTTTTGTCAGCATTTTATTTTGAAATAATTTCAAATTTACGTAAAAGTTGAAAGAATAGTACAAAGAACTCCCATACACCCTTTACACAGATTCAACAGTTGTTAACATTTACCTTTACTTTATCATTCCCCACCTCTCTCCATATATGTTTGTCCTCTGAAACATTTGAGAGTAAGTGGCAGCCATCACACATACCCCTTTACCTCAGAACGCTTCAGTAATACTTCAATGTGTATTTCCGAAGAACAAGAACATTCTATTCTATAATCACAGTACAGCTATCAAAATCAGGAAATTTAAAATTGAGAAATTGCCGTTATCTAGCCTGCAGTCAGTATTCAAATGCAATTGAATTGCTGCAATTTTGAAAAGGCTCTTCCTAATTAGTATTGAAATCAAAGTTTTGACATCTTGGCATCATCCTAAATATTTTTGGAGCATTAGAATTATTAAGTGGTTGTGTTCAGATGTGGATGTGAATTTTTTGCTTTTCCATTTTTCAAAATTATAGATTATATCACTCAACAAGTTTAAGCATTGATTTTGGCTCATAATAGTTTTATACTGGACCTGTATTTCTATGTATTCTAAATTCCCTACTAATACTAGTTACTTGGGAATGTGCAGAAAATATAGCCTTTGTCCACTGTTTCCTTAAATATAAGCTTATTTAGGAAAATTTCATATGATTCTTTATTAAAATCTTAAAGATTTGGTTGACATCAATCATGTCTTGCTGGATGAACAAGTCATTACCTAGTAGTTTGGTATAATTAGCCCATTATCTCATTGCTCTTTGTTATAGAAAGGTAAGAAATTAAACTAATATTGATGTTGGGACTTACTTGAGAAAATACAGGAAAAAACTGGCAAAAAGAAGCTAATTTGCAACATGTATTATTATGTCTATCAATTTGTAAATTCTTGCCACAACCAAGCATATCTAGGTGAAAAAAATGCCTTAGTAAAAATTGAGACATTTGTCAATAACAGATAAGGTAAGTAAATTTGTTGATGTCACATAATAAATCACTGGCATAGTGAAAAGTAAAACCTAGCTTTTCTGACCCCTAACCTAGTGTTCTTTTTATGAGATACACTGTTTTCCTGGTGTAAAGAGAATTAATTTAAATCACAATTTTTATATGGCTATGGGCAAATCTAGCAATGTGTCTGGTACTAATAGCTGTTTCTAAACCTTAAAAATATAAAGAAGGTAGAAAAATAGACCGCATGTGGTCAGTAGATAAACAGCTACTAAAAACACTGAAATTGAATCAAGCAGTATGCTACCTCTGCTATATAGAATTACAGGGTCAGATTTTCATAATGGAAACTCTCTTTAAGATATGAGAGGCTATTTATACTTTCAGGTAAATAATTGCAAATACAGAATTTTTTTTTAATGAGAGGCTTGGATGAGAATATATTGAAAATGTTTCTTTCAGTCTTTAAAACAGTTTTAATGTTATCAGTGTTAGCATCAGTCTACTTTATCCCATACCTTTTTGATAAGGAATAGGGCCTTTTCCCCTCTTTATCGGGAGTCAGTGTTCTATTTCTATAAAGGCAATATAGTTTCTGTCATAAGTACACAGCTCTGCCTTTATAGAGTGAAAGCAAATAGAGATAATATGTAAGGAATGGGCATGGCTGTGTTACAGTGAAACTTTATTTGCAAAAACAGGCAACCATCTGCAGGCTGTAGTTTGCTGAGCCCACACATATATGCAGCTCTCAACCCTGGCTGGAGGTTAGTATCGCTCGGGGAGCCTGAAAGAACCATAGGCATGCCAGGTGCAGCGATTTTGATTTAATTACTCTGAGGAGGGAACCAAGACGTTGGTGTGTCTTTAAAAATCCTCAGCTGATTCTAATGCACACCTAGAGTTGAGAACTACTGATTTATGATCTTTAAAAAGATTAAATGGATTAATGATTTTTTGAAGGGAAATGAAGAGTTTTGTAAACCATGCTAGACACAGGAGATACAAAGATAAGTAATACAGAGTTGTACCCTTAAAAAGTTAGTCTAACAGGGTAATATATTACACTGTGTGTTAACTAACCAGAATTTAAATAAAAACTTGAAAAAAGATTAGTCTAATGGTACAGATCAGTAAGATGAACTGATTACAATAAAATGAAGGATGAATGACAGTAAACAGTAAGAAGATGTGATGAACAAAAGGGGAGAGGAAATAAGCAGAAATGTAGTTGAGGAAAGAATGAATGGTCAGGAGAGTGGGAGAATGAGTTGGATAGGAGAAAGTGTGAGTGGGGGTTACAAATAATAACAGGGTAGTTTAAATGTTATGAATAGGATAAATGAGAAAAGGTATATATTGGGGGTCAGGGTTGGTCAGTAAGGGAATAAGGGTTTGTGGTACCATCACTGCCTTCTAGGTGTTGATGCTGAAAGACAAAATATTGGATAAATTGATCTTGATTTTTTTTCCATATTTACATGTGTAGTTCCAAGTTATAGACACTAAGATGTAATTTTTTAAAAGGCCAAATAAATGGAGGCCTATAAAGGTGAAAATTCTCTTGTAAAACATAGGACGTATTTGCTAGTCATGTATGGTTTTGTATATTGCCATTTTGCATCTCATTCTGTTCTACCTTTTATCAAATAGTATTCAGCTAGCATCCCAAGTAAACATTTTAAAATCTTGAGATTTTTCAGACTATATTATATAATACCTATTGAGATAATAGCATCAAGAGTTTAGGGTTTTGGTGGGAAGGGGCTATTTATTTCATTCAAACTCCTACTAGCATTTTGGAGCTGGAAGGGAACTTAAATATAATCAGGTAACTATGACTATGAAAGTGCTTTGTTAAAATGCAAACTGTTTTGTAGGTACAAGGTAATATCATGTAATACAAACTTTCCTCATTTATATATGAAAAGACTGAAACTCTTAAAGGTAAAGTGAATTTTCTAGTCACATGGCTGCTAATAAGCTGCTAATAATTTGCCTATTATATCCCTATCTTATACTGTATAAAAAGTCAATTCCAGGGGCGCCTGGGTGGCATAGCGGTTAAGCGTCTGCCTTCGGCTCAGGGCGTGATCCCGGCGTTATGGGATCGAGCCCCACATCAGGCTCCTCCGCTATGAGCCTGCTTCTTCCTCTCCCATTCCCCCTGCTTGTGTTCCCTCTCTCGCTGGCTGTCTCTATCTCTGTCGAATAAATAAATAAAATCTTTTTAAAAAAAAGTCAATTCCAGATACAGCAAATGTAAAAGGCAAAACTTTTAGAAGACTTATAAAGAAATATGTGTTTGACCTTGGGATAAGGAAGGATTTCTTAGGACACAGGGAAGAGCATTTGTAAATGAATGATTAATAAACCCAACTACATTGAAATTTTTTTTGGTTTCAATTTGTCTTTTTATTATAATATGAGCTAAATTTAAGAAATTAGTCTTTTGACTTCATTTCCCAGAGTTGTTAGATCTAAATGACAATAGAACTTGTTATGAAAATATACTGAAAAATACAAGAGCTGAAGTAAAATGGTAATCAAGGTTCCAGGTATCAAGGGATTAGAGAACGTGAAGAATGAAACCCGTCAGGCTGCAGCCTGACAGAGGCAGGACGGGCTGGTTTAGCAAGGTTCCATCAAGGAGTAGGAAGACCATCAAATGTGTGGTGATAAGTCCCAGCATGAGAAACATCTCCACCAGGCAACTTCCTACCCTTCTTTGTTTGGTAAATTGAGTTTTTCTTCATTTAATAACTTAGGATTCTCTTAAACTGACATTTCAAAATTAAAATAATTCATCAAACAGGAGTCATTTTTATAGGTAAGGTAAATCACAGGATAGTGTATTAGGAAAATTTTGTTCCTTTTTAAATCAGAAAGCCTTCAAGTGGTCAGGGATTGATGGAGTGAGGATGACAAATGTACATTTCAGATTTTCATCACCAGTGAAAAAATAAAGCATTTTTATCAATTTGAAACTGTCAGTGCATTTAGATTTTGGTGAAGGAAAATTTTAAATACCTCTACAATAACACAATGTTAATAAAAATTGGCCATGTACTGAGGTCATTTTAGTGAGCTACCATCATGTAAATACAAGAAAAGTAATTTCTTGGTCCAAATCTGAAACTTTTAAAAAGGTTGTCTCTAAAGAACATTTTTTAAGAACAGTGCTTTTTCAGACACATTCTGATATTCAAATTCACTTTATGACACAATAGAGTGAAAAGAGTAGCCCTAGAACACAGAATATGGTATGAGTTCAGCCATATAAAGTAAAAAAACAAAACTAAACAGTATTTTGTTGGGGCAAAAGCATATAAATGCTAAAAACCTTTTTTTAATTAAGAAAAATAACAAAACACAAAATCTAAAAATGGCTAACCTTTGACCAAGAGATAAGTAGATAGGATAATGTAGGAATAAGTAGAAGAAATATATTGATAATGGTCTAGTTCTTAACGTTAGTGGTGGGCTCAGAAGAGTTCAGACTAATATTTTGCTGTGCAATTTGTACACATGTATATTCTTTTATCTGTATGAAATGTCATATTAAAGTAATATATTTGTTTTCCAGAAATCTGCCTGAACCTTCGAGATCCTCCAACTAACATAATTATCATTCCAGAAAAGCAGGTGAAACCTGAATGGAGATTGCCAAAATTGAATCACCGCTTTATCACAAGGTAGAATGCTCATGTAAAATACCTCAAATATTAATTTTTAGCATTAGCTGAAATGTACTGAAACAGTGTGTTATTGTTGCTCAAAATCTACCCCAAATTATGCTATATCAATTATGCTGATATATGTTTTCACAATCATAATTTTAGAATGCTTTTTCACTGTTTAAAGATACAATATTGAACAATTTTCCTTTTTTTAGGTCCGAACTGGATGATGTGCCAGAAAATTACATCTGTGATGTTATTGGCATTTTAATTTTTGTAGGAAGGGTCCAGCGGTCAAAAAAGAAGGGTAAGTTTTTAAAATTGAAAGTTGTAAAAAGTATTTCAGTGAATAGTTCTGTGCTCATATATGCGTAATTGTTCACCTTCATTTATTCTAATATCCTATCCATATAGAAAACCGTGAAGATTTTTGGTCATATCGCTGGATTCACATCGCTGATGGGACTTCAGAACAGCCATTTATAGTGGAGCTGTTTTCTACATCTCAACCAGAAATCTTTGAAAATATTTACCCAAGTACTCAATCCAGTATTTGCACTTTTTTACTTTTTGGGTTTGGGGGTGTTAACTTAAAATGTTTGAGTGTGTACTGACTTACAGAGTGGCATGATACTGAGTTAGCAAATTCAAGCCGTGTGATAGCATGTTTAAATTTTTTTCTATATTAATATCATATTTGGTATTACAGACATTAACCACCTTCTGGTTGTCTATTCAGAATTAATTTGGGATTGAAACCAGTTTTTCAGGAAACAGGTGCTCTTATCAATTCTCATTATTAGCATTTCAGGCATAAAAGCTTAACACTCAGTGAAACTAAAACATGGGCAATCAGTTCCCTTTGTATGCATTTTGAAACTGACTAGAGCACAAAAAAGACAATGAAGACTTCACTAATGTAGAATTAATTGGTAGAGGATTGACAGACTGTAATTAAATAATGACAATGGTAAGTATGGTTTCATTTGAGTAGTAAATTAATATTACATTGGCAATGTTATACCAGCTGGTCAATATTTTAGTTACTTTGGTGTTGACCTTTCCCCCTTGCATTTATTCAGATACAGAGGCATTTTTCCCACTAATTTTATTCATTTGAAAACATTTTGGGTATGCTTCAGATCTATTACGATAAGAAAAAAGTATAATTAATACTCTTTAACAACTTCAGTGAATTTTTCCTTGTATAACTTGTAGCATAAAGCTATTATAGCTACAGTGTGCTATTTTACTATTTTTCAAGTGGTTATATGAATAAAATACTGATCGTTAAATGTTTGCCAACATTGGGAAAACTCCCAATCTTGACCATATGTACTTTTTAAAATCAACAACAAGGTAAAAATTGTAGAGCATCAGGATACCTAGAGACCGTATAAAAGGCTGTTCTGCTACCCTTTTATTGGTTATTGCAAAACAGCATTCCACACCATTCAGTTATTACCTTATTAGATTCTACCATCTGCTTGTGAGATTAAAATTTTAAAATGTGTCTGGACGGAACTAAACCTCACCCCAACTATTGAGGGAGAGGGAAGAAAGAGTTTTAGCCAAAACCAAGGCATGGGCTTCCAAGGTGAATGGGGCTATGATTTCTCATGTAACTTCTCTCAGGGTGTAAATGATTGATAGTGATGACTTCTGATGACAATTCCATTACCTCGTTTTAGGTGGGTTTTATGGCTGGGGCCCTCTCTTTGTTGCCACTTGAAACCACAAGCTGACACAAGTTTTAGATAATGATTCTTCACAGAAATGTTGCCAAGTATGCATGTTCTATTTCTTCGGATAATGTGAAATACATCTTCCTAAGAAAGCCTTATACGGACCTTGGTGAGATTTACCCTGGTACAGTAGTTGACAACATTCGCAATTTATGTTCATATTTTGACCAAGGTGAAAAAAATTATCAAATGAATGGTGAGTATTGAGGGAGCTTCAGGCCCATGAAGGGGAACATGACCAACTGTCTTCTAGAATAATACCAGAATCCTTTGGTAGTAGGAAATCTTTTTCACTTTTGATTAAGGAGAGTGAAAAACTAAGGAGAACTAAAATTGAGTGTTTGCTCTATACCAGATGCTCATACATGTTATCTCATTTTGTACTCTTAGTTACCTTCTTAAAAGTTGGTGTTTTTACAGATTTACAGGTGAGGAAACAAAGGTCCAGAGGAGTTAAGTAATTTCTTAGATGTCAAACAGCTGGAAGGTGTCAGGTTGGAGTGTCTGATTTTTAAGTCATGAAATGAGAATTAGAAGTTTCTTTAATATTGCTATATCAACATCGTTAACCACAAAGACTGACATATTTGTACAGTCTTTTAAATAAAGGAAGAGTGATGTAAATTGAGAATAATTCTTAGTCATTTCAACAGATTTCCTTTATTTTTGTTGCTATAAGATAATGAATTAGGAAATGTTAGATATAGAAAATGAATTTATTGTTATTATCATACTCTAGGGAAGTATTTATCTCAAATGAGAACTTACCATTATTGTGAGACTACGGGTATTTACATTTATTTCTTCATTTCCTAGTTCATAAGACCGTAACCGTTTTGGCATGTGATGAGTTAAAATTTTTTAAATGTTGTTAGCTTAATGCAACTTTACCTAACTAACTGATAGACAGTTGAAAACAATTCAGCAAGGTGAACAGAAAAGAATGGGTCGTATAAGCCCTGTCATGGAGACTTAAAGTCTAATTAAGATAAACACCTGTAAAGCACTTGCATAAGCAATTTCAAGTTAATAGTGTATACCCCTATCTGGTGGAAGGAGTCAGACTAATTCAGGGATCAGTGTTAGATTGGGTTAATCAGTAAAAACATCCTGGAGAAACTAGGCTTTTTTTTTCCTCTGTAGGAAATAACTGTTCACACTCAGTTGTATGCCTGATTAGAGAGACTCGGAGTCTTCAACTGTGCAGCGAGCAGTAACTTCAGTTAGGTGCAGCCATTGTACTTTCTAAAGGAAATGTAAGTGTTAGATCCTTTATCTAAAGAAAAAGGTAAGTGTTAGATCCTTGTTGCTCCGAGTGTGGTCAAAGGACTGGCAACACTAGAGCTTATTAAGAAGTAGAGAATCTCAGGCCCCACTCTAAAACTACTGAATCTGAATTTGCAGTTTAAGAACTGTCCCAGGTGATTCCTATGTTCATTAAAGTGTGAGAAGCACTGTGTTAGATACTGATCTTGGTAGGTCCTCTTTGAAAGGCAGAAGTTTCTTCATAACTGTTTTCATTTTCTGCAGTGACCTATTTCGTGTGTACACAGTTGAAAGTTGTCAGGAATGACCATCAGGTACCTAAACTGCTTTACCTAACCACTACAAATGAGAGTCGAGTGTTCATTACTGGTGAGCAATTTCTTGGTTTATACTTTATTGGAGATTTCATATATTTTCTGTTCATTAAATTAAGTTTTACATTACAACATTCAGCCACAAGATAGCTTTGTTTTGACCTCCTTTATCACCATAAGAATGTTTTAACAAAAAATATTTAGCCTATGAAATGTATTGATTCTAGATTATTTATGACTAAAGAGGTGATTTTGTGACTCACTGGAGAATTGCATTTATGTCCTTCGGTTAACTTTAATTCCTGCTTGATGTAAGGTAGATAATCATAAATTGTTTTGATAGATAGAAGACTGTTAGGCCCTATATCACAATATGGATGCGATAAACAATATTTTTAAATACTTAACAATATTTTTAAAAACTGTTCATCAAATTTTGGTACCTGATCTCAAATTTTACTTATAAAGCAAGAAGAGTCTTATTTGTTGTCTGCAAGCACATTATTTTTCTCTATTCTTTCTGATAACGGGGTCAGAACAATAAAGATAAAAGTTTCCAGATGAGTGAGGAAGTAGTGTGGAGTGGTGTGTTTACTAAAATACTACCACATTGGTAATTAAGAAATTTGTCAAAAGGAGAGTCCTAGGAAGGATGTAATACACATCTTTGGCAATACCTCATTTTATAAATACTAACAATATCAGATGTAAATGGCACTGTTAAATATGTTTTAAGAACATGAATTTAAATGCCGAGCTATGTTATAGGCAATTCAGTTCAAACGTGATGCCATACCTTTAGGTTAATATATGATTTAAAAGTCAAATTTTTAAGAAGATGCCAACCATTTTGATAGTTAGAAAATCCAGATTATTGGTTTTCTTTTGATTATGACTTTACAGTATCCTGTAGGCAGTTATGGTTTATTCCACTTGAATTCTAATATGTCTGATTTCCTTCTCGATGTAGGATTGGTTTACTGTCTTTGATAATTTTTGTATACATATTAAGTGTAATCTGCTACACAGTAAATAAATGAACTTCTTTTCTTGGTGACATAAGAGAGTATTTTGATATTAAACTGTTGTTATACAAAAAGGCCCATACAGTTTATTACAGTGAGTTTTTTTTCTCATTTTTTGGTTTTACCCTTCTTGCAAAAAGGTCATAGAGGCCAGCCATACACCAACGACACCAAGGTAAAAAACTTTATTCATTGGATTAAAACAAGGACCGATTCTGAGGAAGTGAAGAATACTGTTATTGGTGGCTATTACCCCTATCCACCAGTGCCAGAGACATTTACGAAGTACAGTAGTTCTGTCAAAGGTACTAATGTAATTACTAGTCATGTATGATATGTTTATATGCTATAGGTGTGATATATATCATGAGCTAATATGTAGCAACACTCACTGATAAAAATTTTGTCTTTATGAAAATCTAAAAATACATGTCATACCTTCTAAAGGTTAATATTTGGATTTTATTAAACTAGAAGAAGGGAGAACATAGATGATGACTAACTGGACATCATATCTTGATTTAATGTTATTGACATCAAATCTGGCTTTAGTAGATTCCAACTCCTATGACATTGCATACAGAGACTAAAGATATCAAGGAGACACTGGATAATTTGATAACAAGATACTGACACTGTATTATGCTACTCTTGTGGAATGATAGTCATTGGATATCACACAATTGAGCACTATCTTTAAATAAAAATGACACCAAAATAAATGAGATGCAGAATAAGTACTGATGAGAGGCCTAACAATTTATTTTAGTAGAATTAACATATGATGGTTGAAAAGTTTAATATAAGTATATTCTTTTTTAAAGAAGTGCGTGGTTTGGGGGGAAAAAAAGAAACTTTGAAATACTAACCTACCATCCTCTAAATATTGGCATCCTCTTGTACTTCATAATGCCAGCATATGTAGTATATGGTCGTATGTATTAAAATGTATATTTCTGTGCAGCAGCCAGCGGCTAGGCAACACTTTATACTTTGAAATATGATGTGTAAATTACAGGTGACCCTTGAACAGCACAGGGTCGAACTGTACAGACCCACTTATATGTGATTTGCTTCGATAAATATACATACAGTACTGTACATGTTTTTTCCTTAGGATTTTCTCAATGTTTTCTTTTCTTTAGATTGCTTTTTTGTAAGAATACAGTATATAATATATATACAAAATATGTATTAATCAACTGTTTATTTTGTTGATAAGGCTTCTGGTCAACAGTAGGCTATTAGTACAGTTTTTGGGGAGTCAAAAGTTATACATGGATTTTCAACTGCAAGGGGTTTGGTGTCCCCAACCCCCCTGTTGTTCAATGGTCAACTATACATTCAATATGCAAAATTTCTGTTTCAAATTAAGACTCCAGACTAGAGGACTGTATCACAATTTAACTGATAACTATATTTTGCCTGTTTTACAAAAATTGCATAAGGGGATGATGCCAAGCATCAACATAAGTTTCACAAATTTAAGTTATGTCGCAAGTTTGTGATTTCATGTTGTGAAATGACATTGCAAATCTAATTCTTATTTTTATCATTTCAGTTCTTTAAAACTTACAATTTCCTTGGAATTATTCTTTTGCAGTTGAGTCGCTCTTGACAGCTATAAGTGAAGTGAGGAAGGAGATTGAAGACTTGCAGTATAGGGAACAAAAGCGCATTGCAATTCAGGGGATAATTACTGTTATAAAGTATATCCCCCATGCCAGTGCAACTGAAAATGCCTCAGCATCAGAAACACCTCGGGTATGGTGCCAGAGAATTAATAGTATATCTCTGAATGCACTGCGATCATAATTACAATTGGTACCTTGTACATTTTATTCAGAACTCACATGTATTGACGTTTAGAAGAAAAAAAAATCATTTATGTTTTCCATTTCTTTCCTTTTTCTATCATTTATTTTGGAGCAGCCTGGGCTGAAGGTCACAGCCTCTGATATTTCCCAAGGCCTTCAACACTTGGTATATTATTTTTGCTTTCTGCATAATTCGAGCCTATGATTCTCTTTACTTAAATTCCCAGGTAGCATATATGATTATATTCTTTCCATTCCTCTTGTCCAGGCCAGAACTATAGGAACACTTTCACAGGAAGTTTTTATCTTTATATCTGGCATGGCAGTCTCACCCAGATTTTTTAAGATGTATCAATGAGTCTTGTAGGATAAAGGCTCTAGTAAAAAAGGCCACTACTGGAATCTAGGCACAATCAAGACAAATAAGTTAATTTTTTCCTGTGAATTTATCTTTTTAAAAATTATTTCTAAGATTTCTGTTCATATGGAAATAAGCATCTAATCCAACTTTTCAGTTATACTAGTGTAAGAAGGACTTTTGTTTACCTTCCTTTAAAAATATTTTAATACCAGATGCATTAGGATAAATATAATCCTATCTATAAATCAGCTTTATAAAAGCACTTTTATGATTGTAAAAATGTCATAACTCTTAAGATTATGAAAAATAGATGAACTAAAATTATAGTCTTGTAAGAAAAATAATTCTTGTGAATTAGTTTAAAATGTTTTCTCTAAATATTTGGTTTCAGAGTGCTAACCAACCTTCAACATCCCAAGCAGCTAGAAGAGAAAATCAAAGTCAGGAAAGAGATAATAATAATAAACGACATCAAGATGATGATCCTATGAGCTCTCAGGGTTTTCAAACTGCATATACAAGTTTGAGCCCTACCAAGAAAAAAAGAATTGTGCAAGGGCCAAATGCCAAACAGTAAGTCATTTGTATTAAGTATACACATAGCATATTAATTTTTTTGTTTCTTTGTGAGATCACAAAGACTTTAGCATTTTTTATCATTATAAATTAATTTGCTTATATTAGCAATTTCTCGAAAAACCTCTATCTTCTGACGCTTTTTCTATAGTATTTTCTGTTTTTAATAGGTAGAAGTCACCAAGAATATTCCTTCATTTAATTGTATAGAGAATTTCAGTATACGAGGTGAAATTATTTCTATTACATCATTTGATCCTCAACATCCCTGTGGGGCGTAGGATAAGTATTTCAATTTTATAAAAGAGGAATCTGAGATTCAGAAAAGATAAAATATAGGATTTACACATGTCTGTATATATATTAAGTACTTTTAATTTCTCTGCATCAAAGATACTTTCTAAGACCTCAATAATATTAATTATAATCCTGATATAAAGATGAGGGAATGACATTCTATAGAATCTGTATGACATTTACCCTAAGGTCAATAAGTTGATGAAAAGGGCAGGATTAGAGTACAACTTATAGTCTCTAACATAATTTTTATAATATTATGCCACTACCCAGCATATGCAGTGTTCTCTTCTTTTAGCTCTCTTTTCCCTTACTTCCTCAGTTATTTTTCTATACTTATCTTTTCACTTTTCATCTCTCTTTTTTCATTTTCCTCAGTTGATACCTGTAGACATTGTATACCTCCACTTCTGTCAGTTAGCCCCTCACCTTTAAGACATTTAAGTCCTACAAATGGATGATTACGTATTCCAATAAAAATCTCCTAAGCCACCTTTTAAAAGTTCTGTACAATGTAATGGTGCTGTTAGGCTTTTGAAAACTATTTCTTCCAATTTGTTTCAGATGGAAAAACTTGCTTCCTAATCACATGTATTAAAAAGTAGATACACGCTGTTTACACATGTAATTTAACTATTTTTAGTTAGATTACATTCACAGTTGATGTTTTCAGCTTTCTAATTTCTAAAAATACCATGTTTTCGATGAATGAAAGAAGTTCAAATTACAACTATAAAATATGTTTTTAGGGGCTTAAAGGTAAATAAATGGATGCATGCCTCCTTCCTGAAAGCTATTTCTTTTTAGTTCATTAATAACTCATTAGCAAAATAACGAATACTACCATTATAAGAAAAAATCCATTGATAAAATAAGTTGAGCAATATTATGTGGCATTCAACAATGTGACATTCTGTTTTACTTCATGCTTGTACTTTTGGAAATACAATAGAAAAAATCTCATGACAGAAATATGTGAATAGCCCACAAGATGGAAATCTTTCCTTATAAAAGTAGGCTTCTCCTCAGTTTCAAAATAAGATACTTCCCTTTTCCTCCATTTATTTCACTTCATTTTTTTATAATAATTTTTTTATTATATTATGTTAGTCACCATACAGTACATCCCTAGTTTTTGATGTAAAGAGAAGAAAGGGAAGAAGAAAGGGGGGGGGTAAACAGAAGGGGAAATGAACCATGAGAGACTATGGACTCTGAGAAACAAACTGAGGGCTTCAGAGGGGAGGGGGGTGGGGAATTGGGATAGGCCCGTGATGGGTATTAAGAAGGGCACATATTGCATGGTGCACTGGGTGTTATACATAAGTAATGAATCATGGAACTTTACATCAAAAACTAGGGATGTACTGTATGGTGACTAACATAACATTAAAAAATTATTATAAAAAAATAAAAAATAAGTTTCTTGTTCACATACCACATTATTCCAAAGAATAAGTGGTACAGCCACTTTGGAAAACAATGTGGAGGTCCCTTCAAAAGTTAAAATTGAGCTACCCTGTGATCCAGCAATTGCACTACTGGGTATTTACCCCAAAGATACAGACGTAGTGAAGAGAAGGGCCATATGCACCCCAATGTTCATAGCAGCATTGTCCACAATAGCTAAACTGTGGAAGGAGCCAAGATGTCCTTCAAAAGACGAATGGATAAAGAAGTTGTGGTCCATATATACAATGGAATATTACTCAGCCATCAGAAAGAACGATTTCTCAACATTTGCTGCAACATAGACGGCACTGGAGGAGATTATGCTAAGTGAAATAAGTCAAGCAGAGAAAGACAATTATCATATGGTTTCTCTCATCTATGGAACATAAGAAATAGGATGATCAGTAGGAGAAGAAAGGGATAAAGAAAGGGGGGGTAAACAGAAGGGGGAATGAACCATGAGAGACTGTGGACTCTGGGAAACAAACTGAGGGCTTCAGAGGGGAGGGGGGTGGAGGATTGGGATAGGCTGGTGATGGGTAGTAAGGAGGGCACGTATTTCATTTCAATAAACAGTTATTGAGTAGATATTATATAGAGATACAAAAATAAATAAAGTTTATACTTATGTAGACCTTATAGCAGAGCTTATAGCAGAATCTGTTGGAAGAGACAGACTCATAAACCTGTAATTTCAACATGAAGTGATGAATGCTATCATAGAAGTTTATTTATGGCGCTATGACAGCAAATGCATGTACAAGGAGCAGTGAGCTTTGACTAGAGGTCAAGCACGACTTCTTTTAGGAAATAATGCTTGAGTTAAATTTCAAAGCAGGAATATAAGTTTGAAGCAGCATGAGACTTATAGAAAACTTTGAAAAGAGGCTAGACAGGCCAGATAGTTTCCCAGAATATTTATATATGTTCTGGAAATATAACATATATTCATATATACATATTTTATATTTATGTATTTATATTTATATATTATATAATGTATATTATATTTATATTATGGATTAATACAATATTATAATATATTAATAAATTAATATTAATATAATTTATATATAAATTATATGTATATAAATATGTAAATAAATTATATGATTTACATATAAATTATATATAAATATCTCCATCAATATATATTTATATATATAAATATCTCCATCCATCTTTAGTTATTATTTAATAAAGTTAAATACTTCCTTTCATGGAATACACCTTATTAAAAGAACATTTAAATCTCCAACAGTATTTGGGGTGCCTGGGTGGCTTAGTCGGTTAAGCATCAGTCTTTTAGTTTTGGCTCAGGTCATGATCTCGGGGTTGTGAGATCAAGCCCTGTGTCAGGCTCCGTGCTGAGTGGGGAGTCTGCTTGGGACTTTTTCCCTCTTTCTCTCCCTCCCCCTCTGCCCCTCCCCCGTTCTCTCTCTCTGTCTCTCTCAAATAAATAAATAAACACAATCTTTAAAAAAATCTATTGCAATATTTGAACTAGGTTATATATGCATATTTGTTCATAATTTGTATATATTTTCCTTAAATTTTTAGTGCATTACTTTAAGAAACTATTTTATAAACTTATTGAATTAGAATAAATTCTGAATGGAACCAGTTTTTTTTCATTCAAGTGTCTTTTTGTAATTATTGGTTATCTTTTTTCCATCTTTTATAGAGTTCCCGTGCCTCAGCCAGAGACTTCTGCACAGACAAAAGGATATAAACCAGACATGCCAAACATTTTCCAAAGTATGTTTCTTTGATGATGATTATTATTTATGAAATCTTTATGGAACATTATTATATACAGATTACTGATTGTTTTTATTCTGCATTTTTGTGTCATACCTGTCTCTAGCATAATATAAGTACTTTATTTTTTTAAATTTTTGTTTTATTTATTTTTTTATTATCTTATGTTAGTTACCATACAGTACTTCATTAGTTTTTGATGTAGTGTTCCATGATTCATTGTTTGCGTATAACACCCAGTGCTTTAAATAGATATATAGCTGGTTATTTTTGTTTTTGTTTTTATTTTTTTATTTTTTATTTTTTTTAAAGATTTTATTTATTTATTCGACAGAGATAGAGACAGCCAGAGAGAGAGGGAACACAAGCAGGGGGAGTGGGAGAGGAAGAAGCAGGCTCATAGCTGAAGACCTGATGTGGGGCTCGATCCCATAACACTGGGATCACGCCTTGGGCCAAAGGCAGACGCTTAACCGCTGTGCCACCCAGGCGCCCCTTGTTTTTGTTTTTAAATTTATATTAGCTTAGGTCCTTATCAAAAGTACTGGTCCCAACTTTAAAACAATTTGGTATCATCACCAAAGTGAAAGTAAATATAAACAAACCCATACTTATCAGTTTGTTTATTTGATAATACATCCCTTCAAACACGAAATTTAAAATTTAAGGTTATGCTAAAAGAATAGGTATAGAGGGTATAACTTTCAAAGCAGCAGCACAGAAAAAACGGAGAATTGTAAAAATTTAAAGAGGACAGTGGAAGGTAGAGAAGAAGAAAAAAGGAAAGAAAAAGCATGATTAAGAAAAAACACAAAATAACATAACTGAAATAGTTCCAAATACATCAATAATTTCAATATATGTAAACATGTTAAACTTTCAGGTATCAGTTTTAAAAATTAATCTAGTTATATGCTGTATATAAGAGACACTTAAGCAAATTTATATAGAAAGGTTGAAAATAAAGGAATGGCAAAAAATATACATGACTTATCCTAAAGAAAGGTGGTATATCTTAATATGAGATAAAATATGAAGCAGAAACTAAGTAAAGATAAAGAAAACAACGTAGATGATAAAAGTGACATTCTATCCAGAAGATAACAACCAGGAATGTATACATCTAATAATATAACCTCAAAATGTAAATAACCTGGTAGATTTTTTTTATTTAAATATTTTATTTATTTATTTATCAGAGAGAAAGAGAGAGAGAGAGAGAGAGTGCGTGCACAAGCAGGGAGAGCAGCAGGCAGAGAGAGAGGGTGAAGCAGGCTCACCCGCTGAGCAAGGAGCCTGATGCAGACTTGATCCCAGGGCCCTGGGATCATGACCCAATCTGAAGGCATACGCTTAACCAACTAAGCCACACAGGCATCCCAACCCAGTAGATTTAAAAGGAGCAATTGACAAATTTATAGTCATAGTAAGCTCTTCTCTTAAAGTAATAGAACGAGGAGACAAAAGTTTATTAAATAGCCAAACACACATATATTGATGAAAACCAGTGATAAAAAGCAATCTTAAAAGAAGCCAAGGGGAAAAGAAAAAAAGACACATTATATACAGAGGAACAAAAACAAATATAACAACAGATTTCTCTTCAGAAAGTATATTATCCGAAAGACAATGAAAAGACCTGTAAACCCAGAGTTCTATATACAGTGGATGTATCTTTTAAAAATAGACAAATTAAAGATCAAAGCAGAAGCTGAGAGAATTCATCACCACCAGCGCTGCACAATGAAAAATAATAAGGGAAGTTCTTCAGGCAGAAAAATAATAATACAGATGGAAATTTAGATCTAAATAAAGGAAAGCGCCAGCAATAGTAAATGTACAGGTAAAATAAAATATGTTTTCTCAATTTTAATGTCTTTTAAATGAAAAATAATAAAAATGTAAATTTTTTAGTTTATATAGAAATAAAATATATGACAGCAAGAGCACAAAGGCAAGAGAGGATATGAAGATATATCGTTAGGAAGTTCTTACACTATATGCACAAAGTGGCAAAACATCACTTGGATGTAGACTGTAATAAATTAAAGTTGTATATTATAAATCCTATAGCGACCCCTAAAAAAAAGCAGAGCTAATAAGTCAATGGTAGAGCTAAATGGAATTATTTTTTAAAATAGTCAATCCAGGAGAAGGCAGAACAAAAGGAAAAGGGACATAAAGAACAAATGAGTCAAATAGAAAAAATAGCAAATTAACAAATTGAAGCCCTATCATATTGTTAATTAAAGTAAATAGTATGAACATCCCAATAAAAAAGCAGAGATTATCATACTGGATAAAAAAAAAGTAAGACCCAGCTATATACCATCTAAAAGAGACCCACTTTAGGGGCGCCTGGGTGGCTCAGTCGGTTAAGCGTCTGCCTTTGGCTCAGGTCATTAACCTGGGGTCTTGGGATGGAGCCCTGCATTAGGCTCCCTGCTCAGCGGGAAGCCTGCATCCCCCTCTCCCTCTGCCCCTACCCCCTGGCCTGTGCTCTCTCTCTCTCTCTCAAATAATAAATAAAATCTTTTAAAAAAAAGAGAGACCCACCTTAAATTTAAAGACACAATATAAAAAGGTGAAAAATAAATAGCATGTAAAAGAAAGCTGGAACAGCTATATTTACATCATCAAAGTAGATTTCAGAGCAGGGAATAAAGAATATAAAGAATATTACATTATTTACAGTTGTCCAAGAAAACATGCCGATCCTAAATGTGTAGGCACCTCACAATAAAGCTTCAAAGTGCATGAAAACTATTAAATTGAGTAGAGAAACAGACAAATTCACGATTATGTTTGAGGACTTCAGCATCCCTTTCTCAGCAATTGATAGGAGAACTAGACAGTAAATCAGTAAGAATATAGAATACATTAACACTATCAACCAACTTGAGCTAATTGATGTCTACAAAACACTCTACCTAGCAATGGCATAATACATATTCTTCCCAAGTACACATAGAACATTTACCAAGATAAACCATGTTGTGGTCATAAAACAAGTCTCAGTAAGTTTAAAAGAATCTAGTGGAGAAAAATAAACTCAAATAGATGGAAGGAAATTCTGTATGTCATCAATTCCAAGATATTCATTTTTGCATATTTTAACATCTCTGAAATTGGGATGCACATTCCAAAATGAATTATATTTCATGATTTCATTGGCAAAGTATTTTTTTCTTAGTGGAACATGAAATAATGGTTTGTTTTACAATTTGCTGCATTTTATTTTATTTTTAAAGACTTTATTTTTAAGAAATCTCCACACCCAACATGGGGCTCGAATTCACAACCCCAAGATTAAGTCACATGCTCTCCTGACTGAGCCAGCCCGGCACCCCTACAGCATTTCACATTCAATAAAATATGAAAATAAAATTGAAAACAAACTAGTAAAATATAAAACAAAAAAGAGAATGGCAGAACCTAAAGTTGATTCTTTTAAAACATTTACACAATAGAGAAACCTCTAGCAATACTGACCAAGGATAAAAAAGAAAGCTACAAACAAACAGTTGTAGAAAAGAGTATAAAAATTATAATACCCATTTTTAAAACTACAAGAGTATTAGAATTTAATTTGTATACATTTCTAAAATCATCTGAAGCCAAACAATTTATTATTCATAGATATATATATAGGAATCTACTCTGGAATGGAAAGATACATAGCTAATTAATGGTATTAGTTGTCTCTAGGGAAGGAAGGAAGAGAATACGACCAGGAAGAGTAAAGAAGGATTTAAACTTCATCTTCAATGTTCTATTTATTTCATTATTTTATTCATATTTTGTATGAAACCAAACCAATGCAAATAATTTATGAGACAATTGGAAAAATTTGAACAAAATATTTGATAATATTTTAAAATTATTATTAATAATGGAAGTGTTATATCATGTTTATTTTCTTTTTTAAAAAGTCCTTATCTTTTAAAGATACACATTGAATTATTTATAGGTGAAATGACATCTCAGAGATTGGCTTTAAAATAGAGCAGTAGAGTTGGGAATAGCGTAGTATATACATGAAAGAATGTTGGCCATGTGGTGACAAATGTTAAAACTGGGTGACATATACATGGGGGTTCACTGTACTCTCCTATCTACTTTTGATGTTTTAAAACTTCCACAATAAAAAAATTTTAAACATGAAAATATTTGAAGCAAAGATGGTAAAATAAAAGTTTGAAAATGTGTAATTCTAGGTATTGGATATACTGGTATTTACTATGGTATTCTATGTATTTTTCCAATTTTTCTGTCTAGAGAAAGTAAAAGATAAGTTTAAAACACTACAGTGTACAGATAATACCTGAACTAATTCTTAAAAGATGAATAGAGTTTTGTCTAATTAGCTAAGTGTATATAAGCCTCCAACAGTTTTACCACAGGTACAAAGATCAAGACATTTCATGGAAATCTCAAGGAACCACCAACTGTTGAGGTGTTACTAGAGTGAATATGAAGTGTAAGGCAAAAAGTAGTCTAATGACTGAAGAAATGTTAAAGATCAACGTTAATGGAGGACCTGGTATGCCATATGAAGAAACTTGGACTTTATTCTCTAGACATTAAGGGAGAGATTTTGGAAAACATTAAGCAGTGGTGTGGCATAATTTAAATTACATATTAATAGCTAACTCTGATGGCTATATAGGGGACGGGTTTAAGGAAAACAACTCTAGAGTCAAAAACACCAATGAATGATGATAAAGGCCAGGAATAGAGCAATGGTAAGAAGGAAAAAAAGAGGAAGAGATGAGAGAAAAATTTGAAAATACAATCAATCATATCTAGGTATTGATTAAAACTGGAAATGAGAAGAGTCAAGGATGCCTCATTTACCTACTCCTTGTCTTAATTTAAAGGACTTGGTATTCTAGTTGGGGTAGGCAATTATATCAGTTTGCCAGGGCTGCCATAAAATGTCACTAACTGGGTGGCTTAAACAAAAGAAAAAAATTTTTTTTCACAGTCTGAAGGCTACAAGTCCAAGATCAAGGTGTCAGCAGGATTGGCTTCTCCTGAGGCCTCACACTGTGGCTTTTAGATGGCCATTTTTTGTGCTGTGTCCTCACTTGTTTGTCCTCTGTGTGTACACATCCCTGGTGTCACTGTGTATCCAAGTTTTCTTATAAGGATACCAGTCAGATTAGATTAGGGCCCACACTAACAGCTTCATTTTAACTTAATCACCTCTTTAAAGTCCCTATTTTCTTTATGCAGTCACATTGTAAGGGATTGGGGTAATGGATTCAAAATATAAATTTTGGGGTAATAATATTCAGCTCATAGCAATAATGTCATTAACTAAGAAATTTTTATTATGAAAAATTCCACATATATGCAGAAGTGAGCAGAGTAGTATAATGAACCCTCATTTTAAAATATAGGTTTTTATTTGGGTATGGCAAGTCCATCAGATCAGAAGACAACTGCCACTGAAAAAATAGTCACTATAATCACAGATCCCAAGAGAAGGGGACACACAATGAATGCCATGGGAAGCACCAGGGTCAGTCAGGAGGCAGAGTGACAGGAAAACAAGGGCATGAGCCTTTATTGTGGCTTCTGTGGGAACAAGCAAGCAAGGCAAATGAGCAGATTTAGGATTGACTGGTTTCAATAATTTCAGCAGTCTCTGGGGTGTAAGGGCTGACGCTAGTTGTCTGGTCCCTCTCCCCAGGTGATTAGGACAGGGGATTAGTGGCTTAGAGTATGAGAGCCCTATAAAGGTGGTTGGGGTGTGGGCTCTGGGTTGGTTGTTTTGCATATGAAAGGTGCAGCTCCAAGGCAAATTGTTTACTGTCTCTAAGAATTGGCTAGCCCTGGAAGGGGCAACCTGTCCAGGGTCAGCAAGGCCCCAGATGTCAAAGCATCAGAAACACATGGTTAAGATACATAGTGCATGATCTCACTTATATACAGAATCTAAAAAAGTCAGACTCATACAGGCAGAGAGTAGAATGGTGGTTACCAGGGACAGGGATGTGGGGGAAATGGGGAGATGTCAGTCAAAGAGTACAATGTTGTATTTATGGAGGATGAATAAGTCTAAAGATCTAATGTACAGCATAATAACTGTCGTTAATACTATATTGAATACTGGAAATACACTAAGAGTAGATTTCAGGTGCCCATCATGTATGCGAGGACATGATACATTAATTATATAATAATCACTCATTTTACTGTATATATGTATATCAAATCATTATGTTACAAACCTTAAGTATATATAAATTTTATTTAAATATAAAATAAAATATTAAAAAATGGAAACTGAAAAAAAGAAAATTTATAGACTAGCTGAGGATGGAGAGTAAATGTTGTCAAGATACATACCTGACAAAAGACTGGTGTGCAAGACACAATGAACTGCTAATATGCATAATTAAATATGTGAACTAACAATTAAACATGGACAAAAGATTTTAACAGATGATTTACAGAACAGATTTATAAATACTCAGAAAGGATATGAAAATGTATTCAACATTATTAGTCATCAGGAAAATTCAAATTAGTACCACAATAAGATACTACTACATTCCCACCAGAATGGCTAACATTCAAAATCTGATAATAGCAAATGTTTGTGGGGATGTGGAGCAACTGGAAGTCTTATACACCAACAGTGTGATTGTAAAATGATACAACACATTGCACAAAGTTCTGGCTGGCAGTTATAAAGCAAAATGTATACCTATCTTTGGACCCAGGATTTCACTCCAAGAAAGATAAAAACTCTATATTCACAAAATGCTTATAAAGAATGTTAATAGTAGATTTACTTAGACCAAACTGGAAATAACCCAGTTGTTCATCAATGGGAGAATGAATAAACACACTGTGGTATATTCATGCAGTGGAATACTATTCATCAACAAAAAGGAACCAACTACTGACACATGTAACAGAGTAGATGAAACTCTAAAATGTTATTAAGAGTTAAAGAAACGTTACACAAAAGAGTATATAGTGTATGAATTAATTTATATTAAATGAAGAAGGAAAACTAATCTGTGGTAGAAAGACCAGAACAGCAGTTGCCTTTGTATAGAGGTTGAAGTGATGCATGGGGATTGACTGGGAAGTGGCACAAAGAAAATTTTGGGTGATGACAATGCTCTATATCTTGAGAGGGGTTTTGGTTACCTAAGTATATATGTTTGTCAAATGCACATAATTAAGATTTGTGCATTTCATTGTAAATTTTATATGAAAATATTATAAACAAATATTAAATTGGTTTACGATATGTATGCCGAACCACTTATCAGAAAGGAAACAGAAATCTGCAATTTATTTGAAAAGAATACAAACAAGGTGGATTAATGGATGGATAGAGATGGACATAGCCTGTGCATTAAAATGGGAAAAACTAAATAATAGACATATAGTGTTCTTGTAAAATTCTTTTAATTTTGTTGTGTATTTGAGATTTTTCATATAAGTTGATGGAGAAAATATACTATGATGGAAATTCTTATATGGAAAAATGCATGGATAATATACCCATGTTATCCATCACCCAGTTCCCAATAGTTATCAACTCTCCACCAATTTTGTTTCATCTATACTTACACCCACTCATCCCATATTATTTGGACACATATTATATCACTTCATCTATACAAATTTCAGAATATATCTCTAAAAGATAAGGACTATTTTAATATGACCACAACATCATTATCAGACCTAAAAAATTGGCAGAATTTCTTGATATCATCAAATATCCACCTGCCATTCCAATTTCCAGTGGGATATAAATATCATTAAAAACTTTTCATTTACTTGAATTAGGATCCAAATAAGGTCCTCCTATTGCAAGTGACTGATAAATCTCTTACAAATTCTTTTTTTTTTAATTTATTTACATTTTAGTTAACATAACAGTGCAATATTGCTTTTAAGAGTAGAATTCAGTGATTCATCACTTATGTACAACACCCATTGCTCATCAAAACAAGTGCCCTCTTTTTTTTTTAAGATTTTATTTATTTGACAGAGACACAGCAAGAGAAGGAACACGGCAGGGGGAGTGGGAGAGGGAGAAGCAGGTTTCCTGCTGAGCAGGGAGCCTGATGCAGGGCTCGATCCCAGGACCCCAGAATCATGACCTGAGCTGAAGGCAGATGCTTAACAACTGAGCCACCCAGGTGCCCCAAGTGCCCTCTTTAGTACCCATCACCCATCTAGCCCATCCCCTACCCACCTCCCTCCATCAACCCTCAGTTTGTTCTCTATCCTTAAGAGTTTCTTATGGTTTGTTTCCCTCTCTCCTTCCCCCCGCCATGTTCATCTGTTTTGTTTCTTAAATTCCACATATGATTGAAATCATACAGTATTTGTCTTTCTCTGACTAACTTATTTCACTTAGCATAATATGCTTTAGCTCCATCCGTGTCATTGCAAATGGCAATATTTCATTCTTTTTGATGGTTGAGTAATATTCCATTGTGCATACGTACCACATCTTCTATAATATTTGTTCTTTGTGTCTACTTATTTCACTTAGCATGTTTTCAAGGTTCATGCATGTCGTAGTGTGTATCAGAACTTCATTCCTTTTTATGGCTGAATAATATTCACACATACATATATATGCCAATATAAATAAATAAATAAATTATATATATATATATATATATATATATGCACCACATTTTGTTAATCCATTTATCTGTTGATGGACACTTGAGATGTTTCCACTTTTTAACTATCGTGAATAGTGCTGCTATGAACATTGGTGAACAGGTATTTTTTTGGGTTCTTGTTTCCAATTCTTTTGGGTATACCTAGAAGTAGAATTGCTGGGTCATATGATTATTCCTTGTTAAATTTTGAGGAGCTGCAGCTGCAGCATTTTACATTCCCATCAGGAATGTATGAGGGTTCTCATTTCTCTAAATCCTTGCCAGAACTTCTTTTCTTTTTTCTCTCTTTTTTTAATTATAGCCATTCTGGTTAGTGAGAAGTGATAGAGCATTGTGATTTTGATTTTTATTTCATTAATGACTAATAACGTTGAGCATCTTTGCAAGGGCTTTTTAGGCATTTGTATGTTTCATTGAAGAAATGTGCATTGGCTTCCTTTGCTAGTTTTTTAATTGAGTTGTTTGCCTTTTTGTTGCTGGATTTGGGTTTTTTTTTATTCTGCATGTTAAATCCCTATCAGATATATGATTTGCAAATGTTTTCTTCCATTTTATAGGTTTCGTTTTCACTTCCCTGATTATGTCCTGTGATGCACAAACAGGTTTTTTTTGCACATGTCAATGTTTACTTATGACAATTAAACAATAAAACAGTGACAGAATAAAAATTCCTAGACTTCAGTAATAAGAAGAGGAATTTAAATCCATTCTCTACACTGGCGCCAAAGCAATCTTTTCAAAACACTAAAAACCAGTTCATATTTCTTGCTTAAAACATTTCACGAGCTTCCTACCATTTGTAAAATAAGTCCAACTCATCAGCAAGGTAAAATACATCCTTCTTGGTTTACTCTTACTTATTTTAATGAAATATAATTTATCAATTTTTCTTTCTTTACATACTTTATCAATACTTTATTAAATATTTCTTTCAATCTCATGATTTTAGTGTCACATCTAATATTCCATCGTCAAATCCAAGATCGTGAAGATTTACTCCTGTTTACTTCTATGTGTTTTATGGTTTTAGCTGCTATATTTAAGTTGTTGGTCCTAAATATAAGAATATAACCTAAATACATTGTTTTGAGTTAATTTTCTATATGGCGTGAAACAGGGATCTAGCTTTATTCTTTGGTATGTGGAAATTCAGTTATCACAGTCCCACTTGTTGAAAAGACTATTCTTTCCCCATTGAATTGACCCTTGTTGAAAATCAAATGGACATAGATGTATGTGTTTCTTCCTAGAGTCTCTTTTCTATTCTATTGTTCTATATGTCTGTCCCTATGCCAGCCCGGATCACATTATTTTGATGACTATAGCTTTGTATTAAGTTTTTAAACTGGGATGTGTGAGCCCTTCAACTTTGTTATTTTTATTCAAGATTGTTTTAGCATTCAGGACTCCTTGTAAGTCCACATGAATTTAAGGATCAGTTTTTACCATTTCTGCAAAATAGGCTTTTGAAATTTTGATAGGGATTGCATTGAATATGTAGATCACTTCAGATAGTATTGATATCTTAATAATATTAAGGTTTCCAGTCCATGAACATGTGATGTCTTTCTTTTCATTTAGGTATTCTTTATTTCAGCAATGTTTTGTAGTTCTTAGTACACAAGTCTTTTACCTTATTGCTCATATTTATTTCTGGATATTTTATTCTTTTAGTTGCTATTATAATTGGAATTGCTTTCTAAATTTCCTATTCAGATTATTTATTGTTGGTTCAGAGAAACTCACCTGACTTGTGTGTATTGATCTTGTAATCTGCAAATATGGTGATTTGATTTGTTAACTCTAGTTGCTTTCCTGCAGATTCTTGTAGATTTTGTATACATGGGATTATGTGATATGCATACAGAGGTCATTTTATTTCTTCCTTTTTAATATTGATTCATTTTATGCTTTTTTCTTATCTAATTTATTTGAATAGAACTTCCAGTACAATGATGAGTAACAGTGGTGAAAGTGGGCATCCCTGTCTTGCTTCTGTACTTAGCAGGAAAGCTTTCAGTACTTTATCACTGAGTATTATGTTAGCTGTGCAGTTTTTATAAAAACCTATTTTCATATTGAGAACATTCCCACCTACTGCTAGTTTTCGGAGTTTTTTTTTGTGATGAACAGGTGTTGGATTTTGTCAGATGCCTTTTTTAAAGTTTTTATTTAAATTCCAGTAAATTAACATACAGTGTAATATTAGTTTCAGTTGTACAGGACAGTGATTCAGCACTTCCATACAACACCTGGTGCTCATCACAACACAAGCACTCCTTAATCCCTGTCTTATTTCACCCATCCCCACACCCACCTATGCTCTGATAGCCATCAGTTTGTTCTCTATAGTTAAGAGTCTCTTTCATGGTTTGCCTCTCAGTCTCTTTTTTCCCTTTTGCTCATTTGTTTTGTTTCATAAATTCCACATATGAGTGAAACCATATTGTATTTATATTCTCTGACTAATTTTGCTAGGATAACACTCTCTAGCTCCATCCATGTCATTGCAAATGGCAAGATTTCATTCTTTTTTATGGCTGAGTAATACTCCAGTGTGTGTGTGTGTGTGTGTGTGTGTGTGTGTGTGTCTCCATTGTGTGGATATCTTCCTTATGCATTCATCAGTTGAAGGACACTTGGACTGCTGCCATAATTTGTATATTGTAGATAATGCCACTATAAACATCAGGGTACATATATCCCTTTCAATTAGTACTTTTGTATTCTTTGGGTAAATACCTATTAGTGCAATTGCTGGGTTGTAGGGTAGTTCCATTTTTAACTCTTTGAGGAACCTCCATACATTTCCACATACTGTTTTCCTCCATAGTGTTTTCCACAGTGGAACCTCCATACTGTTTTCCACAGTGGCTGTACCAGTTTGCATTCTCATCAACAGTATAACAGGGTTCCCTTCTCTCCACATCCTCACCAACATCTGTCGTTTCTTCTGTAATTTATTTTAGCCATTCCTACAGGTATGAGGTGATATCTCATGAGTTTTAATATCTAATTCCCTGACAATAAGTGATGCTGAGCATCTTTTCATGTCTGTTGGCTTTCTCTATCTCTTCTTTGGAAAAATGTCTATTCGTGTCTTTCGCCCGTTTTTTAATTGGATTATTCATTTTCTGGGTGTTGAGTTGTATAAGCTCTTTATGTATTTTGGATACTAACCCTTTATCAGACATATCATTTGCAAATATTTTCTCCCATTCCATAGGTTGCCTTTTAGTTTTGTTGGTTGTTTCCTTCATGGTGCAGAAGCTTTTTATTTTGAAATAGTCCCAATAATTATTTTTGCTTTTGTTTCCCTTGCCTCCAGCAACGTGTCTAGTAAGAAGTTGCTACAGCTGGGGTCAAAGAGGTTGTGGCCTGTGTTCTCTTCTAGGATTTTTATGGTTTCAGATCTCACGTTTAGATCTTTAATCCATTTTGAGTTTATTTCTGTGTATGGTGTAAGAAAGTAGTCCAATTTCACTCTCTTGCATGTTCCTGTCTAGTTTCCCCAACACCATTTGTTGAAGAGACTGTCTTTTTCCCATTGGATATTCTTTCCTGCTTTGGCGAAGATTAATTGACAACATAGTTGTGGGTTCATGTCTGGGTTTTCTATTCTGTTCCATTGATCTATATGTCTATTTTTGTGCTCACACCATACTATTTTGATCACTACAGCTTTGTAATATAACTTGAGTTCTGGAATTGTGATGCCTCCAGCTTTGCTCTTCTTTTTCAAAGTTGCTTTGGCTCTTCGAGGTTTTTGTGGTTCCATACAAATTTTGGGATTGTTTGTTCTAGTTCTGTGAAAAACGCTGTTGGTATTTTGATAGGGATTGCATTAAATCTCTCAATTGCTTTGGGTAGTATAGACATTTTAACAATATTTGTTCTTCCAATCCATGAGCATGGAATATCTTCCCATTTCTTTGTGTCATCTTCAATTTCTTTCGTAGCATATAGTTTTTCATAATATTCTCTTATAATTTTATTTCTGTGGTGTTGGTTTTCATTTCTCAGCTCTTGTTTGTGATTTTATTTGGGTCCTTTCTCTTTTCTTTGTTATAAGTCTCATTTACTAATTTTTAGTTTACTGATTTTATTTACTAATTTTATTAATTTTTTCAATAAACCAACTCCTGGTTTCATTGATCTGTTCTATTGGGGTTTTTTTAGTTTCTGTATCATTTATTTCTGCTCTAATCTTTATTATGTCCTTCCTTCTTTGGCTTTAGGCTTAATTTGTTGTTTTTTTTCTAGCTCTTTTAGGTGTAAGTTTCAGTTGTTTATTTGAGATTTTTCTTGCTTCTTGAGGTAGGCATGTATTGCTATATAGTTCCCTCTTAGGACAGCTTTTGTTACATCCCAAAGGTTTTGGACCATTGTGTTTTCATTTTCATTTGCCTCCATGATTTTTAAAAATTCTTCTTTAATTTTCTGGTTGACCCATTCATTGTTTAGTAGCATGTTATTTAACCTCCATGTATTTGTGGTCTTTCCAAATTTTTTCTTGTGATTCACTTCTAGTTTCATAACGTTGTGGTCAGAAAAGATGCATGATATGATTTCAATCTTTTTGTATTTTTCGAGGCCTGATTTGTGACCTAATATGTGATCTATTATGGAGAATGTCCTATGTGCACTTGAACAGAATGTATATTCTGCTGTTTTAGTATAGAATGTTCTAAATATATCTGTTAAGTCCAGTGTGTCATTCAAAACCACCTTTCCTTGTTGCTTTTCTGTTTAGATGATCTGTCCATTGATTTAAGTGGGATATTAAAGTCTCCTACTATCATCATTTTATTATCAATTAGTTCCTTTATTATTAATTGTTTTATATATTTGGGTGCTCCCATGTTGGGTGCATAAATATTTAGAATTGTATGTCTTCTTGTTGTATTGTCCCCTTTATTATGTATGCTGCCCTTCTTCATTTCTTGTTACAATCTTTGGTTTAAAGTTTAGTTTTTCCAAGATAAGTATTGCTACTCTGACTTTCTTTTGACAATGTTTCTCCATTCCTTCTCTTTCAATCTGCAGGTGCCTTTAGGTCTAAAATGAGTCTCTTATAGGCAGCATATAGGTGGGTCTTGGTTTTTTATATGTTCTGACACCCTGTATCTTATGATTAGAGCATTTAGTTCATTTATATTCAGAGTCATTATTGACAGATATGTATTTAGTGCCATTTTATTACTTGTTTTGTCATTGTTCCTGGAGATTTTCTCTGTTCCTTTCTTATCCTTGTCGCTTTTGGTCTTTCCCTTCCACTCAGAGTCCCCCTTAATATTCTTGAAGGGCTGGTTTAGTACTCACAAACTCCTTTAGTTTTTGTTTGTCTGGGAAACTCTTTATTTCTCCTATTCTTAATGATGGCCTTGCTGAATAGAGTAGTCTTGGCTGCAGATTTTTCCCATTCAGTACTTTGAATATATTATGCCACTCCCTTCTGGTTTGCCAAGTTTCTATTGAGAAATCTCCAGCTACCCTTATGGGTTTTCCCTTTTAAGTTAAGGACTTCTTTTGTCTTGCTGCTTTTAAGATTTTTTCTGGATCACTATATTTTGCCAACTTGATTACAATATGTCTTGGTGTTGGCCTGCTTTTGTTGATTTTGATGGGTGTTCTTGTGCCTCCTGGATCTGGATGTCTGTTTCCTTCCCCAGATTAAGGAAGTTTTCAGCTGTTACTTCTTGAAATTAATTTTTCTCCTTTTCTCTTCTTCTGGGACATCTATAATACAAATGTTATTATGTCTGATGGAGTCACTGAGTTCCCTAAGTCTATTCTCTTGTTACATGAATCTTCTTTCTCTCTCTATTTCAGCTTCATTATTTTCTATTATTTTGTCTTCTAGGTCACTAATTCATTCCTCTACTTCTTCCAGCCAATGCTCATTGCATTAAACCTGTTTTCAATCTCATTATTTCATTCTTCATCTCAGATCGATTCTTTTTTAACTGTTTTTTCTCTGTGGTAAAAGTATCACTGATGTCTTCTATTCTGTTCTCAAGCCCAGTGGGTAACCTCATGATTATTGCGTTAAATTTTCCATCAGGCATGTTACTTATATCTGTTTAACTTAGATCTCTGGCCATGGCCTTATCTTGTTCCATCATTTGGGGTAGATTCCTCCATCTTGGCATTTTGTCGAAGTTTCTGCCTTCTGTGCATTAGAAAAGCCAGTTGTGTCTCCTGCTCCTTCTTTGGTGTGGGCTCTTCTCTCCCTTTAGTTGTGGAGTTTGTTCTGTCAGTCTTCTGGTCTATGTAGGGGGTATTTAGGATGATTTCATGGTTTTCTAGTTGTTGTCATAGGACAAGATGTGCCTAGGGTCTTCCTACAATGCTGCCATCTTCTTTCTTCTTTCTGGAATGTTTGTCTTACCAGAACCCTTCCTGGTTTATTAATTATTTACTTATAGCTAATAACTTTCTGGTTTCTGATAATTTAACCCATCCCGGGACACAATGTCTGTTCAGCTAGGGAATGTGCTCCTCCCACATGTGCCTTCCAACTCAGGCTCTCAGATGCCTTTTTTGGCATCAAATAAGACGATTATGTGGTATTTCTATCATTCTATTAATGTGGTGTATTATATTTACTGATCTTTTTTGTTGAACTACCCTTCCATTTCTTGGCTCGATTGTACTTGGTAATGGTGTATAATCTTTTTAAGAAGTTACTGGAATTGGTTCGCTAGGATTTTGTTGAGTATTTATGCATCTATATTATTAAGAGATATTAGTCTGTCACTTCCTTTTCTAGTGATTTTTTTTTTATCTGACCTTGGTATCAGGGTAATACTGCCCTCATAAAATGAATTAGGAAGTATTCTCTCATCTATTTTTTGGAAAATGTTTGAGATGGATTGGTATTAATTATTTAAATGTTTGATAGAATTCGCCATTGAAGCCATCTGATGTTGGCCTTCTCTTGTTTGGGAGATTTTTGAATATTCATTCAATCTCTTGTTACAGATCTGTGGGGATTTTCTATTTCTTCTTGCATGAGTTTAGGTAATTTATTTCTAGTAATTTCTCTATTTCATCTAGGTTATCTAATTTGTTGGCATATGACTGTTCATAGTATTCTATTATAATACTTTCTGTTTCTGTAATTAATTCCATTTTCATTTCTGATGTTAATTATTGTGTTTTCTCTCTTTTTTAGGGAGTCAGTCTGGGTAAAGATGAACAATTCTGTTGATCTTTCAAATGATGAACTTTTGGTTTCATAGATTCTATTATTTTTCTCTTCTCCACTTCATTTATATCTGCTTTAAGCATCATTATTTCCCTTCTTAACTTTGAGTTTAGTTTTCTATGTTTCTCATCCCTCAAAGTATAACGTTAGGTAGTTGAATTGAGATCTTCTTTTTAAATTCTACTATTTAAGCTATAAATTTCCCTCTGATAGCTATTTTCACTGCATTCCATAAGTTTTATGTTGTATTTTTGTTTTCACTCATCTCCAGGTATTTTTAATTTCCTTTGTGATTTCTTCTTGACCTATTAGTTGCTTAAGAGTGTATTATTTAAAGAAATCCACATTTGATGCAGGTTTTCTCTGTAGCTACTGCCCATTTTCAAGTCAGGGGTTAGAGCCATAATGGTGGGCAACCCAGACTGTACACACACATATAAACACACACACACACACACACAAGTGTATTGTTTAATTTCCACATATTTGTGAATTTTTCAGTTTTATTTCAATTATTAACTTCTAGTTTCATTCCATTGTGGTCATAGAAGAAACTTTGTAAGTGTTGGCAAAGATATGGAGAAAAGGAAATCTTGTGTGCTGTTGGTAGGAATGTAAATTGTACATGATATGGCCATTTGAAAAACAGTATGCAGGTCCTTTGGTAAACTGAACATAGATCAACCAACCATATGCTCCAGAAATCCTAATTCTGGTATATATCCAAAAGGAATAAAAGCAGTATCACAGATATATCTGCACTTCCATGTTCATTGCAGCATTATCACAGAAGCCTATAATGGTAACAACTTTCTTGTCCATCAACTGATGAATGGATTAAAAAATGTGATCTCTCTGTCTGTCTATCTATATATAATGGAATAGCATTCAGCCATATAGTAGAAGGAAATTTTGCCATTCTGACAATGCAAATAAACCTGGAAGACATTATGCTAAGTGACATAATCCACACATAGAAACACAAAGATCTTAATTATATGTGGAATCTAAACAAGTAGAACTCAGAAAACCTGAGAGAACAGAGGTTTCCAGGAGCTGAGGGTCGTGTGAAATGGGGAGAAGTTGTCCATTAGATACAAACTTTTAGTTATAAGATGAATAAGTGCTAGGGAATCTAATGTACAGCATAATGGCTACAGTTAATAATACTATAATACTTTAAATTTGCTAAGAGTAAACTTTAGACTTTAGACCATATTCAGGCTCTCTTTCAATACTTAGCTAGACTTGCACCTAGCCTAGGAATCAGCCCAGGATGAAAGGTTGAGGTCTCAGGTCTTTTCTGCATATATATCTTACCCTGAGTGTGCACTTGGCTTTCTAAATTTCCCAAGATACAGGAATGCTTTTGAATGCACCATTTCCCAGCAAAACTTTGTCCCTGGCTTTTCTTCTATGGCCTTAGGGTGTTTATGTCTCAACTGGAATCTTCTGCCCCAGGTGTCTGTGGGTTGTTTGTTTACGTTCTAATGTTTTCCAGCAATGACCACTGCTATTCCAGCCTGCTTGAGTTCCAGATTAGTTGAAACAGAGACAAGAGTCTTGTATCAGTCCTTCAGAAAGTTTCCAGATAGGTTAGAACAGACCTACACAATAATTTGCGAATAACATCTGCTCTGCTCCCTCTAGAATCTTGGTCCAGGATCCCATACTAGAAATGCAGGTTGCTTCTTCTCCCTGCTGGGGAATGGGTGGGACAAAGGCAAGTAAAAATGCCACAAAGTTTTCCTAATATTTTTAAGTGACCTTTTTTTTTTAGATTTTATTTATTTATTTGAGAGCGATAAAACAATTGGGTGGAGGGGCAGAGGGAGAGGGTAAAGCAGACTCTCTGCTGAGCAGGGAGCCCAATGGGAGGCTAGATCCCAGGACCCTGGGATCATGACCTGGGCTTAAGGCAGACGCTTAACTGACTGAGCCACCCCGGTGCCCTGCAAGTGACTTTTTTCTTGATTCGGCATTCCCTTTGTTGCTATAAGCATTTGATTGTTTTCTAGATTTCTGACAAAGTCATTTCTAACAGTTTCTGCATATTTTTAAATGTTTCTTTGGGGGGAATGGAAGCTTTGAGCTGCCTACTCTGCCATTTTGCTCAACTCATAAAGTTTTGTTGTTTCTTGATATTGTTAGTGGTTGCTGATAATAAATGCTTAGGTCCATTAATTCATAAGAGGCTGCAAAGTGGTCATAACCTAATTCTATCATTCCTTCTTCATTTAGTAGCTGAAATAGCTTTATAAGGAGAAACTTCTAATTTATTATTTGGTTACTAATATGTACAATTCATTGAGGAAAGGCAGGATCGATGCTTGATTCTTTCTCTTTATAATAAATTTATAAAATAATGAGTTGGATCCCTAGAATTTTCCAAAGATCACCAATTAGTTTTTTGTTTGTTTTTGATATTTTTAATAATGTTATGAACTCATGGATTTAAATATATTTGATGTGTTTTTTTCTATTGCAATTACCATCTTCATTACTTGTCATGCTATTTCATCTTTGACTAGTAGGAAACTATTAAAATTTGCTTATGAGTCCCTTTGATATGACTCTAATGGTTTGCAATAGCTTTTTGATATCTGGTTTGACAAAGTATATCCATGCTCATTGTGAACATTTTCTGCCCCAGACATGGAATCAGCTATTTCTCCGCAGAGCTCTGGTATATAAAGACTACAGATTAGGCATTATGGGTGTTGATTGATATTGTTCTAGTTATTATTTCTAGGCCTTTGCAGTGGACAGAACTAGAAAATGTACTCAGCTGACTGGTTGGTTGCTTAGTTAAGACAAAATATGTCATGATTTCATTTTTATATTTTCAATTCAAATTCACAACTACAGAATTTTGACTTAGGAGATACAGATAGAAAAGGCTTTTTTCCATTGCAAGAGTCCTGGCTCTGAAAACCCTGGCGATGATAGAATCAGAATATTACATAGTAATTTTTTTGCTTTCACTCACCGCATATAAAAACAGTTTGAGAATAATCACCTCAACATTTGCATCAACAATTTTACTATAAACAATTTAAGGCTTCTTTTGTTTGTTTTGCAATTATTTTGTCTTTAGGATATGACCACTAGGGATTCATGAATTATTATTCTCTAAAGCCACTTGTGATATTTCTTTCTGTATGATTATATTATCAGGTGGATAGATATTTAGGTTCATATCTTTTGATGCTTAAGGATTGCTTTCTTTAAGTAAACACTTAATTTTCTAAATTATTTTCATGGTTCAATAGCCAAATATAGAAAAACAATACATATTTAAAGAAGTTTAGCTTTTATCCCTGTCCCCTGCACCTGATTCCTTCTCACCCGCTGTAGGTAACTTTTAATTCATTCTGTGATGTATTTTTCCATTGTTTGTTTTATAAGTAGATATGTGTGTATTTCAAAGAAAAGAAGTCATGCTCCCCTTTCTTATATAAATGTGGTACTACTACTTTTGAGAGTAATTTGACAATACCAAATATGTTATACCCTCTGACCTATATGTTGGGTACACAAGGAGACATGCTCTGAGATGTTTATTGGAGCTATTGTAAATTATGTGACAATGAAGATAGGGGTGTATGTATCTTTTCAAATTAGTGTTTTTGTATTCTTTGGATAAATACCCAGAAGTGGAGTAGCTGGATCTATATGGTAAATCTATTCTTAATTTTTTTAAAAACCTCCATGCTGTTTTCCTAGCAGCTGCACCAATTTTCCCACCAACAGTGTGTGAAGGTTCCCTTCTCTCCATATCTTCTCCAGTAGTTATTTCTTGTCTTTTTGATAATAACCATTCTGCTATTTCGTTGTGGTTTTGATTTGCATTTTCCTAGTAATTAGTGGTGTTGAACTTATTTTCATGTGCCTATTGGCCATCTGTATGTCTTCTTTGGAAAAACGTCTATTCAGATCCCCTGCCCCTTTTTAAATCAGGTTTTGTTTTAATTGTTGAGTTGTATGAATTCTTTCTATATTTTAGATATTAATTCCTTATCAGATAGATGCAAATATCTCCTCCCATTGAGTAGGTTGCCTTTTTGTTTTGATTATGGTTTCCTTTGCTGCACAAAAACTTTTTAGTATGATGTAATCCCATTTGTTCATTTTTGCTTTTGTTTCCCTTGCCTTTGGAGTCATATCCAGAAATGCATCTCTAAGACTGATGTCTTAGTGCCTTAAGAGCTTAATGCCTATGTTTTATTCTAGGAATTTTATGGTTTCAGGTCTTACATTCAAATTTTTAATGTATTTTGAGTTAATTTTTGTGTATGGTGTAAGTTAGTCTAGTTTCATCTTTTACATGTGGCTTTCCAGTTTTCTCAGCACCACTTATTGAAACAACTGTTTTTTCTCCAGTGTATGCTCTTGGCTCCTTTGTCATAAATAAATTGTCCATATATATGTGGGTTTCTTTCTGGGCTCTCAGTTCTGTTCCATTGATCTCCATGTCTGTTTTTATGCCAGTACCATACTGTTTTGATTACTGTTTTGATTGCTCTGTAGTATAGTTTGAAATCTGCCAGTATGTTATCTCCAGCTTTGTTATCCTTCTAAAGATTGCCCTGGCTATTTAGTATCTTTAGTGGTTCCATACAAATTTTAGAATTACTTGTTCTAGTTCTGTGGAAAATGCCATTGGAATTTTGATGGAGATTGCATTGAATCTGTAGATTGCTTTGAGTAGTGTGAACATTTTAACACTATTGATTTTTCCCGTCCATGAACACAGAATATCTTTCCATTTACTTGTGTCATCTTCAGTTTCTTTCATCAGTGTCTTATAGTACAGGCCTTCACCACCTTGGTTAAATTTATTTTTAGGTATTTTATTCATTTTAGTGCAATTGTAAATGAGATTGCTTTCTTAATTTTTCTTTCTGATAGTTATTAGTGTATAGAAATACCGCACATTTCTGTATATTGATTTTGTATCCTGCATCTTTACTGAATTTGTTTTTTAGTTCTAACAAATTTTTTTGTGTGGAGACTTCAGAAATATATATATATTATGTCATCTGCAAATGGTGACAGTTTTACTTCTTCCTTTCCAATTTGGATACCTTTTTTTTTTCTTGCTTTATTGCTGTGGTTAAGACTCCCAATACTCTATTGAAGAAAAATGGTGAGAGAGGGTATCCTGCCTTGTTCCTGATCTTAGAGAAAATGCTTTCAATTTTTCGCTGTTGAGTAAGACAATAACAGTATTAATGAGATCAAAAAACATTACAGGTAGCCTCTGACTTACATACTTTTTTAAAAAGTCTATTTTATACTTGCTACTGAGTGAAAAATACCTTGTTCTTTTTTAGCCTTGTAGATCTTACACCAAGGTGGAGTTAGTGGATACAAGGGGGAAGAGGCAAAGAAAATAGCTCCTTACCCTCCCAAGTATTTCCATACACCTCTGCCCATCATTTTTATCCATATAATAAAATGCTCAGAGTAGATTTTGTGAAGAAACAAAATCACCATGCCTACATACATACATTTATAATGTGTTCTTGTTTTTTTTTTTTTACCTCACAACCTTAATGTGGTCTTCTACTAAATTTTTTCCCCACTAAAACATAAGTCTGTTCTCACCAGAAATTAGGGTAAAATGACTCATTAAAATGTTATTATTATAATTATAACATATAATCATATATATGGATATATATAGATATATACATATACACAAAAACATAATTTTGCTAGGTAATTAACTGTGTCTTTGTTGTGCATTAGGCTTAAAAACATAATGTGTTTCATATGGTAATTTTGGTAGTATTCAAACTAAAAATGGAAGAATTCCAGTTCATAATTTTCCATCATATTTTCAGAAAAACCTGAACTCTAGATGTATTTTTGTCTCCTAATTATTGCCTTTGAAATCTTGCTATTCACAAACAGTGACTGACAGTATCTCTTGTATTGAATTCATGCCCATTTGTAATAATTGTGAACATATAATCAGGGTAGGTACTTACAGTCCCAAGTTACTAAAATAAAAAAGCAAGATTTTTCAGAGGAAATTTTCAAATAAACATTTGTACCTTGCCAGTCCTTGATATCAACACTCAAACAAAGCATAGCAAATATTCTGACTTATTCCTAACAGGGTCAGTCATAGGATTTTTTTTCCCTGTAAGGTAGATGTGATTATTTAATTTTTAAAAATTGGAATAGCTTACAACTTGTTATTTGCATGCTATATTTTAGAACAAATAAGTCAGGAATGTTCACTGTAACTTGAATCATTGTAATAGCTACTTATTGTTGTTCTAATTATGTACTTTTATTAGTTTGGGGAAAGGAGACCTATTTTAGAAAATAAAAAAAGATTAAATCATTCTACAGTTCTCAGTTTAGTTCTATTAACTGAGTTTTTCTCTTGGCTTTGATTAATTCCATTCTTTTTCATATGCAATTACATTTTTTATCCTTTTTGTTATCAAACATTATAATAGGAAGTTAAGTGTGTTCATCAACTGAATTTTTAATTAAAGTCTTTTGTAATATTGGAGTGGTTTGAATTCTTGGAGAGTAAGAAATGTGTATTCAACTTCTTTATCTTCTCTTACAACTCAGTCTAGTACTTTACCCCATAAGAAATTTTTAGTAAGTCTCTGGCTAGGTTTAAAAAACTAAGAAGGGCCGCCTGGGTGGCACAGCGGTTAAGCGTCTGCCTTCGGCTCAGGGCGTGATCCCGGCGTTGTGGGATCGAGCCCCACATCAGGCTCTTCTGCTGCGAGCCTGCTTCTTCCTCTCCCATTGCCCCTGCTTGTGTTCCCTCTCTCGCTGGCTGTCTCTATCTCTGTCAAATAAATAAATAAAATCTTTTAAAAAAATAAAAAATAAAAATAAAAAACTAAGAAAATGGAGTGGAAATAGGGTATGTTTCAAAAGCAGAAGTGGTATATTAACCACACTGAAGCTTTGCTGTTGAAACCCCCTTCAGCCTTAGCAAGGTTTTTTTATGCTAGGATAATAATGAGCACCAAAGCATAGGCAGCCTGCAAGGAAGCAATTCAGCAACCTTGATAAACTCTGAAACAGAGTTGCTATCAGCTTCCCTCAGCTAGCAGAACTGACAACGTGAGAGTCTTGTTCCAAAATCAATTTCTGATTCTCCCATGTGTCTGCAGTTCCTAAGGTGTACTATTCAATTAAAATATCATTTTACCAAATTCTCTAGCACAGTATCTGGAATATATATAATAAGTGATCAATAATTATTTGCTAGATGAATGAATGAATGAATGTCATAATGTGTAGGGGAGAAATTATATTCTGCCTTAGAAACTAAATATGTTAGATAAACCGTACATAAGTGATAAATTGACTTGATAGAAAACAATCAAGAATTGAAGGGATCTTTCATCTGAGTTTGGTTCCCTCTTTATTTTCCATGTTATTTAGATCTGAAAGGAGTATCATATATAATAAATGGTTTTCTTGAAGGAGAGTTATATCCATGAAAAAGAATCTAGTTTGTATCTGTTCAGGCTCCTTTTAGCAAAGATTAATAAATTTAATTTGAAGCTTAAATTCCGCTAATAGTGAGTGGTGGTCCCATCTCTAACAGTTATAAATTTGACTTAACTTGAATTTGTCAATGAATATAAAAGGAATATGTGTTTATTTAAGAGATTTTAGAAAATACAGAAAAAGTATAAGGAAGGTAATTACAAATCTTCATAATTCCAGCAACAGAGAAAAAACAATATCGGTTTTTAATATTTTGGAGGAAAAGTTTATTTTGAAAATGAATTTGGTTCTCTCTTCATTTTAATAAGAATTAACTTTGGACATTCAATTTACATTTTATATGTGGTTGTTTGATTTTTAAAGTTAATTAAACTATTCCTCATTAATCTGTGCTTTTTTGTACTCTGTGACTTGATTTGGTTAGTTCGCAGGTCACCCCATTGTATCTATCTCATTTTGTCTTTAACAGATAGAGAAAGCACAAGCGCTAGTGCTGCAGGAAAAGGCAGAAGACCCATAAGCGATAGGTGGGAAAGTCAGCTGTGGAAAGAGAAAAAGTTTGCCTTAATTGATCACCTGCATTACAGCCATGTTTATCCTGAAAGTATTCCACGGAAATTTATTTTCGAGCAGAGAAAGTTTCTTACTGAGCAGTTTAATTCTCAGCCTGCCAAGTACATACCCCCAGAGGGAAGGCCCCCAAACCTTGATGACTTTAAGAGTGCCCGAAGCCTTGGACATTTTGAAGTAACCATCCTAGGTAAGTGAAGTGTTCTTTTCTTTGAATGTCATTAATTTAATGTATTTTCAATATAGATGATACTATTTTGCTTGAAAAAATTAAGCTCTCCCCCCTAAAAAAATAAAGTCCAAGGAGAGCTCCTGTTTAGCTCAAACCAATGGAGGAATGGAACACTAATTCTGGAATACATTAAGCTCCAGTTGCGGGCTTTTATTTTTTTAATGATATTTTTTATTATATTATGTTAGTCACCATACAGTACATCCCAGTTTTTTATGTAAAGTTCCATGATCCATTACTTGCGTATAACACCCAGTGCACCATGCAATACATGCCCTCCTTAATACCCATCACCAGCCTATCCCATTCCCCCACCCCTCTGAAGCCCTCAGTTTGTTTCCCAGAGTCCATAGTCTCTCATGGTTCCTTCCCCCTTCTGTTTACCCCCCTTTCTTCTTCCCTTTCTTCTCCTACCGATCTTCCTACTTCTTATGTTCCATAAATGAGTGAAACCATATGATAATTGTCTTTCTCTGCTTGACTTATTTCACTTAGCATTATCTCCTCTAGTCCCATCCAGTTGTGGGCTTTTAAACATTGACAAGTCCTAGGAAAGTATTTGGGCAGAGAAGAATGGGAAACAAGGGAACTTTCCTCACCTCTGACTACCTGACTACTTCTAAAACTGATTTTGTTTTTCTCTAGCCACCACTTTCTTGCTCATGGTCTCTGCCTCTTTCTCAGTGTATCTGAACCGTTGAAAGGTAAAGTGTAGGTTAAAGAGAAAAGGGGTACTGATCCAGAGAAGCTCCTATGAGCAGTGGTCTGTTTAGCCGCTGAAAAAAATAAAATTCTCAACTAACTCAGGTTGTAACAGAAAAAAGCTAAAAAACTTCCCTGGTCTATAAGCGAAAATAAATGGATTTTCTCAGGTTGTTCAAAACTGTGAAGTAGCCATAGAACTTCCAGAAATTTAAAAGTCAACACATTTTTTTTAAGAAAACAAACTGATGGTTACCAGAGGGAAGATGTGTGGGGGGATGGGTGAACTAGGTGATTGATGGGGATTAAGGAGTGTACTTATTGTGATGAGCACAGGGTGATGTTTGAAGTGTTGAAGCACTATGTTGTACACCTGAAACTAATATTACCCTGGATGTTCACTAACTGGAATGTAAATAAAAACTTTTAAAAAGTCAACACATTTTTAAACTTATATTTAATTTTATGTTTCTTTCCAATGAATGAAAAACGTACACAAAAAATTAATTCTAAAATAAAATCTTAGCCAAAATAAGCTATTCTCAGAGTCAAGGAAAATGTTTATTTGTATTTGTATCTTAAAGGAAGGTCTTGTTACCTTAAAATAAAAGAATGAGGAAAAGTCATTAACATTAATTTAATGGCTGAAAGAAAGTGCATTTCATAGATTTTTACATCTATAGTACTGGAATGAATTACCTTGACTTTTATCGAGATTCCTTTTTTATTTTTACTCTCTCCCACTCTGTTTTCTCTGCCTCCTCACACATATGTACATACGTGTGATTGTGTGTATGTGTACAATCTATAAAAAGTATGAATTTCCCCTGACTCTGTTAGACATGTCAGACCTGTTTCAAATGCTTCCTTTTACTAGACTACATTACTTGATCTCTTTACATCACTTAAAAAGCAAGACTCAAACGTGAAAAGGGCAAATGTGTCATTCTGTCCAATCAGCTCTAGTCCACATTAGAATTATGCTGTTTTATGTCCTACCTGCTTTCAGGGACTTAAGGTGGTTTACAGGGATAAAAGTGAAAAATAAGTCACGGATGGATAAAACAAAACAGAATGTTTAAACGGAAACAGAAAAAGTACATATTACCAGGTACCTGCAAATAACTAAGTTACCATTTTGCAGTAATTTTTGGTCAACTTTCTGGCAGGAAGAAAGAAAGGGATTTTTTTCCTGATGAGGTATTTAATTGTAAAGTTAAAAGAAGTTTGGATATCATCTAGTCCTACACCCTGGCTAGGTAGAACCCAGGCCATGATTAGAAATCATGTCTCCTGAGTCTCTAAACATATCTCCTATTACAGAGAAAATAAACACTCATATATAGGAAGCCTATTATTTTTTCCTCTATTAAAATTCAAGTCAGATTTTACCATGTAAAGTTATTGTGTAAATAGGACCGAAGAACAGTAGGTTGATATTTTCAGTTACAGTTTTCTTTTTTTAAAGGTATTGAAATGCTCTTCAAATAATTGATTCTTCCATCAAACTTATAATTAGTCAAATCTTAGTAACACATTTCTGTAAAAGAGTATATTTTCAACTTAAGTATCACAAAATCCAAGTACTTAGCTCTCTAATGGTTAACTTAATACATAAATGAAATCTGGAGAACTAAAATAAATGGCACTGATCCATTGATTCTTTTTTTTATATATCAAGTTTTTATTTAAATTTTAGTTAACATACAGTGTAATATTAGTTTCAGGAGTAGAATCCAGCAATTTATCACTTACATATAACACCTAGTGCTGATCCATTAGATTCTTATAGAACCTTGAAGGAAGGAGGTAGCCTATCAAAATCATCTGAGGGAGACCTTCCCACACTCCTTAAAATTCTGGTACACTCCAGAGAAGCAGCCTATTCAATGTCCCTTACCTTCCTAAGGGAGACTTACTGCCTCACCAGAGCCAGTGACTGACAAGAATGTGTCCTGCTTGTTAGGTATGCAGGAGTAGAATTAAGATTGAGAAATACTACTCTCTTGATAGGACTTGAAGTATAGATATTCTCAGATTGGGTTTTTTTTTAAAGATTTTATCTATTTATTTGAGAAAGCGAGAGAGAGAGCACTAGAGAGAGCAAGCACGAGTGGGGATCGAAGGGAGAGGGAGAGAAGCAGGCTCCCCGCAGAGCAGGGAGCCCAATGCGGGGCTCGAGCCCAGGACCCTGGGATCATGACCGGAGCCAAAGGCAGACACTTAACCAACTGAGCCACCCTAGTGCCCCAGATATTCTCAGATTTTGGTTAAAATAAGTGGTGAATATCAGATGTGAAAGTGGTAAATTTATTATACCTTTTGTGAAAGTATGAAACCTAAGTTGTATTATGAGACCAGACAAATGGCCAATCCATTGTAAGCATGCCATGAGCAATGAATTCAAAAGAGATGATTACATCTCTTAGTAATGTACTATTTGTTAAAAGATATAATCCTAAAACCGAAAGATACCTTTTATGTGTTCAGTACATGGGGGTACACTTGTTCTGTAAAGGGCCAAGTAGTAAATGTTTGAGGCTTTGCAGGCCATACAGTATCTGTCCCAACTACTTAGTTCTGCTGTTTTAGTTGTGAAAGCAGCCATAGACAATATATAAATGAATGTGCATGGCTCTGTTTGTTTAAAACTTTATAGACACTGAAATTTGAGTTGCTTATAATTTTCACATATCACAAAATATTCATCTGATTTTTTTCAACTATTTAAGATGAAAAAAAACATTCCTAGCTCATGTGTTGTACAAAAGCAGGAGCAAGCTAGATTTGACCCACCCAGGTCATAGTTTGCTGACCCCTGTTCTAGACCTTTGTTTTTAGATAAAACTAGCTAAACCAATCCAGGCAGATAAATCTATATGATACTCAAATTTCTTCCAACATGAAGTTGGTCCACCTACATTGATACTATCTTCCAGTGATTGATTATCCCTCTGCAGTATCTTACTGATCTCTGGAGGACCCAGTAATTTTGAAGTGTCTTATTCTGCGAGCCAGAAAGGTTATTCACACTACCACTCTGTTATAATCATTAATTCTGACTGGTCTAGGGTGAATCATTATTGAGAACATTGAATAGAATTATTAATCTTCCTTCCTACAATTCTAATGGCTCCCAACAACCAGTGGGACACTGTTTTAACATCAGAAACCTATTCCAAAAATGCTGGTTCTTGTATTAAAATCTTTGCTGTGCCATCTCACTTGTCTCAAATAAATGTTTTCAGTAAGCCCTGAAACCTCAGTCCATTGCTTATTATGAAATAACATACATTTCAAAAAGAAGATACTGGAATGAATTAACAAACTAAATTTTCAGTGCCTTTAAGCCCAGTTACAAAATCTATTGGTCAATGTCTCCTAATTTTAAGAGTTATTCCCCCCTTAAGTATAAGAAAACAGTTTTCAAAACCTAGATTGGACTTCTAGATGGCATTAGTATATGATTGGCTCTACTAATATTGATTTAGTTGCCTATGAAATGCTGTAAGTCAATCAAAGCTTAAGAGTCCTCTCTTCAATTTGCATTTGACTAAGGCAATAAGGATCATAATTCAGCCAGCCTTTTATAAACCTCTGAAGATCGTCAGCTTTGTCTCTTGCAAGTTAAGAGAGAGAAACCCCCCATATTTTTTATATGGTTTGTTCTTTTCCTTTTTTGCAAAATGCATTTAAATAATAATATGCTGTAGTTATATTGAAATAATAAGGATTTATTTACCTTACTTTTTTCCTCTATTAAAGCAACCAAGCAAGCCAACATAACTCCTCCCCACCTTGGTACTAGCCTGCAGGCTCAGGGCCAATTATTTTTACCCATAAGGTATGCCGCCTTCCTTGTTGAAGCCTATTTGAACCATTAACTGAGTAGCACTGAGTTTTCTCACTGTTGGGTCCCTCACTGGCTACAGCCTCAGGATTTCCTCTCCCACTGAGATGCCTCCCCACTCTTGTATCTCAGTAGAGCTGTACAACGGATTATATGGGTTCCAGAGCTAGATTACTGTTGCTACACCTTAATTCTGTCCCTTATTACATTGCATAATGAAAGTAATTATAATTTAATCTTGAAACCTGAAGTACCTACTATCAGATTTCATCATCAAAAGACACCCTTTTCCCCCATATTTTAACATCTTTGAAATCGGTATGCATCTTACAATTGAAGTCATGCCTTTGTTCAGTTGGTAGCATTTTTCTTAAGGGCATCTTAGATTAAGTAAAATATGGTATATTGCAAGCAATAGGTGCTGGGATTATAAATTGCCTCCCCTCCAATGCGTGCACACGCACGTGCGCGCACACACACGCTTTCACGCTTTTTATTGGAAAAGAAATTCAGTGATCACAAAGAATTGAGGAAGAAGATACATAAATTGCATATAATACACATTACAAAAGAATAATATGAGCTTACTTATTTGATTTTATACTTTCCTGTAATTTTGAACATAGTGCAGATGTATGATCACATTTACCTAGACAGTAAGGTGTAAGTTACTTACTGAAGTAACACATAAACAGGAAGTCACCACTGAAGTGCATGTGTATGCACACGTGGGAAGGATATTTGTGTTCATCTCCTTTGGTAACAGGAATACAGATGAATTCATATTTGAATACTTAATGCACAAATGTCTTAAAGTCTAGTATTTGAAAATTATAGGTAAAAAATGCACAAATGTACATTCATTTGCTCTATTTAACAAATACTTACTGAGCATCTAATGTGTGCCCAGCACTGTTCCAGGTCCTGAGGTTACATGAGTGAACACAACAAATAAAAGAGCTTGCTAATTAAAGAGATGGTGATAAATGCTAGAAAGGGGTTGGAGAGTAAGATAGTAGGAAAGGATTACATTTTATCTTTTTTGGGGGGGGGCAGAGGCAGAGGAAGAGAGAGAATCTTAAGCAGGCTCCACACCCAGTGCAGGGCCTGATGTGGGGCACAATCTCACAACCCTGAGATCATGACCTGAGCCGAAATCAAGAGTCAGAAGCTTACCCGACTGAGCTACCCAAGCGCCCTGGAAAGGATTACATTTTAATAGAGTGGTCAGGGTTAGGGTTAGGTCTCCCTGAAAAAGCAACATTTCACCAGAATCCTGATGGGGGTGAAGGAACAATCTGGTTATCTGAGGAAAGAACATTCTAGGCACAGAAACAACAAGTATGGTGGCTCTGAAGCCTGTTTACTTATACATTTGTACCCGGAACCCTAGTTTTAACCAAAGAACTCATGGCAAATTTCATGAGTAATGATGAAGTTAAACTCACCGTATTTTATAATTTAGAAAATAATTCAGAATAGTATCAATGACACACTGATAATCAAACTACCTTCCTGAGAATATCAGGATTTCCAACTTCTGATATTTTCTCAATTCTAAGGCATACTTTCTTTTTTTTACATTTGCAAGTTGGAAAGCACCTTACGGATGCATCAATGTGTACATTTAATGGAGAGTTTCCTTTTTATTAAAACTGTTATTAAGTTGATGGTATGTTTTAGAGTTAAATTTGGTCTTAGAATCAAGGAAATAAGATACCAGCATGTGCACTGCCACATGAGTTTTGCAACATTGATTAGAGTTATGGGATAGTTATACATCTTATACAGAATTGAAATCCTCAGTAAATTCTAGATATCATGACTATTATAGTTTATGAATACCAAATTTCAGTAATCCTTAAAACCTTTAAGTAGCCATTAGTTGTATGTTAAATTAAAGCTGTGGAATTTTAGTGTCATTTGCCCCCCCCAAAAAAAGCAAAAAAAAATAGGGATGTCCAGGTGGCTCAGATGGTTAAGGGTCTGCCTTCGGCTCAGGTCATGATCCCAGTGGCCTGGGATCAAGCCCCGCATCGGGCTCCCTGCTCAGTAGGGAGCCTGCTTCTCCTTCTCCCTCTGCCATTCCCTCCATTTGTGCTCTCTCGCTCTCTCTCTCAAATAAATAAATAAAATCTTTTTTTAAAATGCACTTGTGTTTCTGGATCCGTTTGCAGCTTAACAGGAAGGAGTTTGTTTACCTATCATTGACCCATGCACAGTAGTTAAGAATTGCTGTAGTGATGAGTAGAGGAGATATTAAGGTCATAGAATCTATAAAACTTGCTGGCTAAATATCAGGGAAGAACAAAAGGAAGGAGTTAAGGGTAACCTCCAGGGTTCTGTTTTGGGTGACTGGGTAGAATTCATAGGGTTTTCAAGCTGTGCTCTGTGTATTTACCCTTCCTCCCGTCAAGATGGTCTCCTTACTCTGATCTATAATTTTGGCTACTCCTTGCCCCGCCTGAAATACCTTCTGTTTATTAAAATGCTATTCATCCTTTTGTACCCAGCTCAAAGCCTTGCCTCTAAAAAGTCTTTTTTTAAAAAAAAAAAAGATTTATTTACTTATTTTAGTGAGAGAGCATGCAAAAGCAGGGGGGAGGGCAGAGGGAAAGAATCCTCAAGCAGACTCCCCGCTGAGTGCAGAGCTTAAGACAGGGCAAGAGTTGGATGCTTAACTGACTGAGCCACCCAAACACCCCTAAAAAGTCTTTTATATCCACCCTAGTAGACATTGACCCATACAAAGAGATTACAGTCACAGGTCAGGGTTTGCTTTGGTTGTTCCCCCATAGCCCCTTTTTCTACTGCAACCTTTTATAGCCCTAATGGTGAGTAAATGAAGTTTATGTTGTATAATTAAGGGCAGATGGGACGTTGTTACTACCATCCCTGGCTTTGCTTGAGTCATACATCTTTAAGTCCAAATAGCAATAAGGGAACCAATAGTCATCTCTGAATTATTCTATTCTGTAATGGCTCCTGACATAATGACCAAGAAAATATTCTACATGTCTTCATTTATGTGACCAGGCCATCCTCTGGATATTAAAATTTAAACCTTCTGTTAGTAGGTAAAACATTTTGGGGTGTTTTTCTTGGGGGGGTGTTATTTTTGTGGTTTTTTTGTTTTTTGTTAAACATTTTGGATTGTTATTTTCAGCAGTGGTGATAGACTGTTCTAAAGCGTCTCCTCTTTCAACCAGATGCATGTATTCATAAAGTTTTACACAGCAAAGGGTTTAGTTCCTAGCTTTGAAACCATGCATTTACATGTGTGAAGCTATTTGGCACGTGTCAGGATCAAACCAGCAAACCTGGCTTCATTAGCCTCCTGTACTAATCTACTTTTAACAAAGTGTGGTCTTTCTATACAGGTCTGAACCATGAGATCGCAATTGATGTTGCATTCCTGCCCATGTATTCTCCAGAAGATCTCCGAACATCTCAAATTGACTCGTTACTAAGCTGCATGAATTACAGCTGTGTGTATCTGCAGGATACACCTGGAAATGACTCAATGGCAAGTCCAAGAGCACTTGCAAGTAAGACAATCTCAATATTCTTTTCACTTAGAAGATAAAATTAATATTGTAAATGCTTCTAATCCTAAGATATGATTATATAAACAGTTCTAGACTTAACATTCAATATAAAGGGTTGTTTGGTAAATGTACCCCAAGACTTATAAATGAGAATATATTTTTAAATAAAACTGGACAAATTAATGGTTTTGATTCCAGACAGACATTAAGAATGTTCTCTTATAATACATTTCTAAATGCAAGTATTCATTAGATTTAAGTGGTATGCACATGGAGCAGTGCCAACTTGACTCTTCTCTCCTTTTAACTCAGGCGAGATGATCTGTCCTTTCACCTTACAATTGCCTGAAATTTTAAGACCTCCATGGCGTAGTACAGTATGGTTGTTTTCTTTTATATATGCTTAGTTATTCAAGTGTTATGCAATAAATTCCTTGAGGACTGCTAGGAGTTCATGTAATCCCAATAGTGAAACCCTTCAACCAACTAATTGTTTAGGCTGCTACATAATTTACTGAGCTCTAAATTATTCCTATATTCCTGTAAAATTATGTACCTAGTTATAATTATCCACTTCCTGTTGCATCTTTATTTCACGAGCAGGTAATAAAGTTTCTAGCAGTTCTCATTGAGCTTAGAAGGATATTACATTTAAAAGAGCTTTTAAGACAGCCTTTATTATCTTGGGATTTTGTGGTGGGTCTTTCTAAGCTGATGAAACTCTTGAGTGCATTTTGTTTTTAAACAAGTCTTATGAGCTGTGCCTGATGATGAAGTAACTTTTGGCAGTAATGGTTACAGCAAACTGAGCTTGCATATCTGATTTTATAAGAGTCTTTTATTTTTTCCACAGTTCATTTTAGAGGTGATATGTTAGTTGACTTTGCAGTATTACTTCTTACATTGCAGCTCTTTAGACTTCCAGAAAGTCCAGATTTCTTAATTAGTGCCCTAATACATAGTTTAAATATTTGTGTATTTATTTTCTTACTGCATACAACATCTATTTCCATCACATTTCTTCTGCTATGTGTGTATGTTATTATTGGTATGAAATATCAAGGCAAAATTCTCAATTGTCAATGCCAGTTGTTCTCCAGAAGTCACTAATCGTCACCTGAGAAAACCTAGTATCATACTGCCAAAGCAGTTAATATTTGAGACATGAAGGGCAAGAACCACTCAAAAAGTGATGTGGTAATCAAAAGCAAGGTGATTTGTTTCAAGTAGAATATGTTCCAAACCATTTGTTGAAGAGACTTTTTCCCATTGGATATTTTTTCCTGCTTTGTTGAAGATCAATTGACCATATAGTCGTGGGTTCATTTCTGGGTTTTCTATTCTGTTGCATTGATCTATGTGTCTGTTTTTGTGCCAGTGCCATACAGTTTTGATTACTATAACTTTGTAATATAACTTGAAGTCCAGGATATGATGCCTCTAGGTCTGCTTTTTCAAGATTGCTTCAGCTATTCTGGATCTTTTGAAGTTCTATATAAATTTTAAGATTGTTCTAGTTCTGTGAAAAATGTTGTTGGTATTTTGGTAGGGATTGCATCAAATCTGTAGATTGCTTTGGGTAGTACAGACATTTTAAAAGTATTTGTTCTTCCAGTCCGTGAGAATGGAATGTCTTTCCATTTCTTTATGTCATCTTCAATTTCTTTCATCAATGTTTTAGAGTTTTCAGAGTACAGGGCTTTCACCTCTTTGGTGAGGTTTATTCCTAGGTATCTTATTATTTTGGTTGCAGTTTTGTTGGTGTTGTCTTCTTAATTTCTCTTTCTGCTGTTTTCATTATTACTATATAGAAATGCAACAGATTTCTCTATGTTGATTTTGTATCCTGTGACTTTAGTGAATTTTTTTATTAGTTCTAGCAGTTTTTTGGTGGAGTCTTTAGGGTTTTCTGTATATAGTGTCATGTCATCTGCAAATACTGAATGTTTTACTTCTTCCTTACTGATTTGGGTGCTTTTCATTCCTTTTTGTTGTCTGATTGATGTCACTAGGAGTTCCAGTACTATGTTGAATAACAGTGGTGAGAGTGGGCATCCTTATCGTGATCCTGACCTTAGGGGAAAAGCTCTCAGTTTTTCCCATTTAGGATGGTGTTAGTTGTGGGTTTTTCATATATGGCACTTATTATGTTGAGGTATGTTCCTTCTAGAACTACTTTGCAGAAGGTTTTCATCATTCATGGATGTTGTATTTTATCAAATGCTTTATCTGTGTCTAGTGAAATGATCATATGGTTTTTAGCCTTTCTTTTATTGATGTGATTTCTCACATTGATTGATTTGCAAATATTTAAACCACCCTTGCAACTGGGAATAAATCTCACTTGATTTCACACACACACACACAGTCTTAAAGTAATACACATAAATGGAATTATAGTAAACATAGTTCCATAACCACCTTTTTCCTCTTGACAATGTATCTTGAATAGTTTTCATGTTAGTATATAGATGTCCTAATTGATATCATCTTTATGAACTACAGGGACTTACACACACACACACACACACACACACACACACACCCCTTCCTCCTCTTTGATAAACACTTCAGAAGCATAACATGATATAGAAGAGTTTTAACATATGTAAGAAAACAATTTTGTTATTTTTATTTTATTATTCTCTAGGTAATCAGGGTTTCCTGTATTATTTTGCAGGCAGGAATACCGCACTGTGTTACAACATAGGTTAGATGGTGAAGCACTTACAAAGCCATTTCAAAGTCTCAGTGACTTTAACACAATAAATGTTTATTTCTTGCTCAAGTTAAATCTGATGCAATAGTTATTAGCTTTCCTCTCAGTGGTAATTCAGGAATGCAGTCTGCTTCCATCTTCTTGCAGCTTCAGCAGGAACAAGTGGCTTCTAGGGCTGTCTAAGCAGAGGAAGGAAGAGATGAAGGAGACACTGGCTTTTAATTGTTAGCCTGGAAGTGACACATCATTTCTATTCACATTCTCTTTCACCAGAACTTACTTACATGATCCCAACCTAGCTACAAGAGATGCCAGGATGCTTTATCTTCTATATAGCATTGCCTTTGTCACACTCACCATGTGCATCTGTGACGTTTCTTAAAAAGTACAGTTTTTGTACACAATTCTAACAATTTAAAGTGAAATGTAGAGAAGCTCATTTTATAGGTAAAAATCTATAGTCCTTTTAAGAGAATCCCTATGTGATGTAAATAATAATATCTAAATTTCATACTAGTTTTTTTCTTTATTTTTTAACTTTTTGTTTGTTTGTTTAATTTTTTTATATTATGTTAGTCACAATACAGTAGATCCCTAGTTTTTGATGTAAAGTTCGATGATTCATTAGTTGTGTATAACACCCAGTGCACCATGCAATACGTGCCCTCCTTACTACCCATCACCAGTCTATCCCATTCCCCCACCCCCCTCCTCTCTGAAGCCCCCAGTTTGTTTCTCATAGTCCATAGTCTTTCATGCTTCATTCCCCCTTCTGATCACCCCCCCTTTCTTTATCCCTTTCTTCCCTACCTATCTTCCTAGTTCTTATGTTCCATAGATGAGAGAAATCATATGATAATTGTCTTTCTCTGCTTGACTTATTTCACTTAGCATTATCTCCTCCGGTGCCATCCATGTTGCAGCAAATGTTGAGAACTCGTTCTTTCTGATAGCTGAGTAATATTCCATTGTATATATGGACCACAGCTTCTTAATCCAGTCATCTGTTGAAGGGCATCTCGGCTCCTTCCACGATTTAGCTATTGTGGACAATGCTGCTATGAACATTGGGGTGCATATGGCCCTTCTCTTCACTACGTCTGTATCTTTGGGGTAAACACCCAGTAGTGCAATGGCTGGATCATAGAGTAGATCAATTTTGAACTTTCTAAGGGACCTCCACACTGTTTTCCAGAGTGGCTGTACCAACTTGCATTCCCACCAACAATGTAGGAGGGATCCCCTTTCTCCACATCCTCTCCAACATTTGTTGTTTCCTGCCTTGTCAAAATAGGTTTTCTTAAGTAAAAAATGATTGCTGCTGTTAACCTGAGTTCTTGCTATGTGTCAGCCACCAATCTAAGTGCTCTATATCCTGAGTATTTAATCCTCACAATATTTTCTGATGTAGTACCAGATGAGCAGATTAAGAGGTCATCATTTGCTCAATGCATTAACACAAGTAGGCAGTCAATCACCCAAACAGTAGATCTACTTATAGTTTTGTTGCGGGCATTCTGTAAGTCATTATTTGTAAAAGCCAATATATGATAACAATTAGAATTATTAAGGTTTGGGTTGTTGCTGTTAGCATCAAAGCTAGAGGTCTCAAAATCTTTCCAAAGCATTAGGTCAAAGTCCATTGCATTCAAAGAAGAAGAAAGTTATATAGTTATTTTCTAGATTTGTCATTATTATATTCATTGTGCATTAGTGAATTTGCACAGCTGTAAGTCATTCATCGGATTTCGTGACATGTCTAGCAGAGGTGGCTTTAATTGTGAAGCTAACAAAGACTAAGCTTGAGAAGCCCTCACTTGCTTCAGTACTCTACGTATAAAAGGGGCATCTAAATAGTATGTCCTTCAGGCCCCACAAAACCTAGATCCACCACTGGCTTTGGGGGACAGTTTTACAGAGATGTAGCCCTAGCCTACAAAAGTTAAGAGCACATGCCTTGAAGCCAGACTGTGTGTCTTAGATCACCATGGGACTTCGTGTAAGTTACTTAGCCTCTAAATGTTTTCATTTTCTTATACTTAAAATGAAGTCTTTGTCATGTGTAACCACTGAAGTCTGTGATCGGTTAGCCTCCTAGTGGTCAGTTAGTGCTTTGGAAGAGTTTCTTTAAACACCTGGAGGAGAGAAAAGGAAAACAAGGACAAAAAATTATCTCCAGTTTTCGTGGTTGAATCTGTGTTCTGTGCTTACCAGGCTGTTTACAGCCCTGACTTAACGTTCACTTCCTGCTCTGCAGAGCCTGATGGTCAGCCAGAGGTGAACAATTGAAGTTTTTCTCAGGCCTTTTTCTGAACATGCATCTAGCACTGGGCACACGTAGTTTTCTTGATGCCCTAGTGTACACAGGAGCTCTTAAAAAGCCCTTATCCCCCCACATGTGTCTCTTCCTACCCCCTTCCTCCTCAGGCTTTTTGATCTGTCCATTGCTTGTCCCAACTTTATGCTTTGCCCCAGCTGCTTTGGCTAATGTTTTTGCCTTCATATGCTTTCAACAAAAGCCATTGAGGAAGCTACCCCAGTCATGGGAATGCCCCAAATCAGGTGAAACGAAAGCAGGCTCTTGCATCTGCCCTTAAGGCAGCTGCTTAACAGGTCCAAACTCACAACCACGTCTTTGAGAGTAAGTTCTGCATCCCACCATCTGGTGCTAGCAACCTACACCAGGAGTGCAAGCTGCCGTCTTCATGGCTGCTGCTGATTCACGTAACAGATGGGCACTTTAAAACACCACAGCACATTCTTACCACAGTGCAGCAGCTCTTCCTCTATTCATCTTTCCCCTGATTGTTTTAAGTTTTTGTGTGGATTCCAGAGTTCTGCAGCAGTTGATCTGAGAGTGTTTGTCAGCCTGTAAGTTGTTTTAGTGGAGGGACACAGCCCTGGACTTGCCTACTCTGCCATATACAGCAATGTCCCTCACCTGATCCATTTTTGATAAAGCTTCTTGAGAGTATCCAAAGCTAAGTGTTAGTTAATAAAGCTATTTCAAAGGAAATACACTTTGAAAAAACTTCAGTTACATGTATGTATTTGGCTTTGTCTTGTAAGTTTCATAAAGATAATTAAATTTCAAAATAGAAAAAATGATTTTTGTACTCCCTTGAAGTGTAAACAGTAAGTTGTTTACTTGGTACCATATAAATAACCTTGAAAATATATAGACTTACTTTACTCCACCAAGAATATTTAAAAACTAAAAATAACTAGATATGGCTTTGGAATACCAACCCGTATCTTGACATTAGTAGTAGCATCTGTATGATATACTCATTGTTATGTGCAGAAATTAACTTTGTAATTTATAATAATGTAACTTTGATGAATGTGTGATAAATTGGAGGAAAGAGGGAGAAGATGAGGGACATTCTTAATGTTATAAGAAAAAAAATCAGCTTATGTGATACTAAATCCAAGTAAATATTTAACTAGTTTACAATACTTACCATCTGCTTTTTACTTTTAGGTGATATTATAAAAGCCGCAAGTAAACTGGATAAAGCACACATCGTCGGTATCTTGGATATCTGTAATTTGGGTAACGATAAAGTAGAAGTCTACCTGCACAGGATTTACAGTCCAACTAATGCTTCTTAAAAATTGGCAAGTGAAATGATTATAGGTTATAAGGAGGGCACTGCTTTAAAGATATTCTGTCATTTTGTTGGTAATTTCAGCAACTGTTTTTCGACAAGAATATTACATAAGCTCTAAAGTTACTACTAAGTGGTTTTATGTTCCTCTTGTGTTTGAAGCTAACGCACCTACTGAAAAGTTCATCAAAACAATTTTTGTGTATCAAGAAAATTTACCTTACTTCTATATAACTATTATCTTGACTTGTAATAATTTGTGGTCACTACTCTATTTGTGAAGTGCTTTTATTCTCAAGCCTCAGCCTAAGGCATCCCGACTTACAAGAGTAACTTCTCGTGAATATGTAACATCCTTCTACTTTTATTCACTCATAGTGGGAAATTCTGAATTGCTAACTTAAATATTAAATTCTCCTAAAGTGGTCAACCTGCATTTCTCATGACTATGGTGGTTACTGTCATTTTCAAAAAACACACATGGATTGTTATGGTCCAGTTGCCTTGGTCCTCAGTTTGGTCAGCTGTACAATGAGTGCGTTAAATTGTCTTAAGGCTTTCCACTCTCTATCGTGACTTCTTACCCTTTGAATTTCTGAATATTTTGACCAGTGTGTGAGCTTAAAAGCCAGAGGCTACAGTAGGTCTCTATTTTTGCTGTATTCCTTTGTAGTTTTGGTACCTGTAATGTGAATTTAAATAGTGAAATTTTATCTCGTATTAACATTTTAAGTGTGCAAATTGAAAATATTAAAACAATGACTAAGGGGATTCTATTCTGGTTATCTATTATACTTCATTTTAACTGTGAATCACCATTTTACATTTGCAAAGCCCTATGGTTGACATTTGTGTGGTTAGATGGCCAAAATGACCGTCACGTGAGTTAAAAAGTATTCGGTGTCAAGATCAATCCGAATCCAGTTAAGAATTACCTTGTGGGGTTTTCTTCTAGCCCTATGGTTCTGTGACTTCATATGCTATAGATTTTAAATGTTTTGGGCAGCTCGTGAATCTAAAGACAGATGCTGTACTTTATTCATAAATGCATTCAGCATTTTCTTCCTTATAATTGTGTTTAAGTGTTAATTAAAATAGTGAATCCTTCTTGTGTTAAAATTTCGAGTGTATTATTAAAGTTAAAACACAATAATTTTTTTGGTCCCTTGTCTCATTTTTAATGTATTTGATGTCCCTCCTCCGTATTTTTTGGCCTGTAATAGACCTACGTATACTTGCTAAATGAGCCAATATGATTCTTCCATATGGGTTGAAGACTTGTTTATCAAATGGAATCTGGGTTTCTGTATTAAACTATTAAAAACTTCAAAATGCAGTTCAATTTTACTGACATGTAAATGGTCAGGAAGGGAAAACTAATACTTACATGGCTATTGACTAAAAACCTCAGGCTGAGCCCTTCAACAGACAAATGGATAAAGAAGATGTGGTCCATATAGAAAATGGAATATTACTCAGCCATCAGAAAGAATGATTACCCAACATTTGCATTAGCATGGATTAGAGGGGGTTATGCTAAGTGAAATAAGTCAAGCAGAGAAAGACAATTATCATATGGTTTCACTTATTTGTGGAACATAAGGAATAGCAGGGAGATCGTTAGGAGAAGGAAGGGGGAAATGAAGGAGGGGGAACAGATGGGGAGATGAACCATGAGAGACTATGGACTCCAGGAAACAAACTGAGGGTTTTAGAGGGGAGGGAGAGGGGATGGGCTAGACTGGAGAAGGGTGTTAAGGAGGGCACGTATTGCATGGAGCACTGGGTGTTATACGCAAACAATGAATCATGGAACACTACATCAAAAGCTAATGATGTACTCTATGGTGACTAACATATCATAATAATAATAAAAAAAACCTCAGGCTGAGATCTCAAAGCTACACGCTTTAACAGGTATAATTTCTGTTCTCATATTGAAGGAGAAATATGAACAATTTTTGAAAATTTAGGATCTTTAAAAACAACTTCCCTGGCAATTTATTTTATATTCTAGAAGCACTTCTAACTAAATTTAGAGTTACACATCTGTGTCCACATTTCTGGTTGTTGTAAAATGGGATAGGTATGGTAGCACTTCCTAAGAAAAATACCAAACTACCATTGGAAGAACTCACCTATAAGTGACAATATGTGTTCATTAATTCCAAAGCCACACAAATATATTACTGTGATGTCACCTTCAAATTAAGGAATCAGTTAGTAAATTATGAAATATTATTAATATTATATAATCTACTGGAGAACCACAGTCTCTCCCTTTAGATGGCACATGAGATATACACATTGAAATCCTTTGGTAAGCTATTAAAGAAAGAATCTGAGCACCTGTTCTCTCTGCTATTTTTATTTCTTTATGCATTCATTTTATTCATATTAAGAAAAGGACTTTTAAGAAATTAGTGTCATCCTTATTTGATGACAGTAATAATATTTGATATTTTTAGCTATATACCCTCTGCCAATATGGACGTCGATTATAACCAATTCTCTTATTCTAAAGTCATTTCTATGATTTATACTGGTTGCTGTTTCACTGGTTTGCTTTTCAGGTACATTTCCTTTTCTTTCTTTTTTTCTTTCTTAAGCATTGTTACCCGAGAATTTACAGGTATACTGATGGGAAGTGAAATATGTATTATTCAGTCCTGATTATTTTATTTTTTAAATTTTATTTATTTTATTTATCTTTGAGTCAAGTCATATTATATTTGTGTCTATTGTCCAAAATAGAAACATTACATATAAACTCATCTCTTGGTCCATGTCATACCACTCATTATGTTATCTTCATTCTTACATTATTATGTTGACACCACTTCTATCCCTAAGTTTTTGTTTTCCTTTACACTAAAGAAATAAAACATAGATTTTGAAAAAAACAATTTAAAGCTAGCCATGCCTCTGTCCCTAAATGCCTGAGAAATTTTATGGAAAGCCACTTAAACTTCTAGTATTTAGTTTCCTTATTTGTAACATTTGCAAAATAATGGTCCCATCCAGTTCTATGATTCTTTGGGTCTATTAATACAGTTATTAGAACACTAAAAATTTGTTTCATGAAGATGTGATTTTCTTTGAAGGACATTTTAATATGATTAGACCATTTATCAATCATAGCAGCTCGTTGTAATAGAAAACAGTTGAAATTTTTTCATCCCAGAGTGGTGGTGGTGGTGGTGGTTTGTACTGCTAGCGTTCTTCCTAACTTGTTGCCTTTTCAATGATATTTTTTTCTCAAAACAGAAATCTGAAATATTTTAGCTTTTTTAAATGATATGCACATCTTCATTGAAAATCAAGCAACACTTTTTAAAGAATTTTGAGTACCTCTGATGCTATTCTGAGATGATTGCATCTGACTCCTAGTAGCTTAGGATCTAGAAGTTGCCCCCAAGAATGTTTTAATATCTATTTTATACATAGGGAACAAAACAGAAGACGACTAAATGATTTAATGTAAAATTGTCAAAGCAATTAAATTAGAAAGGCTTATAACTCCAAAGTCTGTTTTTTTAAGCTCTAATTTGCACACAAAGTAAAATGTTTGAATAAGAGTAAAATTTCACATAGTGTATCAGATCACTGTGAGATAACCCAAACCCTGGGGCTCATAAAATAATAAGCCAAACTTTTGCAACATATATCCAAGCGTTTGAATGCTTACTCTGTGGCAAGCACTGGGTTAGCACTAGGAACACAACACAATACAAGCAAAAACACACGGCCCCTACTCTCAGCGTTTACAGTGTTGTGGAGGAGACATTCAAATAATTGTACAAATAAGCGAGCTAAGTGCCGCAAAGGGAAGATATGTGCTTTATATTAGAGCTTTTTGACAAAGGGAACCAGGTTGGGGTGGGGGCACTGGGAAAGTTTTTCCTGAGAAAGTGAATGTGTGTTTGGGGACTTGAATGAGAACTGATATGGCTGGAGTGCAGAAAGTGGGATACAAGAGGAGACAAGCAAATAGACCAAGGCTCTTGCAGGCTATGCAGAGCCTTGTAGGACATAGTAAGGATTTTAGTTTGTATCTTCAGAGCACTGGGAAGCCATTATACAGTTTGTGGCCAATATGTACCATGATTCAATTTATGTTTTAGAATGCTCACTGTCTCCTGGAAGGAGAATGGATATAAAGAGGTTGCCAGAGACTGTTAGTTGGACCGTAATAACTATTCTCTTCTATAGTAGTAGATCTGTCAATTTTTAGCTGGGCACATAGCTACCTACAATAAAGAATACTTTCCCCTGGTTCCTTTGTTGCTAGATATGGCCTGGTGACTAAGCTCTAAGTTCAGAAGTGAGCATAAGTGATCTGTACAATTACTGAACCAGTTCCTCAAAGGTTGTAAGAGAATGCTCTCTTTCCCTTTTCTCCCCTTCCTAGTGGCTAAAATGTAAGCATGGTGGTGAGACATCTTGTATCTTGCAGAGGAAGAACAACATTCTAGGGATGTCAACCCAACTAGCTAGTAGGAGCCTAGATCCCTGATATTGTGGAACTGCCATACGCTTTGTATTTCTTACATGTTTGGCTCTTACATGAGAGAAAAATAAACTATCTTGTTTATGTCACCACTATTTTGGGTCTCTGGCCAGCAGTCCAACCTGTATACTACTAACGCAGGGGGCAGAAGTGAAAGCAAGGGGACCAGCTAGATGACAAATGAGATTGGGAGCAGATATAGTCCATATAAATTTCAGAGATAACATTAAAATATAGATTCAGGTGTCTCGCCCAATTCTAATGGTCCAGTTCTTAAGAAATTCTCACTGAAAGAAAAAAAAATTTTTTTAAAGATTTTATTTATTTATTCAACAGAGATAGAGACAGCCAGCGAGAGAGGGAACACAAGCAGGGGGAGTGGGAGAGGAAGAAGCAGGCTCATAGCAGGGGAGCCTGATGTGGGGCTCGATCCCATAACGCCGGGATCACGCCCTGAGCCGAAGGCAGACGCTTAACCGCTGTGCCACCCAGGCACCCCCGAAAGAAAAAAATTTTAACACTCACAAAATTCTTCCCCTCCCCCCTCAAAATCACAAAGGCAATTTCTTAGTTACCAAGTAAAATGTAGATGACTTTTATGTATCCTTGCTGTCATATGGTCCTAGGCATATTTGACTTTGGACATCAAGTGATTTTGTAATATCAGATCTCAGTTATTTCTTTTATTCGGCTTGGGTTAATATTTTTATTCCTTTTGAACATACACCAAGTTAGAGTCACCCCACCCAGAACTGAAAGTTTGCTATGAATAATCAAGGGTTACCTGTATCCTATTAGAAACACAGCTGTGTGCTTCCTCATCTTTCGGTGGCTGGTTTGCCATAACTGTTGTTCAATCATATGGAGAAATTTGAAGTATTCGTTGCCTAAGAGATGAATAATTCCCTTCCCAATGCCTTTATTAATATTAATTATGTACATTTGCTAAGATATTTAATATTTATTAAGGTACTTAATATTAAGATACAAGTAATCGAAAAAGTCCAGGAATATTAAATGTTTGAACAACACTGTAGAGCAGTGGTTCTCAAACTTGGCTTCATATTGGCAGTACCTGGCAAGTTTTAAAATTACTAGGTGACACCCCCAAGTTTCTGGTTGGGGTGTAGCCTGGGCATCAAGGTGGTTAACAGCTCCCCAGGTGATTCTAATGTGCAGACAAGTTTGAAAACCATTGTTATATGGTACCGTTTAAAGCACTTGTCGGTTTTAATAAAGCTCAAGCTTTATCTAATACCTTGAACTTACCTCTGCTTTAGGTTACAGCTACTCTCAATGCAGTTTCATCATGCATTGTGCTGAAAGGAAGGAAAAATTAAAAATTGATTGTTTCTAGGGACACCTGGGTGGCTCAAACATCCAACTCTTGAATTTGGCTCAGGTCATGATCTCGGGGCCATGAGATCAAGCCCCATGTTGAGCTCCACGCTCAGAGTGCAGTCTGTTTGAGATTCTCTTCTCCCTCTGCACCTCCCACTTGTATGCGCGCTCTCTCTCTCAAATAAATAAATAAAATCTTTTTAAAAATTGGTAGTTTCTAAACAACTTTTATTTTAGAGTTCTAGCATATCAGATCCGGAAAAGACCTTAAGGATAAATAAATTCTAATCCAACCTCTTTTATTGCGTAAATGAAGAAAAATTCCTAGAGTGGTTTCTATTTTCCTGAGGATGTCATGGTAGTTGCTGCAGAATCAGCATTTGTGCCAAATTTGGGTTTGCAATATACTTCAAAAATGTTCAGACTACCACCTCAAGTACAAAGAAACATACAAATAGAGATTGTACAATATGTAGACATACACTATATAGATAATACAAATATAGATTGGAAGCTGAAGCACAATGAGGGTGAAATAAAATGACGGCAGAAAATCTGTCAAAACTACAACTAGATCCTGTAGTGTTTTCATCATATACAAGTTTATGACCTCAAGTTCTTAAATTGTAAAGTGCATAAGAATTATCTGGAGCGCTTATTTAAAATGTGAATTCCTAGATATTTCCCTCAGATTCTGATTCAGGATGATTAGGGGTGGGACCCAGAAATCTTCTTTTTTCATAAAATTCCAAGTGAGTGTAATGTAGGTGTTCCACAAAGAAAACTTTACGGGCATTTAGATGGGTTTTTTTGGTTGTTTGGGTTTTTTTATAATAATTTTTTATTATGTTATGTTAGTCACCATACAGTATATCCTTAGTTTTTGATGTAATGTTCCATGATTCATTATTTGCATATAACACCCAGTGCTCCATGCAATACATGCTCTCCTTAATACCCATCACTGAGCCAGCCTATCCCAGTCCCCCACCCCTCTCCCCTTTGAAGCCCTCAATTTGTATCCCAGAGTCCATAGTCTCTCATGGTTCATTCCCCCTTTGGTTTACCCCCCCCTTCATTCTTCCGTTCCTTTTCCTACCGATCTTCCTACTTCTTATGTTCCATAAATGAAGTGAAACCATATGATAATTGTCTTTCTCTGCTTGACTTATTTCACTTAGCATAATCCCCTCCAGTCCCGTCCATGTTGCTGCAAATATTGGCACCTAGATGCTAATTAAAAGTTAATTAAAAGAAAATACAAGACTGAGGCACCTGGATGGCTCAGTCAGTTAAGCATCTGCCTTCACCTCAGGTCATGATCTCAGGGTCCTGGGATCAAGCCCAACGTCAGGCTCCCTGCGCAGCAGGGAGTCCGCTTCTCCCTCTCCCTCTACCCTTCCCTCCCACTCATGCTCTCTCTCTTTCTTTCTCTCTCTCTCTCTCAAATAAATAAAATCTTTTTTAAAAATCTTCAAAAGCACTGAATAAGCACTAGACCACTCACACCCCAGCAAATTACCTTAAGAGTTAACAGAAAAATTGCACTGGCAGGTGCTTATTGTTCTGGGACTAATTTCACTTAACTGCAAAGTTTTAAAAACAAAATAAGATTACCTTTGTAAGTTACAACTCTCTCTCTCTCTGAAAGTCACAAAAAGAAACACAAATGCACCTATGTACAAGATATATAATGTTGGTTACCATATAAAGTCATGCACTTCAACCTTCAGAGCAATTTTAAATAGTTTAGTGAAATGATCTTTAATACACCAGGACTGCCACAAAGTGTTACAGAAAAGTTGTCATTTTTAAGGCCCGTAATGATTTAACTTCTGCAAAAAAATATAATGTGAAGATTTGAAACTATTAGGTTATGATGAACAAAACTTCTAATGGATTTAGCTGATTTGTCGCTAATCTGTTTTTAAACTATTTCATGAGAAATTTTTTGTTGAGAAGCAATTTAATACCTGGTAGGAAAAGCAAAATCACATTTCTAGGACTTGACTAATTATTTGCATGTTGCATGCTGATGTTGCATTTATCAGAGATGTCTATACACAATCAGCAAACTAATAGTTTCGGCAATGTAACACTTCCCTTTTCAATCTGACAGCTTTCTTTGTCCAGTGAGGACAGGCTTTATTATGAGTATGAACATTGAAATCATAGTCCTACTAGCAAATAATAAACTATTTGTGTTTACTCTTAAGTAGACCACAAGCTAATACATCTAGACCTTTAAACTTTCCAGTTCAATTCCATGAATAATTATTAACTGATTACTATGTGTAAGATGCTTATAATAATAGGTACTGGGGGAAGGGATATACAGGTGAGTAATCGACAGCTGTAATATGATAGAAAGGTTAAATCTGTAGCATGCATCAGTTGGGATTTATTCATCAGTTTCTATTGCACGTTTCCTGAACTCCTTCCTTCTGCTGAATAGAGTTACTGTTCATTCTTACCGCAGGGTCCACTCCCACGCTGTTATCTCAGTTGCCTAAGGACAGACAAGAATTAGGGGAAGAAATATCTTCATTGATTATCTCATTCAACAATGTCTATTTTCCTCTTTTCTGTTGTCCTGTTCCCTTGGCTCTAGTAGTCTTTCTAGTTCCAGACTACTTCCCTTGGACTTCAGACTGCCATTGTGCCTGCCTTCCTTTTGACCTGGTGTCCTCTGCTTCTCTGACAGCCTGATGCCTGTTTGTCTCATTTGCTGACTCTTGGCCCAGACTCCTGATATCTCTGTCGTCTTGTCCATTTATCTACTTCTTCACCAGCCCTTGGCACATATTGCAATCTCCCTATCCCGGCCACTTGCCCAGACCAGTTGACCCCTCAGCAATACATATCAGTTACACTCCTGATTAAAAGCAGAGCTTACAATAAAGGAAGTGACGAAATAAATAAGTCTGTCTAGACATCTGAAAGCACCAGAATTAAAAATATTAAATATTCAAAATTAAACCTTGACCAATCTTTTGTTACAGTATAATACCTGGAACATAAAAATTAATGGAATGCAGCAGCTCAGGTATCGGGCAATCAACAAATATTTGAGTGTCTGCCATGGGCAAGGCACTGTACTTGAAAGGATCCCTAGCCACTGAAATATGTTTGCTTTTCAACGAATAAACAAGGTGGCAGAAGATATTCCTTGGGGAGCCTGTTAAGAAAAATTCCACAAAGAAATAAGAGGGGGGAGGCTATAAAATCAATTCTACTCCTACCATAGCAGTTAAACTTCTGGATCTTAACTCCTGGCTGAACTGGCTGATAGCATATTTCAGCAGGACTTGGAAAACCAGTTTGGTGTTTTAGATATTCTGAGAGAGGTGACTTTCTGCCTCGTCACGTGGGATTCCCAAGAGTCCAGTTCCTCATTCCGATCCACTCCATGTTTATGAAAGTGCATTAGCCGGCACATTAAAAAAAAAAATCTCAGTGCAGGAAGTCACCCAATCCTGATAAGTTGACATGTAGAATAAAGTTTATGGTGTTATTTATTGCTAAGGTAGTCCTGGTTAAAGGTTACGTGTGTACAGTTGGAGGAGGGGCAGACAAGGGAGAATGTAGATAACTAAAGTGAAATAGAGCTGATGTATTCAGAGCTTATGTTGCTAGAGGTGAGATCAGTTACCTACTTGCAACTGAAATTTCAAACTTCTGCTTAGCAGGGACCTGAGTGGACAAATGGTGACTGATAGTTGGAAATACCAGCAGACATCTTAAAGTTTTATGCTCAGATGAATGAGCAATGAACCAGGAGAATAAGTCCAGTTGTTTTCGGCTGCTTGTAATTTTTACCTTTTTATTTAAAATCACAGCGTCTTTTTCTATGAATGCTTATGTGACTGTGACTTATTACAATGAAACCAGCAACTACACTACAATAGAGAGGTGCGAATGCGGTGTTTATGGATTAGCTTCACCAGTGGCTAACGCTATGGGGGTGGTGAGCATCCCTAAGAACAGTAACTACCAAGCCTGTGACTACAACACTGAGTTTACTAATACTAACAGTCCGTGGATTGCGCTGATAGAAAGAGGTAATTGTACATTTTCAGAAAAAATTCAAGCAGCGGGCAGAAGAAACGCAGATGCTGTTGTGATTTTCAATGTTCCAGACACAGGCAACCAGACGATACAGATGGCAAATTTCGGTAAGTAATGACCAAGTCCCAAAGAGAGTTTATGTCTTTGTTTATCTTAAAATGCTATTTCTATCTAGAATTACTCTAGGATCTGGCAATGACATTATAAAACGATTTACTTAAAAAATTTTTTGCCCAGCACTACTTGGGATCACTTTACTATTATAACTTAATATTTGTAATTAATGTGTTCCGAGGACAAAAGCAATTCATGGAGTGATCCCTATTTTCTTTCACGATTTTCTTAGTTTGTTCATTTGCTCACTGTTTCTTATGTAACTGCTTTTGAAGAAAATGTACCTGACCTCAACATTAAAGAAAACATAAATATTTTAATTCCATTTTCAATTTGTGCTTTTCAGTTTGATTTTTTGTTAAGCAGAAAGGATTGTACGGATTCAAGTATGCAGTAACTACAAAACTGATTAATTATTATGAGTAAACAATAGCATATTGTAAGTATGCAAAATGTTTACAGAAATGAGAATTCAACTATCTCCTGTGTGTGTACGAGATCTGAAACTGTTTGTGGGACTAATACATATAAAACTACTCTCTAAGAAAATTTTTACATTGGAAAAGGCACGGTAGAAATAGGATCACACTGAAATTTACACCAAAAGTAAAAGTTTCCCTTAGAAGTATTTACTTAGGACTTCATAAGTAAATATAATCATCTAATTTATTAACTTTATATTGGAATTTACTTCCAAGAATTACTGTTTTTATTTTATTTGTTTTGTAAAACAATGCCACTTTCCAAACAAATGGTGTTTAAACTAGTAAAGAAGTAGATTTCTTACTCAAATTTTCTATACTATGGGTGAAAATGGGTATTTTTTACCCCCGGACGGCTAAAGAAAAAAAAATGATAATAATTTCAAACAGGGTAAGAGCTGGAAGAACACAATAAAAGGATAATAATAGATTATCACCACCAAACTTGGCCCCTAAGGAAACTAATGTAAATTCAACACACTTCAGAATTGTAAAAGAAAGAAAATCAAACGTGTTAAGATTAGTAGCAATTGGAACATGCAGGTTGTACACGTGCAATATGGCAGCTTAGTACTAACGTGGAGAAGCAAGCTCCTTGTTTCTCTGGGTATCAAACCACCAGGTAAAGATGGTCTTTCAGCAGTACAAAGTATACAAACGTACAAAATTCCACTCGTTACCTTTTGTAACATATCCTGGACACTCCCAGAACTCAGGCATTCACACTTTTTTTCTTTTAAAGTTCAGAGAACTCCAGAAGCCTTCCCTGAGTGTTCCTACATTTTTACAGATGACTTTTATTTTTGTAGAAATAAAGAGAGACAGCCTTCTCATGAAAATCAGAAACTAAACTTGTTCTAAGGAACCTACTTCCCTAATGTTTCCACTTTGATTCTGAGTGCTCTAGGTTTCCTTTTGCAGGGACAATCACCTTGTTTTCACTCCCCTACTATATTTAAAGTCTAAAGCCCCAAACTAAATAGTAGATCGGTTTTCAAAACTTGCTTTACAACGTGCAGTAGAGGCCAACATCTAGCAGAATGTGGGTACCCAGCCACTGATTTTAAAAGATTTACCAGAGGTCACTTAAAGTAATTCCCACCAAAAGGCATGCACACAGTCATCTGAACGTCTGACTCCAAGCAGAGTATTAAAAACAAGGCAGTTAACTTTAGCATTCAATAAGTACTTCCTGAGTACTCAAGGATCAAAAATATTTTTATTTTAATTTTTTAATTTTTTTATAATTTTTATTTTGTTATATTAGTCACCATACAGTACATCCCAGTTTTTGATGCAATGTTCCATGATTCATTATTTGCATATAACACCCAGTGCACCATGCAATACATGCCCTCCTTAATACCCATCACCGGCCTATCCCAATCCCCCACCCCCGCCCCTCTGAAGCCCTCAGTTTGTTTCCCACAGTCCACAGTCTCTCATGGTTCATTCCCCCTTCTGTTTACTGCCCCCCTTCATTCTTCCCTTCCTTCTCCTACAGATCTTCCCTATTTCTTATGCTCCACAAATGAGTGAAACCATATGATAATTGTCTTTCTCTGCTTGACTTATTTCACTTAGCATACTCTCCTCCAGTCCCGTCCATGCTGCTGCCTGTTGGGTAATCGTTCTTTCTGATGGCTGAGTCATATTCCATTGTATATATGGACCACAGCTTCTTAATCCAGTCCTCTGTTGAAGGGCATCTCGGTTCCTTCCACGATTTAGCTATTGTGGACAATGCTGCTATGAACATTGGGGTGCATATGGCCCTTCTCTTCACTACGTCTGTATCTTTGGGGTAAATACCTACTAGTGCAATGGCTGGATCATAGGGTAGCTCTATTTTTAACTTTTTGAGGGACCTCCACACTGTTTTCCAGAGTGGCTGTACCAACTTGCATTCCCACCAACAGTGTAAGAGGGATCCCCTTTCTCCACATCCTCTCCAACATTTGTTGTTTCTTGCCTTGTCAATTTTTGCCATTCTAACTGGCGTAAGGTGGTATCTCAATGTGGTTTTGATTTCAGTCTCCCTGATGTCTAATGATTTTGAACGTTTTTTCATGTTGTCTGTTAGCCATTTGTATGTCTTCATTGGAAAAGTGTCTATTCATATCTTCTGCCCATTTTTTGATTTGATTATTTGTTTCCCGTGTATTGCGTTTGAGAAGTTCTTTGTTGATCTTGGATACTAATCTTTTACCTGTAGTGTCATTTGCAAATATCTTCTCCCATTCCATGGGCTGCCTCTTAGTTGGATTTCTAAATCAATATTATCCCTAAGTGGGGAAGACTGACCTGAAGCTAGAGCAATAATTGGTAAAGAAACAATAGTCACTCATGTTAGCCAGGATGGGAGATGTTTCATCATTTTTGTGGGTTGGACACTGTTCATATTTTGACTATGTTCAGACATGATTATGGAGTGGTCTTATTTTTGTCCTGATCCGTCATGATCGCAGAGCTACCTTCCCTAATGTTGATGTTCTGTAAGACTATTTATGTTCAACAAGAAAACACCAAGGCCCAATTGAGAGTGGCAGGCTGGGTCCCAGATGTCAGGGGCTGCTTGTCCCTTTCTCACTGACAACACACTATGCCCTTGCCTTACTGTGGTACAAATACATTCTCCTCCTTCTGCCTACCACCACCACCATTTTATATTTCTGGGCCTCCTCATCCCCACTAGGCTGCCTTCAAGGTCCCCAACAAGCATAAAGGATGCCCCTGCACTCCTTGCTCTCATGGTTTCAAGATGTGGGCACAGAGTGTCCTTAGTCTATTTATAGCCTCCCTGGTAGCAAGCTTCTTTTTTCTGAAGGGGGCAATTTGGTCTGAGAAGAGCTTCCACTGAGGAGGAATAATGGCTAGCCTAATGCTTGGAGGTGAACCTTTAATTCAACATTGCCCAATTTGCAGTCTATTTTGACTTCGCCCTCTGATGGTGTTGGGAACAGGAGGATATGCTTATGGTATCCTTAAGTAATGACACAACGTCTTAACAACCCTTCACAATTGTTTCAGACATCCATCCCGTTCTGTCCCAGACATGCAAGAAAAATCAAAAGGCCTGTTATTAAAGTCTAAAAGTTGGAGCCTGTTAAGTACTTTACTGGATAAGCAAACAGGTCCTGAAAGTGAACGATGCTATTAATAGATAAATTGCCTTAAGAAATGCTTAGGCTTGAATGCAGTTTATTTTAGCCAAGTCAATAATCTGGATGGGATAAAATGGTTCTTATATTTTTATCATTTTGCCTGTGTTGAATGAAGGGGATTTCAGGGTAAGGTTTACAGGATTTCAGAATCCCCCAAACTCATCAACTCCAGAGCAAGTAAGTGCAGGGAAAGGAAGGGTTTAATCAGAGCAGCAAATGCAAATGCAAAATGTTTTGGGAAAATGTCTTTAGAAATGAAAGAGGAAATAAAAACATAGTATATAAATGGAGAAAATAATTAAAAACTTCACTAAGGTTAGACTTAGATATACACATAAAGAACTTAATTCAAGAAAAGTAATCAGTTCCACTTCAAAGGAATATCAGATCTGTCTAGTTGTATTCATCTTCAAGACTTTATCCTCAGAACATTGCAATAACTTCCTAACTGATTTTGCTTCTCTTGTCCTCTTCCAGGCCACTCCCTACACTGAAGCCAAAGTGACTTTTGAGAAAAGATAAGTCACACCTTGTCTAAAATCTTTTCGTAGCTTCCCATGGCACTTAGAGTAAATTCAAACTCCTTCCCATGTCCTTACCTAGCCCTGAACCACCTGCTCCAGCCTACCACTCTGACCTCATCTCCGCTAACCTCCCTGCCTCCTCACCGCCACAGCTCCCCACCCCCGCCACTCACTCAGCTCTAGCCACACTGGCTTCCTTTCAGTCCCTCCATTTCACTAAACTCTTCCCTGCCCTTGAGCCTGGAAGTACTTGATACCTTCCCCTTCTTCACTCCTACATCTCATTAAACCTAATGTCCTATTGATTTGACTCCAAGCATTACTTTTTTTAAAGTCTTTATTTTATTCCAGTTAGTTAACATACAGTGTAATATGAGTTGCAGGTGTAGACACAGTGCTTCAACACTTCCATTTATCACCCAGTGCTCATCACAGTGCCCTCCTTAATCCTCATCTCCTATTTCACCCATCCCCCCACCGCCACCCGTCTGGGAACCATCAGTTTGTTCTCTAGAGTTAAGAGTCTATTTTTTTGGTTTCTCTCTCACTCTCTCTTTTTCTTGGCTTGTTTGTTTTGTTTCTTAAATTCCACATATGAGTGAAATCATGTGGTATTGTCTTTGTCTGACTTATTTTGCTTAGCATTATACTCTCTAGCTCCATTCATGTTGTTGCAAATGGCAAGATTTCCTTCTTTTTATGGCTGAATAATATTCTATTGTATATATGTGTATGTATATATACCACAACTTCTTTATCCATTCTTCTACCAATAAACACTTGGGCTGCTTCCATAATTTGGCTATTGTAAATAACGTTGCTATAGACATTGGGGTGCATGCATCCCTTTGAATTAGTGTTCTTGTATTCCTTGGGGAAATACCCAGTAGTGCAATTATTGGATCATAGGGTAGTTCTATTTTTAACTTTTTGAGAATCTTCCGTACTGTTTTCCACAGTGGCTGCCCCAGTTTGCACTCCCCTCAACAGTGCAAGAGGGGTTTCCCTTCTTCTACATCCTCACCAATACTTGCTGTTTCTTGTGTTGTTGATTTTAGCCATTCTGACAGGTGTGAGGTGATATCTCATTTAGTTTTGATTTGCGTTTCCCTGATGATGAGTGGTGATGAGCATGTTTTCATATGTCTATTGGCCATCTGGATGTCTTCTTGGAGAAATGTCTGTTCATGTGTTCTGCCTACTTTTATTGGATTATTTGTTTTTTGGGTGTTGAGTTGTATAAGTGCTTATATATTTTGGATACTAACCCTTTAACACTTATATCATTTGCAAATGTCTTCTCCCATTCAGTAGGTTGCCTTTTAGTTTAGCTGATTGTTTCCTTCACTACGCAGAAGCTTTTTATTTTGATGCAGTCCCAATAGTTCATTTTTGCTTTTCTTTCCCTTGCCTTGGGAGACATATCTAGTAAGAAATTGCTACAGCAGTTGTCAGAGAAGTTACTGCCTATGTTCTCTTCTACGACTTTTATGATTTCAGGTCTCACATTTAGATCTTTAATACATTATGAATTTATTTTTCTGTATGGTGTAAGAAAGTGGTCCAGTTTCATTGTTTTGCATGTTGCTGTCCAGTTTTCCCAAACCATTTGTTGAAGAGACTTTTTCCCTTAGGATATTCTTTCCTGCTTTGTTGAAGATCAATTGACCATACAGTTGTGGGTTCATTTCTGGGTTTTCTATTCTGTTCCATTGATCTATGTGTCTGTTTTTGTACCAGTACCATACTGTTTTGATGACTACAGCTTTGTAATATAACCTGAGGTCTGGAATTGTGATGCTTCCAGCTTTGTTTGCTTTTCTCAAGTTTGCTTTGGCCATTCAGGTTTTTTTGTGGTTCCATACAAATTTTAGGATTATTTGTTCTAGTTCTGTGAAAAATGCTGTTGGTATTTTGATAGGGATTGTATAAAATCTGTAAATTGCTTTGTGTAGTACATTTTAGCAATATTTGTCCTTCCAATCCATGAGTATGGAAAGTCCATTTCTTTGTGTCATCTTCAATTTCTTTCATCAGTGTTTTAAAGTTTTCAGAGTACAGATCTTTGGGTTCTGTAGGTTTATTCCTCTTCAGATAGGTTTATTCCTAGGTATCTTATTATTTGGGGTGTAATTATAAATGAGATTAATTACTTAATTTCTCTTTCTGCTGCTTCATTATTGGTGCATAGAAATGCAACAGGGGCGCCTGGGTGGCACAGCGGTTAAGCGTCTGCCTTCGGCTCAGGGAGTGATCCCGGCGTTATGGGATCGAGCCCCACGTCAGGCTCTTCTGCTATGAGCCTGCTTCTTCCTCTCCCACTCCCCCTGCTTGTGTTCCCTCTCTCACTGGCTGTCTCTATCTCTGTCGAATAAATAAATAAATAAATCTTTAAAAAAAAAAAGAAATGCAACAGATTTCTGTATGTTGATTTTGTATCCTACGACTTTACTGATTTGTGTATCAGTTCTATCAATTTTTTGGTGGAGTCTTTCAGGTTTTCTATGTATAGTATCATGTCATCGGCAAATAGTGAAAGTTTGACTTCTTCCTTAACGATTTGGATGCCTTTTATTTCTTTTTGTTGTCTGATTGCTGAGGCTAGGACTTCCAGTGCTATGTCGAACAAAAGTGGTGAGAGTGGACATCCTTATTGTGTTCCTGACCTTAGGGGAAAATCTCTCAGTTTTTTCCCCATTAAGGATGATGTTAGCTGTGGGTTTTTCATATAGCCTTTATTATGTTGAGGTATGTTCCCTCTAAACCTATTTTATTGGGGCACCTGGATGGCTCAGTTGGTTGAGTGTCTGACTCTTGGTTTTAGCTCTGGTCGTGAGCTCATGGTCATGGGATCAAGCTCCCAAGTCGGGCTCCCTGCTCAGCAGGGAGTCTGCTTGAGTATTCTCTCCCTCTGCCCTTCCCCCAACTTGCGCTCTTTCTCTCTCTCTCCCTAAAATAAACAAATCTTTAATAAAAAATAAAAAATAAACCTACTTTGTTGAGGGTTTTTATCATGCATGGATGTTGTACCTTGTCAAATGATTTTTCTGTGTCTATTGAAATGATCAGGTGGTTCTTTATCCTTTCTCTTATTGATGTGATGTATCACATCAATTGATTTGCAAACATTGAACCACACTTGCATTGCAGGAATAAATCCCACTTGATCATGGTGAATGATATTTTTAATATATTGTTGAATTCAGTTTGCTATCATTTGGCTGAGAATTTTTACATCTATGTTCATCAGGGATATTGGCCCATAGTTCTCTTTTTCAGTCATGTCTTTATCTGGTTTTGTAACCAGGGCAATGCTGGCCTCATATAATGAATTTGGAAGTTTGCCTTCCTTTTCTATTTTTTGGAAGAGTTTAAGAATAGGTATTAGTTTTTCTTTACCTGTTTGGTAGAATTTACCTGTGAAGCCATCTGGTCCTGCACTTTTGTTTGTTAGGTGTTTTTTGATTACTGACTCAATTTCTTTCTTTCTTTTTTAAAGACTGTATTTATTTGAAAGAGAAAGAGAGTGCATGAGCAGGGGCAGAGAGAGAGGAAGAAGCAGACTCCCCTGCTCAGCAGGGAGCCTGATGCAGGACTTAATCCCAGGACCCTGGGATCATGTCCTGAGCCAAAGGCAGATGCTTAACCGACTGAACCACCCAGGCATCCCCCAAAACTAAAATGATTCTAATGCAACCAGTTTGGCACCAGAAGACAATAAAGACAAATATGAAGGATTATTTCCAGATGGCTTTGGTTAAACCACATGTATATAATTTGGGAGGGCTTTTTAAAATACTGTTTAGCCTTCTTTTTTATTATCATGTATAATTAGCCAGCATATAGTACATCATTAGTTTCTGATGTAGTGTTCTACGATTTATTAGTTGCATATAGCAACCAGTGCTCATCACCACACGTGCCCTCCTTAATACCCATCACCCAGCTACCACATCCCCCCACCCCCCTCCCTCCTGTAACCCTCAGTTTGTTTCCCAGAGTCCAGAGTCTCTCACGGTTCATCTCCTGTCTGATTTCTTCCCATTCAGTTTTCCCACCCTTCCGCTATGGCCCTCCATGCTATTCCTTATGTTCCACATATGAGTGAAACCATATGATAATTGACTGACTCAATTTCTTTGCCAGTTATCAATCTGTTCAAATTTTCTATTTCTTCCTGTTTCAGTTTTGGTATATATGTTCTTAGGAATTGTCCAATTTGTTGGCATATAGTTTTTCATAATATTCTCTTATTAATGTTTGTATTTCTGTGGCATTGGTTGTTATTTCTCCTCTCTTGTTTGTAATTTTATTTATTTGAGTCCTTTCTCTTTTTTTCTTGATAAGTCTGGCTAGAGGTCTATCAATTTTATTTATTTTTTTCCAAGGACCAGCTCCTGGTTTCACTGATCTGTTTTTTGTTTGTCTGTTTGTTTGTTGTTTTAGTTTCTATATAATTTACTTCTGCTCTCATCTTAATTATTTCTATTCTTCTGCTGGTTTTAAGTTTTGTTCATTATTCATTTTCTAGCTCCTTTAGATGTAAGGTTAGGTTGTTTATTTGAGATTTTTCTTGCTTCTTAAGGTAGGCCTGTATTGCTATAAACTTCCCTCTTCCCTTCCACTTTTGCTGCATCCCAGAGGTTTTGGACTGTTGTGTTTTCATTTTCATTTGTTTCCACATATTTTTTTTTTTACTTCTTTGAGTTCCTGGTTGACCCATTCACTATTTTGTAGCATGTTATTTAACCTCCATGTATTTGTAGTCTTTCCAGATCTTTTCTTGTGGATGACTTCTAGTTTTATAGCACTGTGGCCATAAAAGATGCATGGTATGACTTCGATCTTCTTGAATTTGTTGAGACTGGTTTTGTGGCCTAATATGTGATCAAAATGTCTCTTATTTCAGGCAGTCTCCCTCAACCACAGTATTTCCCGTCAAACCCTGCTGCTCATTTCTGTTTAAATGTCTTGTGATGTGTAATTATTTTGTTATTTGTTTGTTATCTGCTTCTCCCACTTGATTGTAAGTTCCAGGAGGGCAGAAACAATGTCTGTCGTGCTTGCCATTGTATCCATTGTACTGAGCATAACTCATGGTCTTCACTAGTTGTTGAATAATCAAAGTTTAAGAAACTAGAAAGCAATTTCCTTTTATGTATGAAAACATGGGAAAATTTAAGTGAAATTGATTAGGTGAATTCAGCAAACTATTGCATTTTTAAATTGTTTTTATTTTTACCTACACAAGTAGTACTTTCTTCTTTCAAAAAAACCACTAGAGATTAAAGTCCCCCTTGATTTCCACCCCCAATCTCAGTCCTCTCCCAAGAAATAACCATTGCTATTCATCCAGTAGGTAAACTTTCAGACTTTTCTATCGATTTTCATATATATGTATATATATATATGTATATATATATATATATATGGCCTATAGAAAATAAGTCAACTTGTGTTTTATTTCTAACTTTGATGAAGTTATTCTGCAGCTTGCTTTTATTACTCAACTGTAGGACTTGGGTCTATTTCCATGTCAATACATTTATAGTTAGATCTAATTAATTCATTTAACTATTGCATAATATTTCATAGTGTGTACCCACACATAATTTTCTTAACCACTCCCTTATTAATGAACACTTAGGTTGTTTTAAACTCTGCTCTTTTACTTCAATGAGCATAATTATTGCTGATACCTAAGGAAGCTATTAACATTGAACTTGCATCATTATTGATGTGGATCTTGCCTCTGACCACATTGTTGAACTCATTAATTTGAATAGTTTGACAATTGATTATCTTGAATTTTCAAGATAAATGAAAATTCTCTCCACAAAGTTTTGCCTCATCTTTTATATTAATTATATCTCTTAATTCTTTCCAGTGGTCTTATTCCATTGTCTAGGGCTCTAGTAGTGATAATAGTGTATATCCATCCTTGACTTGATCCTGATTTTACTAACAAATGTTCCCACTGTTACACTATTAAGTTTGTTGTTTGATAGAAGTTTCTGGGAGATGCCCTTTATCAAGTTTCAGGACTTTGGTAAGGCTTCTGAATCTTGTTATTCTTATTGACAAGCTAGAATATAAATACATATGTATATTGATACATCTATGTGTAGATCAATGTAGATACAGATCAGATATATTCACTATTGTAGAATATGACCCAAAGGAAAATCCAATCGTTTACAGTCCGCTTAGGGTAAATAATAAAGTGATACTATGAAATAATAAGTAAAAGGAACAGTTTTGTTTTTCCTTTTTTTCAGACATAATTTTATTTGTACCTTGAATTAAAGTGTTGAAAACATTTTTGTTGCTTACACATATGACTCTGAGTGTCAAGTTGTAAGACACAAAATGTAAAAGCCTTTTGACGAATTAGAAAAATTGTTTATTAAAACAAGATAAAGTGAACAGTAGTGAATAATAAATGTAGAAACAGATGTAAAATAGAAAAACATGGGCAAAAAAAGACAGGTTTATTCACAAAATATTTGACAGTCACATTGTACCACAAGTTAAATAAAGAATGACACAGGGGCGCCTGAGTGGTGTAGTCAGTTAAGCGTCTTACTCTTGGTTTCGGCTCAGGTCATGATCTCAGGGGAGTCTGCTTGGGCTCTCTCCTCTCTCCCTCTGCCCATTTCTCTCTCTCTCAAGTAAGTAAATATATCTTTCAAAAAATGCTCTTTAAAAAAATAATGACGCAGTTATTTTAAAAACTGGTTTGATCATGAGATGTACTAACAAATACATAACATGTTAGGTCTGGAAAATACCTCAGCTATGCTTGGAATTCATGAAACTGCAAACATCACAAGCCTTAATTTAACCTAGCTTACAGTAACAGGATTGTGGTACCTCTCTCTCATATATCTCTCTCTGTCTCTCTTCCCTCCTCTGCCTCCATAGAAGCACATACATACATAATTACATAAGAGTTTACCTTTTTATGGGGAAGACAAGGGTACAGTGTCTCTGGATGCTGGTTTCAGGGGGGAAAAATGAGTCAATTCATTATGAGGTCTTTAAAGTATATTTTATCTCCCTTTTCTCCATTTTAAAATCAAGACATATTTTGTAAGAGTAATTTGTTCATTAACAAATTCTTTGCTTAACTCTTGGCCTCTTCCTCTGAAGCTTTTAATGTTTATTTATTATATTATGATTTGCTGCCAGGACATTGATTTTCCCCAACATTACCGATAATTATTACGTGTGTGTGTGTGTGTGTGTGTGTGTGAATACACTCAGAGAAATGCCTGAGTGGGATTGTACAAATACGCTAGTTCCTCTTAAGAACTCTCTCCCTCTCTTTTCAGCAATCCATGGTTCCTAATTCCTCTTACCCCAACTACCCCTCTCCTGTTACTAAAGCCTACCTTCCCGAGGCAGCAAGGACTTCAGGTAAATCAATCCTACCCATTTCCATCTAAACTCGCAAATCCTATGTCCTACTCATTTACGGAATGGTTAGATATGCAGGAACTGGTTTGATCAAGTATCCAGGAGGGAACTTCACTCGTTGCCCCTGGAAACAACATGATTTTTGTGAACAAACCCGATTTCCAACTGGTGATAATAGCAGGACCTTTGGCAGAACCATGCAACACTAAAGTTGAGGAAATTGGATGTTAGAGAATCGTTCATCACATCATGCCAGCAACAACCTATTCCACCCACACTCAGGACCTGCCACGATCACATAAGTGTTTAAAATTATAATAATGTTAGTTATGACTTTTTGGATTTTTAGATGTATATCATATTTTTATCCAAATTTTTAATAACATATTCTCAGCATGACCTTCTAATGACTTCACCATGCAATGATAGTGACACCATGTGGTCAAATAAACCAGTCTCTGGCAAAAATCAATAAATAACATTGGCATCTCCTTGGTGGGCAGTACAAATAAAGAGAGATGAAAATTTGCTTAATAATTCACTTGCTTCCCATTTCCATTTTAAATGACTATCTCCCAGTATCATTATTCCTAATAAGTGGAGCTCTTTTTTCTTCCAATATTGCACCTAATTCCTATTAAAATCTGTTTTCGTTTGCCCTTTATGGAGGCAACTGGTAATAGTATTTTATTAGCTATGTACCAAGTTTTCTTCTAAGTGTAATCATCTCAGCAACTCCATGAGATACATAGTGTTAGTATCTCCATTTTATATATAAGGAAACTGAGGCATAGAAAAGTGAGTTAACTTCCCCATGGTCATGCAGCCCATAGGTTGCAAAATGAGGGTCTGGACCCTAATATCCTGACTCTAGAGTCTGTGATCTCATTTAGTACACGATACTTCCTCTCTAGTGAGCATATCCTATGCAAGGCCCTGTACAAAAATGGCAAAAAACATGATCAATGCCCTGGAGGAGGAAAATGTAGTAAGAAGAACTGACATGTATAAAATTTGTAGAAGGCAACATATGACACTATAATCGAAGTGTTAAGGGGCGCCTGAGTGGCTCATTCAGTTAAGTGGCTGCCTTCAGCTCGGGTCATGATTCAAGGGTCCTGGGATCAAGTCCCACGCCAGGCTCCCTGCTCAGTGGGGAGCCTGCTTCTGTCTCTGCCTGCCGCTCACGCTGTTCGTGCTCTCTCTCTCTTTGACAAATAAATAAATAAAAATCTTAAAAAAAAAAAAGAAGCAGCATTAATGTTATTGGAGTTGAAGCAATTAAGAAATTATGAGGTCACAGCCATTGCACTGCTGGGTGTTTACCCCAAAGATACAGACGTAGTAAAGAGAAGGGCCATATGCACCCCAATGTTCATAGCTGCATTGTCCACAATAGCCAAATCATGGAAGGAGCCGAGATGCTCTTCAACAGATGACTGGATTAAGAAGCTGTGGTCCATATATACAATGGAATATTACTCAGCTATCAGAAAGAACGAATTCTCAACATTTGCTGCAACATGGACGGCACTGGAGGAGATAATGCTAAGTGAAATAAGTCAAGCAGAGAAAGACAATTATCATATGATTTCTCTCATCTATGGAACATAAGAACTAGGAGGATCGGTAGGGGAAGAAAGGGATAAAGAAAAGGGGGGTAATCAGAAGGGGGAATGAAACATGAGAGACTATGGACTATGAGAAACAAACTGAAGACTTCAGAGGGGAGGGGGTGGGGGAATGGGATAGACTGGTGATGGGTAGTAAGGAGGGCACGTATTGCATGGTGCACTGGGTGTTATACGCAACTAATGAAGCATCAAACTTTACATCGGAATCCGGGGATGTACTGTATGGTGATTAACATAATATAATTAAAAAAATCATTAAAAAAAAAGAAATTATGAGGTCAGGGTATTGGACGGGTCATCAGCATGGATGTTAAAGTTAGAGAAGATGTTAGCACAGAAGTCAAAGATCAGTAGTGGGCATATTAAAAGGACGAGTGCTCTCTCTCTCTCAAATAAATAAATAATAAATAAATAAAATTTTGTTTTAATAAACAAGGAGAGCAACAGGGTAGGCCATCAGAAAATGGGGCATTTCCGTTAGGGTTTCAGAAGTTCAGCAGATAATGATAACAGCCAGAATATGGCCATGGCAGTGGGGTGACTGAACTGGAAAGGAGGTCAAGTTCCCTGAAGTTGGATCACAGTGAGTCCAGAGTATTGGGTGATGGAAGGACTTAAGGTAGAAAGGATGACTGTGATGCAAATGACAGTCTTCATATATGCAGGCGAATGCCTGGGGTGTTGGTCCATGACTAAACAGGCCAGGAAGACATAGAAGGTGGTCAAACCAAGTGCCATGAATCCCTTGACTACCCACGAGTCTCCAGGAAACTGGGGATTTATTCATGAGGGTGAGGGGACAGTGGTCTGGAACCCACGTGGGAGTAAGAAAACCCCGTATAGCCCTGAAATATGTGGGGTACAGAAGGATAAGCTGCCTCTACTGAAAGTAACTGAAGAAGTGGTATCTTCAGGGCAGGAAGATAGGTCGGGGACCACAGAGAAACGGCATAAGCCTTCATATAACCCTCACTGAAGAGATATGAGAAAACTGTACCTGTGAAGCATGTGTAAGGGAGCCAGAGATCTTGAAGATACAGTTTAAACTTCCAGGAGGGGAGCAGTGGAAGAAGAACAAGCAGTATAGAGAGGGGAGAACAGGACTGAATATGAACGAAATTAGCTTCCAACTGGGCTAATAACTAAGGATGGCAGGAATATGAGACCAGGGGGCATACAGTGTAAAGGTTTCAAACTAAATTCTGGAATCAAGGTATCTCAAACAAGTCCAGGACTTGGGGGAGCAGTGTAGAAGGCTGGCAGTGCACACAGAAGGTAAGAGAATGATTCACAAGAGAGCAGGCACTCTTGGAGGAGCTGAGAAGGGCAGAGCTGAATATGGCAGAGATAAAAAAAAAATATGAGAGAATTTAGACCAGAAGGGTCCCAGAGCTGTGGCTGCAGATTACAAGGGCGAGGGAGGGGTGTGTTTATGCTTGGGCAGGGAGGGGGAATACAGTGGAAGGTTAGCAGGTGCTGAATGGACTGAATGTCAAACTAACCAGCCGGAAGGTTCCAAATGGAACTGCTTTAACATCTGAAATCAGGTACAAGTTGGGGCTTGAGTTGAATGTTACCTGAATATCTGGAGGATGTTGCATAAAAATGGGAAATCATTATAAAGAAGGAGCACACGACAAATTCTTTCAGGCCATTTTAATCAATCAAATATCCTGGGAAATGATCTGTTTGTTATGACTAATGCTAATTACCTATCTCTGCATTGAGGAGATTAGGATTTTAGTAAAAACTGATAGAAACCTAGTCAAGGCCTTAGGATGTCAAAATTGCAATCATTAAATGCCTGGATGCCCTGCATTCCAGAATTGAATTAAATCCAATCTACATTTGCTTGTGTATATTTTTAGCTTTTAAATGGAAATGGAAATTGAGTTCTTTTCCTCAAAGCAGTCGATTCAGCAGAGGAGGAGAAGGAGGAGGAGGAGTGTATAATCAGTCAAATAGGATGTTTGACATTATTTTAGCTCTAAAAATGTCTACATGGACCAAATAACCATTTTTCAAAATAATTTTTCACTGATTATTTTTTATTAGCCTCCTGCAGGATATAACCAGCATTTAAATGCTCAGTAACTTATACATGGTAAGATTAGCTACAGTTGGAGGCCACAGGGGTTGATTCTGAGGAATTTAGGACCATTCCAAACGTAGAGGCAAATGCTCTTTAAAAAAAAAATTAGTCTTGTCAAAAAGCCAGAAGATACAGAAAGGCCGTATTTACCAAAGGGCTCTGTGGAGAATTTTTGGAACAGAGCTCAGATGGAGAGAAGGCTAAGTTGCATTTTGACTAAAGGAAGATGTATAGTTTCTCTGACAGTTTCACAAACATATCCTTTCTCCCCTGAAAACTGCAGCCCTTTGGCTCCACAAGAGGAATTCAAGAAGGCCTAAAGAGAAAGACGAGGGCTCTAACCTAATGCATATTACTCCATGATACCTGAGGTTAAACCCTAGCTAGCGTTGGAAACTCTGGGGAGCTATTTGTTCTTGTTTACATAGCCATAGCCTGGGCCCAGGGAAGCTCTGTAGCAGTAAGCTCTATGGGAATAACATGGGAATAAAATAAGACATAAAAATGTGGGGTTTTTTTTCATCTAAAAAGCAGGGGGCTTACTTACCCACTCAACAAATATTTACTGAGGGCCAACTATGTGTCCTGCCTTGCCACATTTTACATTTCATAGTTCTCTCTAAGCCCTCTAGCATACAACGTGGGTTTAACAAGAAGCAGTGGAATGTGGTAGTGATTCAGGGCAAGGGCTTTGTAAGGAGATGGATCTGGGTTTGAATAGCAGACCTACTATTTGTTTTCTAGCTGTGTGATCTTGGACAAGTTATTAACCTCTCTGGATTCCAGTCTTCTCAGTTCAGACATCTCATCTGTAAAATGGGAATACTACAGTACTACTTTACCGAGTGGTGGTAAAGACTAAATGAAATAGCACACGTAGGGGCTTCTGGGTGGCTCAGTCGATTAAGCATCTGCATTCAGCTCAGGTCATGATCCCAAGGTCCTGGGATCGAGCCTCGTATTGGGCTCCCTATTCAGGAGTGGAGTCTGCTTTTCCCTCTCCCTCTGCCCCCACCCCTGCACTTGTGTTCTCTCTCCCTCTGGTAAAGAAAGAAGGAAGGAAGGAAGGAAGGAAAGTAGGAAGGAAGGGCACATGGAAAGAAAGAAAGAAAGAAAGAAAGAAAGAAAGAAGAAAGAAAGAAAGAAAGAAAGAAAGAAAGAAAGAAAGAAAGAAAAAGAAAAGAAAGAGCACGTGTAAAGAAAGCAGCTAGCATGGTAGCTATTCTATAGTAGACACAAAAAATGGTGGTAGTAGTAAGATAATGCTGATGAAGGCATCCCCCTTCTTGGTTTATTCTACCTCTTCGTTGCTTGTCCATGTCTCTTTCTCACTTTAAAATCTTGGATGAAAGGTATGTCCTATTCAAAGCCTTTCCCAACTAACAGTTTACCTGATCTCTCCATTCTTTGGCACCTAGCCAACGTTGATAAACATGGGTCACGTTAATTTGCTTTTTGCCTATCTGTCCGTATTCTTATTATTTGTGTCCCTCCTGGATTCCTAACTATCTTAGACTAATAGATTCACAGAGCAAACATAAAAAAATATGTCTTCCATGTACATCACGAATCCCTTCAACTACTGTTCCATCTGGTGGCCATCCATTTACTACTTGAGCACCTTCGGCGACAGAGATCTCATCATCTCACCAGGCAGGCAACTCAGTTCATTGCTGGACAGCTTAAGTTTTCAGGAGGTTATTTTTCAAACTACACCAAAATGAACCTCCCTCTATCTTTTCACACGTTGTTCCTAGTTGTGCCCTCTTGAACAACATAGGACTAAATATAGGTTTAATTTAGGATCAATATAGGATTAAACTGTTCGCTACATGAAGTTGCCTTCTATTTGCTTTATATCATCCATTTAATTCTCAGTCAGTGGTATTGACTCTTTGGCTTTTTTACTAATGGCAAAGTTGAATGTCAATGTTTCTTACCGCTATAATCTTTTTTTTTCTTTCTGTCAATGGGGAGGGGGCATTGCCTTTGCCTTTTGAGAATGACTTCACTTTTTGAGTCTTGGAGAGGATTTGAGAGCCAGTCACTTGTGTGATGTGATTTGTTGTGTCCCAGGATTTCCCCTGCCCAACAAGATCCTCCTCCCTGTGATATCTGAAATTCCATCCATCATGAAAGCGGCATTCCTTTGGGTGTTAAAAAGCTCTAGGGTTTTTGAGGCCCTCTTTAAAAGGAATGTGCTCCTGGGAAAGGTAACATCTTCACCTTCACAACTGATACCCACAGTAGGGACTAAATCGTTGACAGTGACTTGAGAGCAAAGTATCGGATAGGATAAGACGTGACCTGGACGCAGTAGCAGAGTGCTGGAGGTCCAGGCACCTCGTCTCGTTCATCTCCAGGTACACAGCACTGAGCACAGCGACGAACACTGGGCCTTCAGTGATGAATGAATGAATGAACAAGGCTGCAAAGGGGAGTATATGCCCTTCCCAATAAATATTACCAACTTTCCGATTCTCTCTCTAGCCAATGGAGTGTGGTCACACCAGAAATTTTGGGGTTCCTCAGCTTGCTGACAGCCTTGCTGGCTATTAATGGTGTTCTTTTTCTATCAGCTCTCCCTGAAGCTATCTGGTGTCTCAGCTTCAGCTGGCAGCTGGGGACATGACTTCTTTGTTAGGCTGTTTCTATATAAAGCTCTGGCAATAGGAACTGCCTAGATTACCACCAGTGATTCACACACCTACACAGAGAGCTTACACCCGCACAGGGTCATGGAGTGAAGCAACCAGATTCCAGCACAGGCCTCATGTCGCTGCACAGTTCTGTGAAATTGACATCACTCTTTCACTGAGTTGTATGAGCTATTGTAGATGTAGCGATCTGCGTCATACTCTGTGAATTTGGGAAGAGTGTACTAAAACCCGCATCAATTCTCACCAGTGTTTGGTCTAAGTTAAAAATCTGGCATTGGCACTTAAAGGAGTGGGGAAATGATTAAGTGCCTTCAGAGAATAGAAACTCTTGTAAAAGCAATACATAAAAGCAACTATTTTCGGGCAAACAGTCTTTGCCTTCATTAAAGGACATCCAGCAGTGCTTCTCCTTGGCATGATTTTAGTAGCAATTCATTTGTGTTATTGTATTACTCTAAAATAATAAAGCTGCATTTTGTATTTTGTTAAAACTTTCAGAGTAAGGCCTGACAGAAAATCAATGAACTATGGAAGGGTATTTTTTTTAAATAGCTTTTTAGACATCTATAGTAATGTAATCAAAGCTGATGAAATATAGGACTCTGCTTCAAAGAACAATGGGAATGGTTTTAATTAATAGTCCAATTGCTTTTATGTAAATGAATATTTCCTAAGGCACTAGAAAAATTGGTTTTCTCATTCAAGGTAACTGTTCCCAGTGCAGAATTTAGAGACACCATGATTTCCCTTTCATCATAGAATGACTGCTAGCCTTTCTCCAAAATAACGAAATCTATGTTCTGTAATTCCAATTAAAGAACTTGCCAACTTCAAGCAAGTCTGATTTAGTAAAGTTCTACTCTATTTGCAAAATAATGTCATAATGAAAGTAGAGTTCTATTTTCTTTATTCTGTATGCTTGGACTGTACTTCTAGCAATGAAAACAAAGTTAAATCTAAAAGAATATCCACATTGTTTCCGAAAACTGTTTAAACTATTGGACATACTATTAATAGTTCTCTGAAGAAATACTTGTCCACAGCCCGTTAATCCTCACTCTATGAATACTTAAAATGTTAGTGAAGTGGTAAATACTGACAAAATGTGTCTCCTCCAAGCAGTAATACATTACAAATCTGGGACTTTAGGCTTCCGTTTAATGGCCTGTGCCCTTAGCCTGTAATTACATTTTAAAAACATGAAGTTGCAGTGTTTTGTGGGGTTTTTTTTTTACACTCATCTGGGACATTCTATGGTATAACTTCTTATGAGGATACTTCCATTTCTTTACAGTAAGACCTAAGATCTCGGAGAGAGTATATTCTCTAAGAATGTCTTCTGAAGTCACAATACCCGTTTGCACTTTAAACAAAGAAAACATTACTCAGAGTAGAGGGGTGATTCAAGATTTCTTTGCCTTCTGCCAAACAAGAGGGCAAAAACAGACAAATAAAAACTCTTACCCTTAATTACTGCATAGATGGTATTCTGATTTCTGAGAAGCTAAACAGTAAAGTACCATGTTCTACTGAAATATGAAAAAAATGTATAATCCCAATTTCTTTAAATATACTTGTTTTCCTGGCTGTACGCCAGTTTCACCCGTCTTTGACATGGCACTAACATCCATACCAGAAGGAAAGCAGTGAGAACTAACACAGCAAAAAGCAAATTTCTAGTGCTCCAAGCATTAGTTTTGCACCTGTTATTATTTAATAATGGTGTAAGCAACTGAGGACAATGTTTTAGAAAACTCAGAGAACAATGATTTAATTGAAAGCACTGACTGAAATAGTCCAGAAGAATTTTCAGTGTGATAAAATGAAAACCTTTTAGATTCCCAGGGGTGTGAGAAGCTGATCTTTGTGCCTTAGGGAGAAATTCATAAAGAAACTAGCCAGCTATATTCTGGCCAGTTCTATTTTTTGAGTGCCAGTTGGCGCTGGGGAGAGTAGAAACAATAGTCTCTCTAGATTCCGTGTAGTTTCAGGATTTGCTTCTTTTGAACCTATAAGCAGGAAAATGTGGTCAACTAAAATGTGGCTATGTGTACAATTTACACAACTGAGTTGTGTACAATCCCACTGACTGTAAAGGTTGTTGTCTGGAAGACAGTTGCTGGGTACTTGTTACTTTACCACAGGAAATGTTAAAAAATATTTTGATCCAAGAAAAATATATAAATAACTTTTGCTAAAGAAAACACTGAGTCTAATTCCCCAGTCTTCTTCATAAGTAAACCACCCACTTAATTTATGGGAATATTTACTGATTTACAAGATCGGACCTCAGATAAAACCACGGGGCTGAGGGTAGTAGATGGAAATGCATCTTTGCAAACCCTGCAAAAAATCTTGAATTCAAATTCACCTCCTCACAGCTGTCCTCTTGTGGCAGAATGACTGAGTTGGTTTATATAATAATGTAATAATTATACAATAATGTAATGATGGTAGAATTACTTAGTTGGTTTACATATTTATGGAGAGATTACCTGACAATAAAATTATTTCATTTCATAAAACACAGAGGATTTCCTAAGCACATAACAAAGTTTTGGTTTCTTTGCATCTGGATGGCATTTTAAATCTTCGTTTTGAAACTAAGTGAGCCAGATTTATCCATTCCAGAAAGACTTGTGAATTGATATTTATGGTTTATTCATTGCACGTAGTAGTTACAGGGGAATTCCTTTCCTCAACCCACTATACAACCAGATGACACAGCATTTTTCTGCTCCAACATTAGAAAGGCCCAGCAGAGGGCACGTTGAGCATTTTTATGCCTAATCCAAACACCTGGGTACTTAAGCATATTTAAATAGTAACATGCTATATTGGCATCTGAATCAAAGTTTCCAATGTCTTTTGACACCATATGGCAACTCTTTCAATTAAGAAAACACCAAGATACTCGGTTAGGCAAGGTCAGCCAAATAGATTTGAACAAAACAAAAATCAATCTAATTGATTACTTTAAAACCAAGCACCTTGAAGATGTAAATAAATTCCCGGAATAAATAAGACCCATGAGTCTATTGACTTTCTTTAGTGGTTACATGCTCACGGGGGTAAGGTGATATACAGAATATAAATATGCTAAGTTATGCCATTAATTTAATTATCTGAATGCAGCTAGTCCACTGGCACTGTTGAGATCTGAGGCTAACTGTCTTTGATCACTCATGCTACTTCAGAGTCACCTCTTATGGGTCTGAAGGGAATGCCTGAGTAAAACATAAAATGAAAATGCACTGAAGAAAGGATTTCAAAGCCAACCCCAAGTGTCTTTTGATCGTCTGTTGTTTTGTGTTATCTACATCACTGCTTCCCATCTACTAGTATCTATAATTGAGATCAAACTCAATTCTATTGTAGGAGACTGAGAAACAATGACCCTGAGAAAGCTATACATTCAAAATAATAATTCTGGTGTGTACCTAGCTTTAGGTGGAAAATGAATTTCAATGCAGAAAAGAAAAAAAATGATTTCAATATTTGAAGGAGAAAACCAGGAATGTAAGGATATTGTTTACGTTTTAAGAATATAATTCTTCTAGGGGTGCCTGGGTGGCTCAGTCGGTTAAGCATCCGACTCTGGATTTTGGCTCAGGTCATGATCTCAGAGTTGTGAGATCGAGCCCCATGTTGGGCTCTGTGCTGGGCATGGAGCCTGCTTAAGAGGCTCTCTCCCTCTCCCCTCCCCTGCAAAAAAGAATGTAATTCTTCTAATAAGGGAAAGATCATCAGAGCTTTTATAAATGACTACCATTTAAAGCATGAATGCCCTCTATTCCTAAACACTTGACAAATTACAATGAACCAGAAAGCTACTTATTGCAAGACAGGAAGCTACTTATTACATTTTCTCTACCTTTTTTTCTGCCTACACATCTCAAAATGTGAGAGAGGAATCCATCAAAATCCTAGAGGAGAACACAGGCAGCAACCTCTTTGACCTCGGCCACAGCAACTCTTACTAGATATGTCTCCAGAGGCAAAGGAAACAAAAGCAAAAGTGAACTATTGGGACTTCACCAAAATAAAAAGCTTCTGCACAGGGACAGAAACAATCAACAAAACTAAAAGGCAACCTATGGAATGGGAGAAGATATTTGCAAATCACCTATCAGATAAAGGGCTAGTATCCAAAATCTATAAAGAACTTCTCAAACTCAACATCCAAAACCCAAAAAATCCAGTCAAGAAATGGGCAGAAGATATGAACAGACATTTCTCCAAAGAAGACATACAAATGGCCAACAGACACATGAAAAGATGCTCAACATCACTAATCATCAGGGAAATGCAAATCAAAACTACAATGAGATATCACCTCACACTGGTCAGAATGGCTACAATTAACAAGTCAGGAAACAACAGATGTTGGTGAGGAGGTGGAGAAAGGGAAACCCTCTTGCACTGTTGGTGTGAATGCAAACTGGGGCAGCCACTCTGGAAAAAATTATGGAGGTTCCTCCAAAAGTTAAAAATAGAACTACCCTACCATCCAGCAATTACACTAGTAGGTATCATCCAAAGGACACAAAAATAGTAATTAGAAGGGGCACATGCAGCCCAGTGTTTATAGCAGTAATGTCCACAATAGCCAAAATGCGGAAAGGGCCCAGATGCCCATTGACTGATGAATGGGTAAAGAAGATGTGGTACATAGACAATGAAATATTACTCAGCCATCAAAAAGAATGAAATCTTGCCATTTTAAATGACGTGGATAGAACTAGAGGGTATTATGCTAAGCAAAATAAGTCAGTCAGAGAAAAACAAATACCATGTGATTTCACTCATATGTGGAATTTAAGAAACAAAACAGATGTTTTGTTTGAGGAGGGGAAGGGGAGGAAAAATAAAGTAAGATAAAAACAGAGAGGGAGGCAAGCCATAAGAGACTCTTAAAATTCTAGGGAACAAACTGAGGGTTGCTGGAGGGGAGGTGGGTGGGCGGATGGGGTAACTGGGTGATGGGCATTAAGGATGGAACTTTTGGGGATGAGCGCTAGGTGTTATATGCAACTGATGAACCACTAAATTCTACCCCTGAAACTACTAATACACTATACATTAACTACTTTGAATTTAAATCTAAAAAAATTTAAAAATGAAATATTACTCAACTCAGTTATCTCTTTTCCCATCACAGGATTTAAAATCTTGTTCTCCCCCCTTTCTATGTTAATAATCTTTGCCACAGTTAGTGTGGTATGTGTTTACACGACACTAAAATAAATAAAAGATCCTAGTTGAACAAAGCAACTGAATGTTCCACTTTTAATGGATTGTTTTGCTATTATGTAGATGAATCTGACTCTTGACTATCTCCTAATATCTATTCATCTGTACCTATATTCTCCTCCAAAAGTACATCATGCACTTGAAACAATGCTTCCTACTTGCAAATGCCAGCCCTGTCTTCTTCTGCCTTTGTATAATAATTGAAACGATAATAATTTTGGTCTATAGCCTACTTAATTCAAAGGGGATTTAAATTAGTCCCTTGGTTAAACCCAAAAGAAAAGAAAACATTTATGGATAATATAGAATCCGTCTAAAGAGGAGGTTCTTAGGCTGGGGGGGAGGGGTCCTTGGAGGTGCACAGGTGGGTCACACAGGGTCTTCACGCAGCTGAAGTATCCTTGAAGTTCTAAGTACATGGAATTGCTTTTTAAAAAATAAAGTAAATATTATTCTAAATGTTCTACAGCAACTCAGCTCACTAGAACATTCAGTTCTGTCTCTGCCACAACTAGCTACCTGTGGCCTTTGAGCACTTGAAATATGGCTAATATGACTGAAGAACTGAATTTTTTATTTTATTTCATTTTAAATAGTCACATGGGGCTATTGGCTACCACATAGAACAGTAGAGCAGTAGACCAACATTAACATGGGGTCATTGAATAAACTTCACGAGGCCCATAAAACCCCTTGAAATTGGGCACAAAACTGTGTGTGCTCATTTATTCTGTAAAGTTTCATCAAATTTTCAGAAGTAGCTCTGACTCTTAAAAAAGGTTTAGAACTACTCTAGCAGAAGCAGAAGTAGCTGCCCTCTTTGAGCTCCTTGTTTCCTGGCAACATAACTGAAACTAGAAACATGGTGAATTTTACTGTTGGGTTTTTTTTTTAATGCCGTAAGAAAACATCCGAATTCCTTGGCAAAAAAAAAATAATTTCCTGAAGCTAATTCAAGTAATGCAGTATACATTTCTACAACCAACACATATTCCTCTCATTAAAAAACTTTTTATTTTGAGAAAATTGTAGATTCACATGCAGTTGTAAGAAATAGAGAAAACATAATAATAAAAAAAGGAAAAAAAAGAGAGAGAGAGGTCCTTTACCATTCATCCAGATATCCCCAGTGGTATTACCTTAAGTAACTAGAGTACAAGAGCACAACCAGGAAATTGACATTGATACTATCCACCCATCTTCTTTGGATTTTACTAGTTTTAAGGCACTTATTTGCATGTGCTATGTAATTTTATCATGTCTGTAGGTTTGTGTGACCATCACCACAGTCAAGATTAGGAGCAACTGCATCACTATAGGCTCCTTCGTGTTGCCCTTTTATACCCACCCACACCTCCACCCCACACGCTGTCTTTAACTCTGGGCAACCACTAATCTGTTCTCCATTACTATAATATTTTCATCTCAAAAATGTTATGTAAACGGAATCATTCTGTATGTAGCCTTTTGGGATTGACTTTTTTTTTTAACTCAGCATAATTCTCTAGAGATTCATCCAGATTGTTCCATATATTCATAGCTCATTCCTTTTTATTACTGAGTAGTATTCCAGGGTATGGATGTACCACAGTTTAATCATTCATCTATTGAAGAACATCTGGGTTGTTTCCAGTTTCGGGCAATTATGAATGAAGCTGCTATGAACATTCGTATTCAGGTTTTAGTGACCATAATTTTTCATTTATCTGAGATAAAGGCTCATGACTGAAATTGCTGAGTCATGTGGTAGTTGCATGTTTAGTTTTATAGGAAACCGCCAGACTTGTTCAAGAGGGGCGCCTGGGTGGCTCAGTTAGTTAAGCATCTGCCTTGAGCTCAGGTCATGATCCCAGATTCCTGGGATCCAGCTACACATCAGGTTCCCTGTCTGCTTCTCCCTTTCCTGTCCCTTTCCCCCTCTCATGCTTTCTCTGGTTTTCGTGCTCTCTCAAATAAATAAATAAAATAAAATAAAATAAAAAAAAGGAAACGACCAGACTGCTTTCCAGGTCGGCTGTGCCGTTTTACGTTCCCATCAACAACGTATGTGTATATGTGATCCAGTTTCTCCACATCCTCCTCATCATTTAGTGTTACCACTTTTTTTAAGCCATTCTGGGACGCTTGCCGTGATATCACATTGTAGTTTTAATTTGCATTTCCCTAATGGCTACGGATGCTGAACGTCTCATGTGCTTATTTGCCATCTGCATATCCTCTTTGGTCAAATGTCTGTTCTTGTCTCAGAGAAAAATCATCCAAAATAGGAAGAGGTTCTTTTTACGTAGAAATTCGGGTAATACTGGTGGGTAATATGGTTTTACAAAAGAAACTAATGCTGTTAAGTTGGGACTTGTTTATCGGCTCTCTGCTAAGATAGAAGCCCTAATGTAAATTCTTACTTCTGTGAGGATGTTTCCATGGAGAATTAGGAAAACAGGATCTAGGAACAATACTTGGCTTTTTGATACCTCGACTATAGAAAGAATTGAGAGAATACAAATGAATGGAGAGATAAGGGAGCTTTTTGTAGGTGTTGGATTCAGTCATATCATGAATACATATTCTATCAAGTACCATTAGTGCAGATATTTTATATCTTTGGTATGCTTTTGATATATTTCGATGTCATTTGTTGCCCCGTTTTAAGAGTCACAGATGTATTCTCACCCTGACAGAGAACAACAATCTACTTCAGCTCTGGCGGGGTGGCGTAATCACCTGCAGGCAGAAGTACCACCCTCCTCAAAGCAGAGTCTGAATCAAAAACCTGCAATGGCCGACTACTGCCTCAGAAAATCAAGACCAAATGCCTAAATATGTATTCAAGGTCAACAAAGCCCTAACCTACCTTTTCTGGCCTGTCTCCCACTACTCTTCCTCTTGAGCGCTAACCAAAGTAAAACAATGTTTTCTAAATCCACTCTGCTCTTTCTGGACTCCGAGCTTTTGTTCCTGCTACATCCTTTACTGATACATCTTCCCTCGCCATTCATACCTATAAAAACCCCACCTGTCCCTTAAGGCCCTGCTCAGATGTTACTTTCTTCATGAAATCTCCTCTAATTCCTTGAGTCAGAAGCAAACATTCCTGCCTCTATACTCACACAGGACTTTGTACCCCCTCACAGCACCCATCTCTTTGACAACTCTTTTGTTTAAATGTCATGCCAACGCAATGACATGGGTGAATCTCAAATGCATTTTGCTAAGTGAAAGAAGTTAACACAAAAAGCTACATACTGAATGACTCCATTTATCTGACATTCTGGAAAAAGCGAAACCATAGGGACAGAAAACAGACTAGGGGTTGCCAGGGTAAGGGTAGGGGTCAGGGTTTTGACTATAAAGGCATAACACAAGGGAAGTTGGGGAGTGATGAGAGTGTTTTGTGTCTTGATTGTGGTCATGGCTACACAACGTATGTTTGTCAGAGCTTGCAGAACTATACAGTGAAAAGGGTGAGTTTTACAGTATGTAAATTATACCTTAACAAAAACAATGGGAGAAATTCATGCCATATAGACAGCCTGCCCTTCAGTTCTGGTCAGCCATTTACTTGTTCTTCAAACTTACTCTAATGTGTCAGGGTAAGAGCTGGGGCTACAAAGAAGAAAAATCTGCGGCCCCTCCTCTCAAGGAACTCAGTCTCTGATGGAAGTGATAGATATGTAGGAAAATAAATGTGGCAGACTCTGGAAGATGCTATATATATAATACAGGTCCAGTCAGGTACAGTGGAGTCATAAAGGAAGCATTAGTCAGATGGACCTCGATTGTGGAAGGGCTAGCCTTTCAAGTTTAGAAATTTATATTTTATTCAATATACAATGAGAAGTGATAGAATCATAGCTATGTTTCAGAAAGCATAATACGGCAGTATGATGAAAGATGATGTGGAGTGGGCAAGAGACAAAAAAGCAGGGAGATCAATTAGAAGGCTATTTACAATAGTCTAAGAGAAAATTAATATCACTTCTCCATTAGTAGACATTTGAGATTGGACAAAGCTTTCAATTAAAGCTTGTATTGCTGATAATCTAGATGCATGCAGGCAAAAACAAAAGAGAGGACCCACATTTTTCTTGATACAATTTACCCCCAGTATCCTGAGGGATGGTGTTGCATTGATCTTTTTATCTTCCCCGGCAACTGTCGGCAACTGTCATAAGTCTTTGTAGACATGAAAAGCTCTAAAAAAAGTTTATTATTTTTTTTTCAAGATTATTTGTTTGATGGTGATGGGTAGTAAGGAGGGCACGTATTGCATGGTATACTGGGTGTTATACGCAACTAATGAAGCATCAAACTTTACATCGGAATCTGGGGATGTACTGTATGGTGACTAACATAATATAATAAAATTAAATTAAAAAAAAAAGATTATTTGTTTGAAACGGTGAGTGAGCACGAGAGAGAGCACAAGCAGGGGGAGGGGCAGAGGGAGAGGGACAGGGAGAGTGAGAAGCAGGCTCCCCTCCTGAGCAGGGAGCCTAATGGGCATGGGGCTCTGATCCCAGGAACCCAGGGATCATGACCTGAGCTGAAGGCAGATGCTTAACCAACTGAACCACCCAGGTGCCCCCCAAAATTTATTATTCTACTGAATAAGTTAGAGAACAGATGAATTTTAAATTACTGAAACTCCAAATGAGAAAATTATAAATTCTGCATGCCCAATGATACTCACTGCTTACAATTTTGTATGTCAGACAGCCCAAAGGGTCAATGTTAGTAAAAATGTTTCGTTCCTAAATTTATATACTGACTGCAGTGATCGGGTGGAATTAATCTGGCACTTGTTCCCCCAGAAAGTCTGCTTCTTCTTTGCTTGTTAACTGCTACCTAATACAAATTACAGTGACAAGAGTAAGATTCTGTGAAAAAAAGAAAGCAGGCATAAATACACTTTTTTTTTTTACTATTACCTCTGTTTTGGAACTTAGAAATCTCTGCTGAAAATGCCTATGAGGGGCATAACTGAAAGCACTGATTGAAGATAGCCACCTTCTTGAAATGTGTGTGAAGTTTTCATCCCATCTTGAATCCAACCAAATAGCAGGTCCTGAAATCAGCAGGGTGCTGTGCCATAAACCCCGGGTGTAGGGCACAAACATCTGCTCCAGTCAGGTCTCTAAACACCTCGGCCATCCCCACCTGAGAAAAACGAAGACATTTAATGAACTGGTGGGATTATTGAAGGTAAACTTGTTGAGCCTCTTCTTCAAACAAACAAGAGCTTCAGGCTTTCAATTTCTGCTCTCTCTTTTTTTTTTCCCTCGTGAAGAGCAAACATTACTGAGCCACTTCATTGCCTCTGGTGAAAGGCTTTCTGTGGCTCCAGAGTTGACAACATCCAGAATATTAAGCAGTCACTGACTTCCGCGTCTGAACTAGTTCGCTAGGAAGAACATGAAGTATACTGATGCTATCTGCCCCCAAAGTTACGCAGAGACAACTTAGAAAAAAGTGAACCTGCCCCCTGCTAATTGGAAGATTGTCAGCTAAGGGAGAAGCGATTTTGTAGATTCCATTGGATCTGGACATTTTTGTTTTCCTTCAGATGTTCCCTGTAGCATTTTTCCTCATTAAAGTTCCTAGGCTTTACACTGAATGATTTGTGATGAAGTCAAACCAAAGTAAGTTTTGTAGGCACAAAATACCCTTTTGTTGAAGGCCTGCTTGTCCCTTGTCTGGTTCCTGCAACCAATATAACCATAACACTTACCTAATTCTGGTGTGACAGAACTTAATTACTGTGTGAGTTATGAGTGGTAAGCCAGCCAATTTCAGTTGTCTCAACTATGTGATAGTGCCCGGTCATTTATTGCCAACTACTTGTTTACTACGTGTTATTGATCAGTTTTGAGCCCTGGCCAGCTGTGGCTAATCCTAATGCATATAGTTGGCAGCTGTGAATTTGTGACTTTGCCCCTTGGAATACAAAGGCTGCCTTTGCCCACACTCAGGCAGACTTGAGCTTCTAAAAAAGCAAGCCTTGGCCTCATTAGGTGATTGTGATACAATATCAGTATGTTTATTCTTAAATTGCTTTTCAGAAATCCCAGGTCTACTGGGAATTAGCAAATTATGTTCCTATTTAAAAAAAATGAATCCCATTCTGTCTGTAGGTTAAACAAAAGCCTAACAGCCCATGTACATTTTTAAGAACTCCCCTCCTTCCTAACTTAGCAAACGGATCCTATCCTCACCTGCCAGGCCCACTCCCTTCTGTCATTTGTCCTAGGCAGTGGCAAGATCAGAAATACTTCTTCAGATATACTATCTGATTTGTTAGGCTTTAATCTGAGGGAACATTACATGGTTCAAAGTATAGCTATGTAATTTTGCATTATTATTATCCCTGTTTTGTAGCTGAGCAAGAAGGAACAGAAACTTCCTCAGTGTCACATAACCAGTCAACAGCAAAGTTAAAAATAACAACAAAGGCTGGAATGGGCGAGTTCTGTGAATCTAGTCTACTAAGTAGCAGGAATGGGTTGGAAGTAAAGTTCAGATATGTGGTCATATCTGTAGACTTCATATCATTAAAAACATTTTTCTCAGGACGCCTGGGTGGTTCAGTTGGTTAACTGTCTGCCTTCTGCTCAGGTCATGATCTCGGGGTCCTGGGAAAAAGTCCACATCGGGCTCCTTGCTCAGAGGGGAGCCTGCCGCTACCCCTTCTTGTGCACTCTCTCTCTCTCTCTCCCTGACAAATAAGTAAATAAAATCTTTTTTAAAAACCACATTTTTCTCTCCCATTTTCTCCCAAGTAATTATTTTCCTGTCTTCCAATAGCATATATGTAAATCTCTTATGGTCACAGATTTAATGCTTTTGAAATCTTTGTCTTAACAAATCTGAAAAGGAAAGAGAGGAGACTGCCTGAGACCAGATGAGTTTCCCAACTAGGTTGTCCTGATAGTGGCAATGGAGGGTAAAAACCACTCCCGTCATTTCCCGCCCCCGCCCCCAGCACCAGCTCTGCCCAATGTTCCCTTGAAGCCCTTCCTTCTCCCCATACCTTGGGCTCTTCCCCACCCTTGTTCCTCTTTAGCAATCCGGGATCCCCTCAATTGTCTCTCCAAACTCAAGATAGCTAGTCTGATCCCCCAGTAGCAACCAAGTCGACCCAGTATAAGCACAAATTTTCTGCACTGTCCTCCATCGATACAATTCCTTTCTGTACCAGTTTTCATCAGTGGACACAAAATGCCCTTTCTGCACGTGACACATTTTCAGGCACTCCTCTCCACACACTCATGAGTGTGAGTGTGCTCAACGGAAGATGTAGGCATTTATAAATGACAATGAAGCACTTGACTAAATGTACTTTCATAATCTCAGTTTAGGAATTTGGGGGCTGTACAGCAGGAAATCAGGACACTCTGGTGAGGGGATTCTTAGAATACTAAAGTATGTCACTGGATGTGGCTGTAAAAATACCCGTTCCTTATTGAGGGGGGCATGTGTTATGATGAGCACTGGGTGTTATATGCAACTAATGAATCATTGAACACTACATCAAAAACTAATGATGTACTACACAGTGGCTAACTGAACATAATTTAAAAAAAGGAAAAAAATACCCATTCCTTCCACCCTCTAATAATATCCTTACCATGTATGTGGAGAGGTAGTACAGCAGAGCGAAATGGCATAGAACTTGAAGTCATCTCCCAATGTGAGTTCCAACTCTGCCACAGACTGGATGTGTGGCCTTTGGCAAGATACTGTACCTTTCCGAGCTTCATCTTCCTCATCTGAAAAAAGATGAGAATTCTAATTATTATAATGGGATTTTATCACCTGTTGTAAGAATCAACAGATAGAATTAAGGCACGTAAAGTGTCTGGTGCATAGTAGGTTCTCAATAAATACATTGCCTTTCTACCTCTATTTTTGAAGGCACTGTTGGATAGAGTGGCAAGCTGGTGTAATGGGAAGAGTGTAGCTTTGTACTAAGACATTGGGTCAAATTCCAATTCTGTCATTTGGTTACCATGGGTGACTTCAGCAAGTTACTTAACCTGAGCCTCAGTTTCTTCTTCTGTAATAGGCAGCATATAATACTTACAGGTATAAAGTACCTGGCCTATGGTATGTTCTCGATGGTAGCTATTAACGTTATGGATATGAGAAGACTACTTCAGATATAGCAGCCGCACTGTTGTAAAACCCCTCTCTGAAATTCTGTCTTTTCTTTGAGCGCATGAAAGCTTGGTTTAAAAAAGATCCCCTGTTTTCTAATAGCTGTACACCCACTTGAGCTGACTGAGATGTACCTGCACTCAGAAATGATGTTATTTTAAAGTATCCTGCACCATCCCATTTGGGGCTTTTGGTTTGGTGCAGCTGCTTGCTCTCTCCACATCCCCCATCAATTTCTTCTTGCTATCCACAGAACAGCTGCCTAGAGCAGAAATGTGTTGCCATCCCTTCTCTGTGCATTCTCTACACCTATGTTGTGGAGTTGCATAGCCACAACATTGCTTAGATGCCAGGACACTATTTGTCCCACATGGTGCCTTGCCATTTATCTAATGGTAAGAAGCCAGATGTGATGTCTCATTTCTTGCAGACATATTAAAGGCTGAATGCTATCGTCCATCTCTGTGCCTCTTCAGAGACTCAGTGTGCCTGGAAACTTAGTCGGCCACAGTGGTGCCCTGCTGTTGCTTTTGCAGGATGCTGCTCTGCTTATTAGTTCATTATTAGATAGTGCACCGCTCAGGGCAGCTTTCATTCCAGTATTGCTGATACAAATATTTGGCAGGGTGAGCCTTTGTGGTAGGATTTGAGGAATTCAAAAAGGCTCCTGGCCCAAGTGTGTCTCCCTCATGGGTTACAGTGCCTGAAATGCGTACAAGAAACATTACACTTGAACTTCCTTTGGCATAAGGCAGTGTTAGAATGTGAATACCACCCTCCAGTGGGAAGATACTGAGCTGTTATCAGCTGTTAATGCAGAACTGCACTGGAATCCTGGTTCTGTGACTAGTTATATGACCTTAGGCAGGTTGCTAGTTCTCTCTGAGCCAGTTTCCTCTTCTGCAAATGGGGATAATAATGGATGATTGTGAGAATTAAATGAGATAATACATGCAAAGTACATAGTAAACGCTCAATGAACAGTAGCTGTTATTAATTAGCCTTGGGGATGGTAGGACCCCAAGGGAACACATCTAGGGCTAGGACATTTGGTTTGAGGGCATAAGGAATGTATATATATGAATAAGGTGAGGTCCCGGGACTGAAACAAAATCAAACTACACTTACACGAACTTTCCAGCAAGAAAAGTGTAGCACTACTCAGGATGCAATGCTCTGGCAGGCGGTAAACTCTGACACTGGGAGTGTTCAGGTAGAGGCTAGGTGCTGCCTACCCATCAGGAATACTCTGGTCTACCCCAGGGCTTCTCGAACATACGTATGTGTACAAATCACCTGGGGATCTTGTTAAAACGTGGGTTCTGACTCAGCAGGTCTGGGGTGGGACCCGAGGTTCTTCATGTCTCACAAGCTCCCTGCTGATGCTGATGTCCCTGATCCACAGACCGCATTGTTAGCAGCAGGGCTCTGTTGCAGTTTGAAAAGAAATCACAGCGAGACAGAGGCACAGGATTGGAGAAAGCCATGGAGTTATCCAGACAAGTCCCCACAGAGGGGAAGGACTTTGATGCAGTCATGATGCGCAGTCTAGTTCCTAGCTTTGTAGGCTTTGAAATTTGATTGGTAGTATAACCAGAGACTGGGCTCCTGGGGCCTGACTCACACTTCACCAAAGTCACAAGAGACCAATATATACGCCAGAATGCCAACTGATTAATTTATAATGAGAAGTATAACTTCCAAGTGGACCAGATACTAGTGTCTGCTGATCAGTGCATTATCTCCCTGTAGGCATATTTACATGAGGCCCTAAAGGATAATAAGGTTGCTTGGTGAGAACAGACTCATAGCAAGGGGAGTTCACAGGATGATTTTAACGGATCATGTCTTGAAGCTATGATTGTCTGATACCTCCATCTCCACAACTGGGCTGGACCTCCTGAATAGTGCTGTGGAAGTTAGCTTCCTCACTAGTCGCTCTGCCTCCCATCTTGTCCTCATACAACCCAGGTGCTCCATTTAAGCCTAGGTCTGACAATAATCATCTATTTGCTCCACTGACTTCCATATAAATTCACAATTTAAAACTCATCATTGCAAAATGCTTGAAATACAGAGACAAGTTGAAAAAATAGTACAGTCAGTACCTACAGACCCACCATCTAGACTCAACAGTTGTTATCATTTTGCCATATTCACTTTATGTGTTTGTGCGTGTGTGCGCATGCAGGTATGCACATACGCACTGAGTCCACACTCTTTAGCACAATTTTCTAAACTCTTCATGTTCTGGCACAACCTACTTGACCAGTTTCACTTACCCTGGCTCTCCCTTTGCAGCTTGCATCCCAGCCACACATGACTAATTAACGTTAGTTCCCTGAATGCTCCTGGTGTTTTCAAGTAACAGACTATTGCCTCTGCCTGAATATCCTTACTTTCTTTGCTTGATTAACTCCATTTGTTCTTAAAGACTCAGCCACACCCATGTTGCCATAGCACCCCATGCTTTCTCAGTCATAACATTTATTAAACTGTACTGTTATTTACTTGTTTACCTCTGACTTTCCTACTAAACTGCGAACTCATTGAGGGCAGAGACCTTTTTTTCTTTTTTTCTTTTCTTTTTTTTTTTTTTTTTGGTCTCTGTATACCTACATCTCTCCAATAGCTTGCACTTGGTAGGTGTTCAGTAATCAGAAAATCCAATGGCCCAACAGACAGTCTTACTTAGTTACATCATAGGCACCGTAAGATCAACAGATCTACACTGAGCTCATCTCTCCTCCTACCCTTTCTACACATTTAAAACCCTCCTCCCTATTGAATGCCATCCAGTCTTCCAAGCCAAAAACCTCAGAGCAATCCCTATAACTCATTCCTCTCTTTTGTCCTCCAAAATACATTTCCAATCTCTCCACTTGTCTTCATCTCCTGGGTCTTGGCTGGGCCACCTTCATCTCTCATCTGGACCACTACCAAAAATCTTCTCTCTGGGCTCCCTGCTTCTAGTCTTGTCCCCTCCAATCTATTATCCACAGAGAAGCCATAATGATCTCTCCAATTCAGATCTGATTATATTACTCCATGCGTAAACCCTGATTGTATTACTCCTTGCTTTTGGATAAAGTCCAAACTCCCTAGCTTAAATGAAAGGACTCTCAAGAACTGACTTCTGTGTACCTGTAGAACTTTATGTCTTGTACTCTGGGTTCCAACCATTTTGTGTTTATAGAGCCTGTTGTTCTTGCTGTCTCCCAACATTGTCAGTTTCATGCCCCAGTGCCTTCATTCCCTTGTATTATTCTCAGCCTAGGAAGGCTAACCCTTTCAAGCTCAGCACAAGTGTAACCTCCTCTGGGCAGCTTTTCCTTACTTCCCAGTCTGGGTGAGGTTCCTCTTTTCTGTTACCCATTACTGCCCTGTGCACACCTCTGTCATAGCATTTACACTATATACATATAGCACTCTATATTGCAACTATCGGTTTGCTTGTTTGTCTCATCAAAGCTAATTTATGAATTTTTTGATAGCAGAGTTAATGTCTTATTGGGTTTTTTTTACGCCAATGCTTAGCCCATGGCTGGCATACAGTTGATGTGCCATAAATATTTAAGAATAGATACTAACAAATATCTCTCCAAACTTCATTTTTGTAGATGCCTTATAATAGATCTCTTTAATTTTAAACACAGTGTTTCTTTAAAGTACAATATAGTTGATTGCCATGCAGGCAATATTTATTGAATTTTGAGTGTTCTTCACCAACAAATTCAGACAATTTCTAGAACTCTACCATTTCTTAGAGATGATCCATCCTACCCTTTCTTTCCTTTCCCCCTAGGTAATTTTTATCCCGGAGATTAACATCATCAGTAGTTGGGGGTGCCATGCTATTGGCCTCCCATACCCGCCTTGACCTCTAACATAACGTCCTTTACAGTATATAGGGCTCATGCTTCACAGAACTGCCCATTTATTTGGATTCTGGGGGCTGTTTAGTTATGGTGTTGATTTTCCTCTAGGTTTCTCTCAAGCCATAAGAGTATCAAGTGAAGAATTGTCCCATGCTTTATCTTTGGGAATAATATTGATTAAGTAAATGTTGGGCCAGGGACTGAGGGGAGTGATTGATCAGGAATTTAACAAGTGCTGGGCTGGATAAAGTGAATTATATCCCTTCGAAGTGAAAACGTGAAAACATCCTGAACATCATTTTCTCTGATTTTTATCTCAAAGTGACAACTTTAAGATTATTTAAAAGGTATGGTGGGGTCCCTGACTCTGTTTAGTAATAGTAGTATTGAACAGATGTATTTTTTACACTCTGCTAAGCACTGTTCTGAGTGCTTTACATGTATGAACTCATTTAATTGTCTGAACAACTTTATGAGGTAGGTAATATTATTATCCCCATTTTACAGATGATGAGGAAACTGAGGCACAGAGAAGTAATTTACCCAGGGTCCAAAGTTATCCATCGCTGTCATACAACAGGTGTATTAATTCAGTTTAAACCAACGCATTTTTTCTGGAGCACCTATTAAATGCAATAATTGACAGGGTAGATAAAGCTTATACAGTTAAAGGAAGGAGGAATCATAACGCAATAGTGCCACGAGTGAATCGCCAAGGTGAGTCAGGCTCCTTTCAGTTGGTGGGAAATGGGGAAGGATTGTGTAGTTAAGGTTAGGAATGGTACAGATGTATAGATTTGGGTAAACCTGGTTTCTGGAAGATGAAGAAAAGAGGCTTGGTTTTGAGGTGTATGGAAAGGGTAACTCTTTTCTGAGGACTAAGATTACTTTCAGAAGGGACTTCTGATGCAGTCAGTCTATTTAGCATGAGGTAAGCCTAAGAAAATAGTCAGGCATGACGCCTGTCTGGAGCAGGAAAGGAGAAAGGTTCCTCCTCCGCCCCCCCAAAATAACAACGCGCTTTTCCTGACTCTCCCCCCTCTAGAGAATCAATAAACAGCCTGCCCCCAGCACCACCCACCTACCCAAAAATCCCTTGACTCCAGCTCAGACCCTTCGGATCTGTGGTTTTTAGAAGTCCTTGGACATTCTGGCACCTAAAACCTGAAACGGCCTTTAGGCAAATGTTCGGAGCGAAAAACCCATTCTCGCAATCCAAAACGGACCCGGATCCTACCGGAGAGCTTTTCTGGTCGCAGATTCTCTAGTTCCCGGCCTGTCCTTTCTTTCTTTCTTTCTTTTTTATTTATTTATTTTTTTTACGACACGCCGCCACATACCTGGCCACACAGCCTGAGAGCCTACTCTAACGCCTGCCCATCCCGTTACCCTTTTAAGAGGCGGATCCCGCAGTGTCCTTTCCTCCCTCCCAGCCACCTCTACCCCCAGTCGTCTGGGCGGAGCTTCTTGCTAAAGCCCCAGAACCCGACGCGGCCGCAGCAGTAGCGGAGAGGACGGGAGCTGCGAAGAGCTGCCTCTGCCGCAACCGCTCGGCCCGACGCTACGTGCCCCGCGGCTCCCACCTTGCTCCCGAGCGCTCCGGCCCCTCCCCGCCCCCTCCCCACCTGGCGCGCACCTGGGCCCGGCCAGGGTCCTGCCGAGAGCCGGGAGGGCGCGTGCCAGGGGCCCTCGGGAACCACAGAGCGCGCGCGCCATGGGGCCGCCGCCCGGGGCCGGGGTCTTGTGCCGCGGCGGCTGCGGCTTTTCCCGTTTGCTGGCGTGGTGCTTCCTGCTGGCTCTGAGCCCCCATGCCCCCGGCTCCCGGGGAGCCGAGGCGGTGTGGACCGCGTACCTCAACGTGTCCTGGCGGGTTCCGCACACCGGAGTGAACCGCACAGTGTGGGAGCTGAGCGAGGAGGGCGTGTACGGCCAGGATTCGCCGCTCGAGCCTGTGGCTGGGGTCCTGGTGCCGCCCGACGGGCCGGGGGCGCTCAACGCCTGTAACCCGCACACGAATTTCACGGTGCCTACGGTCCCAGGGGACTGGGGAAGCACCGTGCAGGTCTCTTGGTTGGCCCTCATCCAGCGCGGCGGGGGCTGCACCTTCGCCGACAAGATCCATCTGGCTTACGAGAGAGGGGCGTCTGGAGCCGTCATCTTTAACTTCCCGGGGACCCGCAATGAGGTCATCCCCATGTCTCACCCGGGTGAGTGCAGCTACTACATTGTGCCCCATCAACCCCCTGCCGAGGCCAGTTTTTGTCCTTTTTATTTTCCTCCGTGCTGTCTTCCTCCTGTCCCCCTGCTCCAAAGGAAAGCGAGTGCCCTTTCTGTCCCCACCGAGTGAGGCAGGGTCCTCTCCTTCCCGAGATTTCACTTTGCGCGGGGGGCTGGGCGACAAAATCCTCCAGAATTTGCCTGTCTGGTGGAAAAGGGTAAGACAAACGGAGTGCGGAGGCTGGCAACTCAAGGACTGTTTGGGCTCTTCGCGTCGCCTTTTCCTGGTGTTCCACCAAGGGTGCCTTGCACGGGCTGCTTTGGTGGTGGGCACTGGCTTTGAAATAATGACTGGAGAGAAGGCGGCCTGGAAATCCTTTCCTCACTCTTTTCCTGTTTAAGGGCCTCAGGCCCAAAGCAAGGTTTTCCCTCCACTCTCCCTGTTTTTCTCTCCATGTTTCCTAGTATCAGGTACGAGCTTGTGTTACTGTGCCCTGTTAACCTCATTGCAGTTCGGACGGAAACTTTGCCTAGTTCTTGCGCTCTTCTCTAACCCCGAGGGGTCTTGGGTCCCAGGTGATTGTCGGTATCAGTGCTTTCGTTGGCCTTTGAAAGATCCGATTTAGGTTACTGAGTGGCGAAACAGGTGATTAATGTTGCTGAAGAAAGAAGAGCTTTGTGCATGAGGGTAGCAAAGGCCCAGACTTTGGGAGAAAAAGTAGCCCGGGTGGGTCTTCAATTTGCGGAGATGTTGTGGGTTACTGTTTTTCCCTGCTCGGAGATTCTTCCAGAAACCTTATTTGTGATTAGGTAGTCTTAGCATATGTATGATCCTAAGTCCCAAAGGACAAAGAAAAAAATTGGATAGAAGGGAAGGGACACAAATAGCAATATATCATAGTTGTTGAGAGCTGGGGCCCAAGTCAGACCTTGGTTAAATTCCGGCTCCATTGCTAACTAGTCCTGTGACCTTGGGCAACTTATTTGAAGTCTTTGAGTCTGTGTTCCCTCATCAATCAAAAGGGAAAGAACTAAGAAAGAACTACTCCCACAGGTTTGCCTTGAGGATGAAATGAAATAACGCCTGTAAAGAGTTTAACACATCATCCTTCTCAGTAAAGGCTAGCTGATAGGATTAGCCTTTTAGGGAATCACTGGGGAGATGAATCTGCTTATTTAAGTGCTGGAGGTTTTGTGTTTTTCTTAAAAGCAGTGGGTTTGGCCCTGCCTAGAGAGAGCATTGGCTTGAGTGGCTGGGTGGCATAATGGGAAGAGCACTGAACTGGAACTCAGGAGATCTAAGTTCTTTTAGTCTCTTTTTTGCCTCTAGCAGCTTTGTGACCTTGTACAAATTACTCACTAGCCAAATGATAGTAGAGGGGGAGAAGGTGGAGGCCAAATCGGCAGAGTGTGCAGAGGCAAAAGCGAACTAGATGAACACTTAAGATCCCTTTCAGCTCTAAACTGCTGTGATTCTTAGATTTGAATACTGATTAAAGGAGCAGCTGTATCTCCCTTGGTTGATAGTTCATTGGTTAGAATGAAATTGCTTTTTAAAGCTTAATAAAAATGAAGACGAAGGATTTGGTAAAATTTAAAGTCCTTACATTTCCATTAGCTACGTAATGCAAAGGTTTGACTTTGTCTCCTCCAAATGAGATTCATGTGCATGGATGATTGGGAATTGAAGAGTACCCTTTCATTAAAGTTCCCATTTAGGGTGCTTTCATCCTAATTCTGTTAAGAATGTAAGCTTATTTGTCCGATAGCTTTTGAGGGACAATAAAATTAATTTTTGTTGAGCTCGCGCTGAGTGCCAGGCACTCTCCATACATCTTACTCATGTGTTATTCAGAGACCATATGGTGCACTAGGAAAAGCACAGGCATTGTAGTCAAGAATGGGTATCAAATTCTGGTTTTACTACACAATAGCTTTGTGTCCTTGGTCGGGTTCTTTAACTTTACTGAGTCTCCGTTTCTGCATCTGTAAGATGGAGATACTTACATTGCCATGATTCTTAATAATAAATCTAAACCACCTAAGAGATAATAATTACACTCGATTAAAGTTATTACAATAGGTTAATGCTAACAAGATGCAAAAAACATACAAATAAATGTTCATGCAGCTGTTTGAATAATCATGGCTGTTTTGTTTCAGGATACTATGTAGAAATAAAGCCCTACGTATTGACCACCTAATTAAAATCCACTCAGAAAGGTATTTTGGGACTTTAAAAATTTCTTCCCGACGTAACTATAGTAAACTTTACCATAAGGGTAACTAGCCATCAAAAAACTAATTACTTGGGGCGCCTAGGTGCTTAAGACTATATAAAGATGAGGGGCGCCTGGGTGGCACAGCGGTTTAAGCGTCTGCCTTCGGCTCAGGGCGTGATCCCGGCGTTATGGGATTGAGCCCCACATCAGGCTCCTCTTGAGAGCCTGCTTCTTCCTCTCCCACTCCCCCTGCTTGTGTTCCCTCTCTCGCTGGCTGTCTCTATCTCTGTCAAATAAATAAAATCTTTAAAAAAAAAAAAACTAATTACTTGAAGTATAGAATCACATTTCTTCCCTAAACTCCTAGAGAAACTGGGAGACTGCTTTTCAACACAGGGGGGGAAATCACTTTGCATTTCATGCACGTGTGTTGTTGAACATTTGTTCCCAAAGTTCTGTGTGTTTTGCTTCACTCATTCCTGAGAGTAAGCCTAGGGTTCATTGTAATCTCTGGTCAGAAACAACTTATCCGAGATCTTCGTGGCAAAGAGGTGGGATTGAGGTTTCAGTGTTGATTAACTCACTGTGTATTGGCTTGAATTATACAAGGGCCACCAGGTGTCGAAAAGCCACTGCTGTCGTCGTTGTTTATGAAACCTCTCTTGACCCACTCTTCCCAGAGCCTGTGCTTGAATTGTTTGTCCTTTGAGTTTATGCTGAACATCCATCCATACTCTCACCTATCACAGGCCTGGGGACATGAAGACCCATTTCTTTCAAGTAACAGAACTAACTGGTTTAGAGCAGTTGCTTTAAAACTTTTGTTTATTGGAGAGAGGCTCCACTTTAAAGAGCAATCAATTAGGAAAATGGACTGTTTTTAAAGATTTATTTATTTGAGAGAAAGAGGGAGCATGAGCTGGGTTGTGGGGGGAGGGCAGGGGCAGAGGGAGAAGCAGGCTCCCATGCTGAGCAGAGAGCCAAATGTGGGGCTGAATCCTAGGACCCTGGCATCACAACCTGAGCCAAAGGCAGACTGCTTCACCCACTGAGCCACCCAGGCACCTCGAGGCTCTTTTTATGTATACCAAAATGTCACAGAAGTTGGTTGTAGCCTTGCATCAACCCATGCGGTTTATTCCCGTACCTCATTTTGGTTGCACAGTGTCCAGAAAATCCTGATTCGCACAGATAAATAATTGCAAATAATAGATGTTTATTAATAGTTTGTCTTGTAGTCTCTGGGTACTTTTCAGTCAAATTGATCCAGAGGGGCGCCTGGGTGGCACAGCGGTTAAGCGTCTGCCTTCGGCTCAGGGCGTGATCCCGGCGTTACAGGATCGAGCCCCACATCAGGCTCTTCTGCTATGAGCCTGCTTCTTCCTCTCCCACTCCCCCTGCTCGTGTTCCCTCTCTCGCTGGCTGTCTCTCTCTCTCTGTTAAATAAATAAATAAAATCTTTAAAAAAAAAATTGATCCAGAATCCTGGAAGAAAATTAGGAGAAAATTTTGGTTTCCTGGAGGTTAATCACTATTCATATATCTTAAGCATGAGAATGAGATAAACCAGCAAAACTCAGAGTAAGCACGAAAGCCATGTAAAATGTAGGATTGTCACGGTGAGACACATTGCACATGCTATTGTGCAACTAACTGTTCTGCCTTGGCAGATGGGCAGATGGGCCTGAGCCTTGCATGCTGTCTAATTGAGCACAGCCCACGGATTGAAGTGGTGTAGGTACTTGCTTGTACAATTTTCCTTGAGTCAACATGCGCAGACATGAATTAATTGAAAGACCTGAGCAGAGCCACAACCTTTTAAATCCATGACACATTTACAGGAACTTGAAACATATTCAAAGGCATGACAGGAGAAGCATTATTCCTGAGGGCTGTTAAAAAAAAAAAGTGTATAAACCAAGCAGTTTAAGTCAATGATTTGGTGGTCTCCGATGGGATGTATTAAACAGTTGCTTGTATACATTGTTGAAAGACAGGTCAAACATATTAAGAGGTTGAGCTCTGCCACTTACTACAGAACTTCCTCAACTTATGATGGGGTTACATCCCTGATAAACCCATCGTAAGTTGAAAATATCATTAAGTCGAAAATGCGTTTAATACACCTTAAATATAGTTTAGCCTAACTTACCTTAAACGTGCTCAGAACACCTACATTAGCCTACAGTTAGGCAAAATCATCTAACACAAAGCCAATTTTATAATAAAATGTAATCTGTTGAATACTGTACTGAAAGTGAAGAACAGAATGGTTGTATGGTACAGAAGGGATATAAATGTACAGATTGTTTACCACCGTGACCGCATGTCTGACTGGGAGTCCCAGGCGGCTGCCGCTGCCCACCATCGTGAGAGCACATCTCCTGCATATTGCTAGCTCCCAAAAAGATCAACGTTCCAAACGTGATGTACAGTTTCTACTGAATGCATTTTGCTCTGATACAGTCATTAAGTTGAATCATTGGAAGTCAGGGACTTTCTGTTTTTTTAAAATCTTAGGCCAGTCATTTTACTTCTTTAAGTCTCTGTTTTCTCCTATTTAGGATGGGCATGATGATAACCTTGCCTCATGAGATCGCTGGGAGGGGCGCCTGCATGGCTCAGTCAGTTAAGCGTCTGCCCTCGGCTCAGGTCATGATCCCAGAGTCTGGAGTCGAGCCCCAGGACTGGCTCCCTGCTCAGCGGGGAATCTGCTTCTCCCTCTCCTTCTGTCTGCCGCACCCCCTGCTTGTGTTCTCTCTCTCTCTGTCTCTGACAAATAAATAAATTGTTTTTCTAAAAAAAAAAGATCACTGGGGTTAAATGAGATAATGGAAATACAGTGTTTAACATAGTGCCTGGCATATAGGAAGCTACTAAGAAAGTGTTTTTTATCACAATTAAGATAGTTAAATAAATGTATTTTGTTTTATTTTATTTTTTATTTTTTTTAAAGATTATTTATTTATTTATTTATTTGACAGAGATAGAGACAGCCAGCGAGAGAGGGAACACATGCAGAGGGAGTGGGAGAGGAAGAAGCAGGCTCTCAGCAGAGGAGCCTGATGTGGGGCTCAATCCCATAACGCCGGGATCACGCCCTGAGCCGAAGGCAGACGCTTAAACCGCTGTGCCACCCAGGCGCCCCTAAATAAATGTATTTTAGAAAACAAAAATGGAATCTGATGTTGGTAGTACATAATTTGAAGATGAATAGCCTAGAGTACTTCAAAGTCCACATTACCTAAAATCTTAACTCTAACACTTTAGGAGTAGGGTGAGTCGGCTGAATTCTTTACAAGAAAATGATCTTTGGGCCCACCTGTGTTTGTCATTCTTTTTTCATATAACTACTTCTCCCTCAAGCTACCAGTCTTCTCCTTCACAAAGGACTTGGAGACAATATTTTACACTGATTTATCACCACCCAGCCCCTTGTCAGCCACATGACATTTAATTTTTATTCTGCTTTTTTTCTAGGATGTTGACTTTGAAAAGAACCTTTTTTAATAGAGAGGTTCAAAAGAGGATGAGAAGAGACTGGATGGTGATGATTTGCCAGTGTAAAGTACTGTCTCAAAATCAACTTCTAGACACATCCTTTTTGATATCTCTGCAGTACCGTATTTCAAACTATTGACCACTCCTTTGAAATTCCTCCCAGTCTTTTGCTTCTCTTCTCTTTTGTTTCATTTCTGTTATTTTATTAATTTATTCATTTAACACCTTTTCTTCCTTGCATTCACACCCAGGCCACCAGCAGCCCCGTCTCTGATAAATAACTGCCACATCCAGATGATTCTATCACTTTAAATCTTCTCACATAATGTCCCCTTCTCCCTTTCAACCATTACTACCCTGCTTTTAGTTCCTGTGTCTTCTCATAGGAACAAATGCTTAGGCTTCTAATTGGTCTCCACTTTCAGTGGTTTCTTCCTATTCTTCCACATTGCCACTGGAACACAGCTCTGATCACATCTGTGCCATTGCTCCAAAGGCCATTACTTACAAATTTTAGACTGTATTTCCCAGCATGGCACACAAGACTCTTAATCTGATCCCAACACACTTTCAAAGCTTTGTATACCTCTTCTCTCATGTTGACCCCTAAATGCCCTCTGTCCTTCGCCATTATCATTCCTTTGTTTGTACTTCTGCTTTTGCCTCCATACCCTTTTCTTCCCAGCTCTGCTGGCCAGAAACTTATGCATCCTCCAAAACACAGATGCCTCCTCATCTTTGGTGCCTTTCTCAATTCCTTCTTTTCCTCTTCCCACGATAGCCCACAACAAAACCAAAATAATCCTTCTGTTTTTCTCCCATGGCACTCCGTGTCTTACAGTACTTTTTGCGTTTTGCTGGTAGTTAACATGTTTACATGTCTTACCCTACCACTGGTTTGTAATGGTTGATTAATTTTCATATTCCTCATGGGAACCTTTGTACTGTATGTGCTCTGAAAATGCTTGTTGAGTTGTTCTAAGTACCCAAGAATGAAAAAAAATACCCAAGAATGCCAGAGGATCGTAAGATTCACCAGAAAAGTATAAAATGGGGAAGGGGATTAAACTTCAGTTCACTGAGGGACGCCTGGGTGGTTCAGTCTGCTAGTCATCTGCCTTCGGCTTAGGTTATGACCTCAGGGTCCTGGGATCAGGGCTCCCTGCTCAGTGGGAAGTCTGTTTCTCTCTCTCTGCTCATGCTCGCGTGCTCTCGCTCTGTCTCTCTTAAGTAAAATCTTTAAAAAGATGTTCAATTCATTGAGCATTTCTGAAGGATCTATTGTATGCGTACTGTGCTTCTTGCCTGAATATACAAAATAATTAAGGTAAAGTAGGAGGAATAAGAGTGTACAAATGCTTCCAGGTTGCAAGTTCCCTAATTTTATGGTGATCACCATCATAGGCCAGTTTATGGGGTTTTAATGACAAAATGACCCAGGTAACAAAGAGATAGTGAGAATGAGTATTTACATTGAACTTTCCCTGTTCTGTTTTTTTTGTTTTGTTTTAAAAAACTTGGTTTACTCCAGCATTAAATTTATGTCTCCAGTTAAAATGCTTCCATTGAACATGTTGGTGATATGTGGAATTTCATTACATAAAAACATTAAAAAGAAAAAAAGAAACATAGCTCGATCTGCAAATTGTTTTTCTAAGCACATAACTCCACGCCCCCCTCAGTCCCTGGAAGATGTATCTCCTACCGAATGCCATATTTAATCTCTGTTCCCAGGCTTAAATGGAGTAAGCAGAGGGGAGTATCAAAGACATTTTCCATGTTATTTCTGATGATAAAATTAATCCTACTTCTTGCAGAAAACTTAGAAAATACAGAAAAGTATGAAACTAAAACTAAAAGCTATGCATAATTCCACAATTCCATTAATATCCTTCTTGTCTCCTTTTTCACGTATAGATAGGGTTTTATATCCTGCTTTGATCATAATGGTTGTTTTTATGAGTATTAATGTAGAAATAAAATACAATTTAAAGAAAATATAAAAATCCATAGCTATAACCATTTTAGCATTTTGGGGTGTTTTTGTTGTCATTTTCTTCTTTTGCTCTGCATATATATATTTAAAGAATTATAATTATATACTGTATGTACGATTTTTGTATCCAGCTTCTTATTGTAAGCATTTCCCCATGTAATTAAAAATAGAGGATTTCCTTATAAGTTGAAGGGGGTGGTTTTTGACTGGGGGTAGGGATCAAGCTTCTCTTTCATTAACCGCAGAAAGGAAGTGCAGAAATGGTGACAAGGAGGGATAGGAATTGGAGCATTTAAAACAAAAATAGATCTTGGATACCAGTCTTTTATCTGTAGTGTCATTTGCAAGTATATCCTCCCATTCCGTGGGCTGCCTCTTAGTTTTTTTGACTGTTTCCTTGGCTGTGCAGAAGCTTTTTATCTTGATGAAGCCCCACAAGTTCATTTTATCTTTTGTTTATCTTGCCTTTGGAGATGTGTCATGAAAAAGTTGCTGTGGCCGATGTCATAGAGGTTGCTGCCTATGCTCTCCTAGGATTTTGAAGGATTCCTGTCTCACATCGAGGTCTTTCATCCATTTGGAGTTTATCTTTGTGTATGGTGTGAGAGAGTGGTCAAGTTTCATTCTTTTGCATGTTTGCTGCAACATGGACGGCACTGGAGGAGATAATGCTAAGTGAAATAAGTCAAGCAGAGAAAGACAATTATCATATGGTTTCTCTCATCTATGGAACATAAGAACTAGGAAGATCGGTAGGAGAAGAAAGGGATAGAGAAAGGGGGGTAATCAGAAGGGGGAATGAAGCATGAGAGACCATGGACTCTGAGAAACAAACTGAGGGCTTCAGAGGGGAGAGGAGTGAGGGAATGGGATAGGCTGGTGATGGGTGGTGGGGAGGGTACATATTGCATGGTGCACTGGGTGTTATACGGCAACTAATGAATCATCGAACTTTACATCAGAAACCAGGAATGTACTGTATGGTGACTAACATAATATAATAAAAAATATTAAAAAATAAAATGAAATAAAATTAATAGGAAAAAAATAAAAATAAAACAGGAGTTTTTTATGCTTAAAAATGTACCCTCTATTCCTACACTCTGAAGGGTACTGTATGGTGACTAACATAATATAATAAAAAATATTATTATAAAAAAAATAAAACAAAAATATTCTCTACAGAGCTTTACCTAAATGTATACTTCCAGCCATAAACGTGCTCTGGTCTAACCCATATGCATTACCTGTTGTGGCCTTGATCTTTTGAGAGGTTTGATCACCATTTGTGCTTTTAGTTCCTCGTCTCCCATGATATTCCTATAGGTGATGTCTTTGTCACGAATGAGGTTTGCACCTAGCTTCCCTGTTGCTTGGTTAAGTAGCACCTCATTGGCTAAGATGGCTTTTTGTTTCATGATGACCACTGAACTGTACACCATTGGAGTTTTGCCCAGAGTTTCCTTGACAGGGCACCACAAATATTATCTGGGGATGAAGAATTTTTTGTATATGCAAATTGTGTTGAAGTATAACATACATACCAGAAACGTACAGAAGTCATTAGTCTATAGCTCAGTGGATTTTCACAGAGTCAACATGCCTGTGCAGCAAGCGCCTAGATCAAGAAACAGAACTGTGCCAGAACCCTAGAAGACTACGTCGTACCCCAAGATGAAGAAGTTTTGAACTTTGGGTCCTGAGGGAGTGAGCTCTTGCAGCACGTGGTAGGAACTCCATCACCCACAGAAACTGTCGCCTTCGCTGCTCTGGAGCGAGTTAACTGTGGTGGTCCTCAGCTGCATACTGTAGGAGAGTTCTTTCCGAGCTCAGAGGACATGCACTTTTTGATGCAGTTTACCAAGCCAGTTCAGAGTTACCACATTTTGCTGTTAACACCCACTTTGGAACCCTATGAGCAGAGCACAAGGGCTCTTTGTTGTTCTATTTCCTGTTCTTTTTTTCTCTTTAAGCTGTATGTATGTCTTTCTATATATCATGGCACGTGCTTGCTGCTTGGATTTACCCATAGGCTTGTTACAATATTGATTTCTTTGGAAAACAAAGTTTGGTGATTCATGCCTGACTTCATGGAGGCCATTAGGTTCAGAACCCAGTCATGATTTACTTGGTTTTAATGCTTGAATGCTCAAGTTAGCTACAAATCTGTGATTTTGAGTTAACCCTATTTATTTTGAGCTTTTTTGAAAGAAGATGGTCTAGAACTCAGTTGATGGTGTGTGTATGTATATGTATGTGTTTCTCTCAAGATATTAGTCATTATTGTTTCAGATAAAATGTTGAAGTAGCTTCGTGAAATGCTGCCTGCAACTAAAAAGTCTTAGCTTTTAAAGAGAAAATGTTAACCTTGGCTATTTCCGGTTGGTAGAATTATAGGCGATTATTGTTCTTTTCATTATGTTTTTCTGTATTTTCTGAATTTCCTATACTGAATGTATTTTATACTTATAATCAGAAAAAAGTCAGTTTTTAAAAACCCAAAATATTCCTATAGCATTGGTAAATCATAAAGAAAGTGTTAATTGACTATAGCAACAACAGGAACAAATCATATCTGGTAATAGAAATGATTTACAGACTATTATGAGAATTTAAACAATTGCTTTGGCCTTTTGAATATATCTTACCCATATGATTGTTAATGTGGTCCTTTCTTGTTAACACTAATTGGTTTTTTTCGTATGTAAAATAACCTTGAACACTAAACAATTTAAAGACTGACTTTTTCTATTTTAATATGAACTATTTCTCTTTACCCTTCGTATCACTATTTATACAGTTTTTCTTTCCCCCTTACACATATACACACCTCTCACCTTTCTTGGTATTTTTATTTCTTTCCCCTAAGAAACCTGCTTCCCCTCACTTGCCTCCTTTAATACCTATTCTTTTCAGTACTTATAAGAATAGTGCTAAGTTTAACAGCTTTGTGTAAAGAATCCGATATATTGGCAGTTTTCACCAATGACACACTGGGTTCATCTGATAACAATAGTTTTTGTCAAGAAAAGAGGAAAATTTGTTAAAGACATCATTAAAATTGAATTGTTATTAAAATTGAATTGTTTTTAAAATTAGCATTTCCCTTGAAGTGATAGTCTGCTAGACAAAATCCCACCAATTAACAGTTTGCACAAGAAACTCAAATTCAAGGGTACCTTCTGTACTACTTGTTTTCCTCCGAGGACAGATTTTATATCCTACTTTTCCACTCTTTTCCCCTGCCTTTCATAGCTTGATTATTTCTACCTTAGATGATCTTACACACACACACGTACACCTGTACACACTCTTGGAGCCCCATCTTTGTTGTCTTTTTTTTTTTTTTAAATCTGAGCTTCCAGGGCGTTTGGGTGGCTGTCGGTTAAGCATCTGATTCTTGATTCAGCTTAGGTGATGATCTCTCAGGTTGCTAAAAGCAGCCGCCCTCCCGCCGCTCCCAACACCCCCCCACCGTCCTTCCGTGCTCAGTGGGGAGCCTGCCTGAGATTCTTTCTCTCCCTCTGCCCCTCCCCCAGCTCACACACACACTCTCTTTCTCTCTCAAATAAATAAATCTTAAAAAAAAATCTGAGCTTCCTTCTGTGTGGTTCCACTTCTTTTGAAGTGAAATTAAATATCATAACAAATCACTGCTCTCATATCTAACAACCTTGAATGTGTCCATAACTTACTCCTACAATCTCTACAAAAATGCCCCATGAGCCATGTAGTCCTCCTGATTAAATATGTATTTTCTTATGTCCTGATATTTAAGATAAATTTGAAATGCTTTTGTTGGGTTTGCTTTAGGTATTCCAGTGATACTGTTTCCTGAAAAGTTTTCTTACAAATATGGGTTAAATAATAGTTCACATTTGCTTTGCAGTTTTTAGTCCTCAAAGCCTTCACATGCGATCATTTGTGGGCTCATTTGGGAACCCAAACACTGTCTAGCAACATTACTATGGGAAAGTGTGTTGCCTCTACTTCCCAACAACTGACTTACAAATGAATTTTTGAAACACAACCCATTAGGGTTTTCTGTGTGGCTTTTGTTCATAATGATAGCCTGGTGAGATACAGTTTATTATATTTGTCCTGGTTATGCTGGTTTAGAATTTTCTCTGCTTATTTATTTTCTTTGTAACGTCGACTCTAGCTCAACCTTACCTTTTCCATGTGTTTTCACCTTAAGGATTCTGCATTTTGTTTTCCTAACCTGTGGTCTAACCTATGGTGATCTCAGAAGTTGGCTTATTTTAATAGCATTTGTAATGTTCCTGAAAGTTTTAAGAACATAACTGAGTTTTGTAACTTAGCCATAAATATATTTTCAAAGTAGTACATCTTGCCTATCTTAGAGGATCTTAACAGTCATTTCAAGGAAGGCTAGAAAAGTGTGATTATATCGAGTGAGGTCTTCATTCATAGATATATGAGCAACCTATATTTAACATTGTCCCAAAATACTTTGAGTTTAGTGGTATTCCAAAGTCTTGTTTTCCACCACCATCATTTCATTTTGGCAAGAGGACAGGATGTTTAAGAGAGACTGAAACTGGCTAGTGCCACCCCACCAGTCACCTCCCTTGCCCTAGGGCCCGCCCTCCACCCCTTTTTGCCATTCCTATTTGATGCCTTTTGGTCGAATTGATGAAGAAGAGGTTGTTGACTTACCTTGAGTAATGTAATTAAAGACTAACAGATTATTCTTTGATGATAAGGAAAGCTTCATGATTGCTCTATTTTTATTTCAATCTAGTGTACCAAGGATGAATGTGTTCTATTTGAAATTGAAAGATAGCATATTACAATGGAAGAATGGGTGTCCTTGAGTCAGACTGCTTAGCTTGAATTCCAGTTCTACCAATTAATAAACATGTAATCTTGGGCAAATTGTGAACCTGGACTTCCTTGATCTTGTTCGTAAAAAGTGGAATAGCAATGCCCATTTTCTGTGATTTTTGTAAATAAAGTATTTGACTTGGAGTGGACATTGAGCAAATGTTAGTTCTCTTGAAACTTTTCCTAATAGTTTTATTACTAAACGTAGTATTTCTCCTTTGATTATTGCAGCTATCACTCCCATATTTTGAGATACATAATTGTTTTATATGTGAAAGCGGGGGGGGGATCCCATGACATCCAAATTGCTGTTTTTCTGGACAGTTTTTGAGAAACACAGGGAGAAATCACATAAGAAGCTCAAACAACTATCTTGTTCTTCTTCCTGTGCATTTCCATTTTTAGCAGCAACAACTCCTTAAAATCAAGATGTTAAGCAAAAACAATAGAAATGGCTGTGGACCTTTTGATGGCACAGTGACAAAGAGAGGGGACTTAGGAATCAGATGGATTTTGATTTGAATCCCAACTCTGTCATGTAATAGCTTTATAACCTTAGCCAGATTAACCTCTTTAAGACTCAGTTTTTTCATCTAGAGAATGGGAGGTGATAGTCATACCTACCTCATAGAGTTATTGTGAGGGAGAAATCAGATCACATATAAAACAGGAAGTACTACACAGCCAGGTTCTTTAAAGGATAGTTTAACAACATCCTCATCTGTAGCACTTTTTTTTTTTTTTTTGGAGATTGGCAATGCAGATCCCTGCACAGCTTCTCAGAGCCTCTGATAAGCTAAAGAAACACTGTTCAACTTTGTTCCATGGGTTATGTTCTAAACTTACTGATCTATAGAACCCTTTTTCTCTTAAACACCTTACCACCTGAAATAGAATGTGGAAAACACTGATATTGCCATGCATTTGATAACTCCTCCCTCCTTCTCTTCTCCCTTATTTTATTAGATTGGCCTCAGGTTTTAACTGTATCAAAGTATTGTCAATGTCAAGGAGTGACTAAACCAGTTATCTCACTCTGATAAGAACCACATGTTTTCAACCGTGATGACAAATATTTTAGTTATATTTCTTTGTACTAATGTGGTACCTTTTATATCAATTTAGTGTGACTTCAAAGTGTAGTTCTCTACAGGCTAGGCTTATTTTCCTTATTGACTTTCAGAAACAATTCATTGTGAAAGCATAAAAACACAAGTGAGACCAGTTGATGTTTGTTTTTATATTTAGTGTGTGAACCTTGGTATAAAATTTAGCTTTTGTAATACTTCATACAGGAAGAAATATAATATTCTCAGTTAGTAGAGTGTCCTTATTTATGAATTTTTTTATACTAAATGATACCAAAATTTCTGCCGAGACGTACCAAATTCTCTTTTTCTCTAATCTAGAGACCTAATAGAATACTAAAGGGACATCTGTGACTTTTGTACCCTTGGGTTCTTATGGCCAGGTCACAATGAATACTGGATCTCAAAGCACAATGCTCTTCCCAATTTTAATGATTAATGAAATTTCCAGTGTAAGTCCCCTATCACAAACTATAACTGAAGTGAATGTGTGCAAAAGGAAGTTCCAATTTAAACACAATTTTGAATACCCTTTATGACCAGCACTGTGCTGGATACTGTGGTAGAAGAGTGAGCAGGGAGTAGCTAAAGATAAAACAATGACGTGGTTCTTTCCTTCCAGGGAGCTCCCCTTTTCAGCCCTTATTGCATTTTTTTTTGGCCAATGATATTTTAGTCTGACACTAAAACATCAATTTAGATGGGGCTTTTAGATCTGCACAAAAATGGCACTCCCTAGAGTTCGGAAATATTTAAGGTACAAAGTGCATGTCCCTTCCATACGTTCTTGTACAAGTGTCACCTGGTCTGAAAGGTTGAGGGTGAAGTGGCAAGTAGTGAAGACCATGTCCCAATTTCATTGGAAGTCTAGGCTGTGGCTTGGTTTTGTGCTCATATTTTCCCCGTGGTTACAGCAACAATTTATTCACTGGAATTCTCCTTCCCAAGGTCTCATGTTACAGGGAAACAGAACTGATTAATACAAGGACAAAGGATCACCATAATTTCTTACACTCCTTTGTTTAAGTTTCCTTTGCTTGAAACCCCTAAATCTCTTGTTTATCCTTTTTTACTGCCCGACAAATATCTTTCTAATTGTTTTTAACCTGTGGTGTATATTTTGCTAGTCAGTAGTTGCTTCATCTTGCACCATCAAATATTCTGATCTTATCAGACTCTGAACAGCTCTGGATATTGCACAATTTATTATCCCAAAGGATTGAATAAATACATTGATGCTGTAGAGTTTACCGACTAACCTTCCTCCAGAAAACATTAATAACTAGCAACAACAAATGTTGAATTTGCTTTCTAGAAACCTTACTGCCCCAAAACAAAAACTATGACAATAGAACTTTATAGCATAAAAATTTTAATACAATTACAGAATACCCTATTAACGAAATAACTTATTTACTACAATTTCTGCATAGTCTTGCAGTAGCATATCTTATTATTTTCTTCTCCTTAGTATCTGCACAAGTTTAAGGTTGTATAGACATTAAACCTCTTCCGGCTGTTTCAAGACTTCTCTTTTCTGTCCTCTGAACCTCCTCATAAGTGGCTAAATTATCAGTTTCCCAGTGAGCCAGGATGACTGGGTTCTAACTTGAGCTTGGGGCTGAAATGGCATCTGTCCTAGATGCTGAATGTAAATGGGAAACTGAGGTATGGTCAGGCCCCAGGTTGGGGAGAGATTATTGCCACCATTTGTGCTGCTCTGGCAGTGTGTGGTTTCAGTGGGATCAGCACTGTGGCAGTAGGCGTCACATTAAGCCCAAAGTCTATAGAGTAGAATTAGTGTTTAACTTTTTATCTGTGTATATATAATATGTCCTTGCTATAGGCAGACATGCCCTATCAAGCAAGATATGCTGTCTTTGACTGTAAGGAGGAGGTGCACCTTAGACTCTGTTCACCACAATTATCTTGAAGGATAAATTTGTTTTCAGATTGAGTCAAGATTCAGATTATCACTACATATAATGCATACTTAAAATGGCATTTATCAAACATTTATTTGATGTATATTATGTGCAAGGCACTCTGCTAGATGTTGTCGATACAGTGATGAAAGACCCAGTCCCTAACCTGAAGGAGTTCATAGTTAGCAAAACTCAAAAAAATGAGATAACTTCAAGGGAAGTCTGCACTAGACAGTGTAAAAGCTGAATTCCTAACCCAGATGGGTCGGGATCCTATAAAGGAGGTTGAACTTTATTCTGTAGGTGAACTGGAGCTCCTTTAAGGGCCTTTAGCAAAGGAATAATATGAACATTTTTCCCTTTTAGAAAAATGTATCTGGTAGCTGTAGAAGAATGAATTGGAGGCTAACACTGGTGGCTTGAAGATCAGTTAGGAGGTTGTTATAGACGTTTAGGTAAGAAACAATGGAGAGGCAGTAGAGATGTATTCTAACAGGAAAGGAATGGGCCTGTTTCTGATGTGACTAATTTTCAAACTTCTCTGTATGAAGTACTTACTGATAAAAACAAAATAATTCTATTGGCAGAGTTTTTCTATGCAGAGTGAAGGATTAGTGTTGATCTGGCCAGAGAGAACCACTATCTTGAAACTCCTTGATCATAAACATCAAGCTATAATTCAAACTCCAGCCCAGTATTTCTGAAAGTATGAGCCACAGACCACATGCAGCAAAAGAACCCAGAGAACTTGTTAAACTGCAGATTTCTGAGTCTGGCCTCAGACAGACTGAATCAGGGAATGGGGCCCAGGGAGTTCAGTGTTTTAACAAGCTTCTCAAGTAATCATCATGCATATTAACATTTGAGGATCATTAATCTAGCCCAACAGTTTTAAGAATAAAATCTGGGACCACTGGTCCCTCAGACTCTGTCAGGGGTCCATGAATTGAAAACTGTTTTCATAATAATACATAGACATAATTTGCCATATTCACTGTGTTGATGTTTACGTAGGTGGAGTAAAAGCAATGGTGGGAAAATACTGCTGGTGCCTTAGCAGAAATTAAGACCGAGGCACCAAACTGTATCTTATACTATACCTCTATGTATTTATAATAAAAAAATTCCAGTTTCACTTAGAAATGTCCTTGATGAATCAATAAGCATAATTAATTTTATTAAATCTCTGCCTTGTCATGCACAACTTTTTTTTAATATTCTGTGTGATGAAATGGGAGGTAGGCATAAAGCACTTCTGCAACATACCAAAGTATGATGGTTGTCTGAAGGAAAAGCACTTATATGACCGAGTTGTAAGCTGAAATAGCCTTTTTTTTTAAGATTTTATTTATTAGAGCACAAGCTGGGGGAGCAGGAGAGGGAGAAGCAGGCTCCCCGCTGAGCAGGGAGCCCAACTCGGGGCTCAATCCCAAGACCCCGAGATCATAACTGAGCAGAAGGCAGATGCCTAACCAATGGAGTTATGCAGGTCCCCGTAACAGACTTTTAATTAAAAATATTTTGCCCCCAAAAATAATGAATGGCATTGTCATTTGTGCAAACCTCTTTAATGTCAGACTCAATAGAAGACTGCTGGATCTTCCTATCTGCATTAGATCTATTGTGATCTGTTCTTCTGGTTTAGGTATATGAAGGAAATCTGTACTCATGAAGATTTGTAATTAGAAAATTGTATTTATAGCATTTAGTAGCTATATTATTAAAATTATTATATTATCAGTAGCAATTATTAAAAAAATAATTGTAAACATCTTCTTTGGTACTGCACCAAAGCTCAACAAGTGGCAGTTTCTTAAACGTTAGGTTCAATGAACTCTTTGTACTAAATGAAAATGCACGGATCTGTCTTGACATATCAAGTGGATCCTTTATCCATGCATGGTTTTGTACTATGCATTGGTCATTTGGAAAGTACTGATTCACTGAGTTATGCAGATCTTACAGTGAATCAAGATTATACAATATCAAAAAATCATGGTTATTTAATATCACCACTGATCTCATCAGAAAAGTCTTAAGTATTAGGAAGTTGTCAAGTTCACGTGGTGGATAAAAGTTTTCCAAAATTCTGGGGTGCCTGGATAGTGCAGTCATTAAGCATCTGCCTTCGGCTCACGTTCTGGGATGAGTCCCACATCGGGCTCCTCTGCTGGGAGCCTGCTGCTTCCTCTCGTACTCCCCTGCTGTGTTCCCTCTCTCGCTGGCTATCTCTCTGTCACATAAATAAATAAAAAAATCTTTAAAAAATTCTAATTTTTCCTTGAACACTTCCATTTTACCATTAGCAACAAATACTGTTATTTTTTTCCTTGAAATGACAGGCGAACTTCATTCAATTTTTAGCAAAGGTCGTCCAAATACCCAAATCTTAATAACCTGTTTATCAGTAGTACTTCTATGATAAAAAAGAGCTGTTTAAAGAAAGGTTACTTCGGGGGCGCTTCTCTCTCTCAAATAAATAAAATCTTTTTTAAAAAAAGTCCATTACATTAACATCTATTTACAACTGTGATTTTAAATGAATAAATATTTTAAAAATTTTCCAATGTTAAAAAATTTTTCCCAGTGTTTATTTCTAATACAGTAACTATAAATAGAAATAATACACATAAACAGCAGTTTTTTGGATTCCTCAATAACTTTAAAGAGTATAAAGCAGTCCTGAGACTAAACACTTGGAGAAATGCTGATCTAGCCCTCTGGTTCTTAACAATATGCTAAACCTACCCTAATGAAAATCAGAATTGTCCAGACAGGACTAGGTATTTTTAAATAATAATTCTAAGAATTGTTTACCTGTGAATATGACCTGTCATCCACAAATTATGTAAATGTGACCTTTGAACAGTGTTGCTTCTAATTCCCCAGTGTCTTTAATATGCCGTTTTCTGAGGACTCTCAATGCCAGAGGTTTTTTGGTGCTGTATCAAATCTGAGACCTACTCCATAATGTAGTATTATTTTCAAAACCTCTAGCAGAAGTATCTGTGGGTTCAGGGCAGAAAGAAAGGCAACTTGTCGTACTACCCATGGTTGTCCACCTCAGCATCGCTTTTTTTTTTTTTTTGGCTTAAAAGAATTATTATAGCCCCACATTGGGTTCCCTGCTCAACAGAGAGCCTGCTTCTCCCTCTGCCTGCTGCTCCCCCTGCTTGTGCCCCCCAGACAAATAAATGAATAAAATTTAAAAATCAAAAAAGAATGATAATAAAAGGTGATTTTAGTCTTTTTTGCTGTCACCATCCCTCCCCCCAAAAGGTAATTTGTTAACAATACAGAATGTTAAGAACCATTGCTTTACCCAACAGCTAAACTATACTAATGCCTGTTTCATATCCTGCAACAGACTTGAATTTAACTAAAAGGCTAGTTAGCATAATGACATATTTAAAGAGGTATGCAGTACCAATTTGTCTGATTCCCAGTCAACCACAGACTTATATTTCCAATACCTTTGAGAAATCATTTTTATGTCTGTTGGGGTACAATGATAGAACTTTTTTTTTTTAATCGAGAGTTGATGTGAGGAAGTCAATGTAAGAAACCTAAATTTGGTTCATCTGTGGCTGGCAATAATCAAAAGGGGGGCAAAGAAGTCACAGAACAGGAATTTGAAGAAAGATAAGCTAGTTGGGCTTAAAAGTTCACAATTTTTTTTTACTAGTTTAAAAAATGCCACTTAGGACTCCTTGGTCTTAGGACCTTTAGTGTTCCTCTTTGAAATACATTGACCTTCCCTAGTTGCCCAAAGTTGAAATACATTGACCTACCCTAATTGCTGTAGGGGGGAAAACTGAGCCTTTGAAAGCCATGATGAACAAAATGAATATTCAGAAGTCCACTTGAATTGGTTCCAGATTTTCTAATGGAGGAAATGTTTGTTGGAGAATCATGTTGGAATTCTTCACACCTAGATCTTATTCATCCTACATATGAGTGAATTCAGAAGTGCTGACCTCACTATATTATCAAGATGTTGGGCAGTATTGAATGTGAACTTGGTTTTGGAAGAGGTACTTTGGCCTTCAATAGCCCTTACTAATCTTGGAAGTCATTCATTGCAAATATTCTCTTTTCTAATATTAAAAGTGGAATACTGGTTGAAAGAGATACTAGAACAGCATTCTACACCCCCTTGCATTTTGTGTTTGAATGCCACAGTGCTGTAAGTATGCCATCATTATACTTAGAATATTTCATATATTGTAAAATGCTTTAGAATTTATTTTATATTTTGACACATTAATATTTAAATGTGGGGGGAGGTCTAGAAGCACAGAACTTACTACATAGTTTATACTTGATAAATATTTGTTCAATGAATTTCTGTTCACAAATAAGTGAGATTAAGCCAAAACCGTAATATCATTAGCTTTTTGAAGGAAATGAAAGGGCTTGGCCACCAGCAGAATCCTAGATCATATTTCTATATATTATGAATAATAACTGGAAAGTGTCTTTCACCAGTAGTGCCAAGGATTGACACACTTTATTTATATTAACATTTTAATTGAATGATATTCTGCAAGAGTATAAGAGTTGGTACAGTCTATTTTATTACCTTTGTTCCCAAAATAGGCACAGGCAGAAACCATTATTCAGTGTTGAACATTTGAAATTGGAGTATTTCTTCTGCTTAATTGTTACGTATTCCTGATCTGTCCCTTCTCCCAAAATACTTAAGGTAGCAGAGTGAAAATTTAAAAAAAATTGAGCTACATGATGTTGTTAATGATTTTTAAGTAGCAAGTTCAAGGATTCCTTATTAAATTGAGTGAATGCTATCAAGATAATTGTACCCAGGCGCCCCTATGTGGCTCAGTTGGTTTAGCATCTGACTCTTGCTTTTCTGCTCAGATTATGATACCAGGGTCCTGAGATCTGAGCTCTTCTCAGGCTCTGCACTCAGCAGGGAGTCTGCTTCCCCTCTCCCTCTCCCTGTGCCCCACCTCGCTGGAGCGTACTCTCTCTCAAATAAAATAAACGAATCTTTGAAAAAAAAAAAAAGGTAATTGTACCCATATTTTCCCAACTGCGCACTCATATGGCTACGGGAGAATTATTTATACCATGGAAATTGGCACACACTACAAATCAAGGCTTCCTCTTTGTTAAATATTTGCCACAACTCCCCCATCCTGAATGTATCTGTTTAATTTTCATTCTTATAGTAAAATAATCGCTTTAGGTTTCACTGAAGATAGCTGATGTAGACTGGTGGTGAAGAGCAGACACTGGAGCCAGACTGCTTGGGTTCAGATAGGAGTTCTGTACTTACTAGCTCGTGTTATCCTAGGCAAGTTAGTCGATCTTATCTTTAATGAGATAATAGCAATGCCTACCTTATAGGGTAGGTATGAGGATTAAATATGTTAATACATGTAAAGCACTTAGAACAGGGTCTGGTTTATAGATAAATCTTATCTGGCAACCTCAATTATCCAGAGCATAGCCAGGATTCAGGAAGCAAACAAAAATGTCACTGAGCAACCAATATAAATATCAGAGGGTACTTGCAACTGAAGCCCTCCAGCTCTTTGGAAGCCCATTTTACTTCTTCTTTAGACCAAAGCTTCATTGACTTTTCAGAGTTGGAAGCAGATTGGAAGTATAATTAGAAAGAGGGAGAGATGCTGCTAGAGGCAACAAGTGAGAACCTCCCTCTCCCACCCCTCAAAAAATTACCCAAAGTGAGAACTCAAAAATGAGTCAGACTGGGTGATCTCTAAGGTCCATTCTAGCTCCAAAAATCTATGACTTTGATGAAAAATCATAACAGTTTGGGGACAATAACCTTGCCAGTACCATATAAAATAATGGTTCACAAAGATGATCCACTGTCAATAATAAATCATAATCAGTATATCCTACTTAGGAAGATAGGACAGTATAGATTACTTTTTTAAATGTTGTTAAAATTATTTGTGCAAACTTTTTGTTACTTGGAAATTTTACTTTTGCAGGATACCTAATTCCCTGACAATACCAGTTAAAGGAAAGCATTACTGTAGTTCATTAAAAGACAGCCTGTGTTCTTAAGATGCTCGTAATTTAGAGAGGGACTACAAAACGCCAATTGAAATGCCAAGCAAAGTGAAGTACTAGATAAAGGTTAAAAACCAACCGACAAGGGAACAGAGGGAACACTTACGTTCTCTCTTGGAACTTGGGAAAAGAATATAGGAGGCAGCATTTGAGCTGGTTTTTGAGTAATGCACAGGCAGAGAAGGAGGGTGGAGTGTAGGAAAGTTTAGTCTGAGAGAACAGAATGAACAAAAAGGACAATTATAAAAAATGAATGACAAGAGCCGATGCCATGTGCCTGAATCTGAGTGTTCATGAGATGGGGTTGTAGTGGAGATACATCAAACTGGAAAGGTCAGTTGGGACCAGATCATAAAAGGCTTTTAAATGCTAGGCCAACAAGTCAGGAACGACTTTAGAGCCAGAAAGAGTCATGATGCAATCAAGTGATGGCAAAAGTCAACCAGGAAGGTAAACTCTGATGAAACTTTAAAGGACAGGGAAATTTGGGTATAGAGTTAGGAGATTACTGAAGGAGTTCAGGCAAGGAAATTATGAAGACCTATATTAAAAAGGCAGCAAGAATGGAAGGAAGGATCTGATAATGGAAGACACCAAAGAAATCGCATCTGTATGACTGACTAGGTTAGCAGTGAGTATTTCAGACAGGATTCGGAGTATTCACACCAGATGACCAGAAGGTTGTGATACCATTAATTGTGACTGGGAAGGGAAGGAGGGAGCAATTTTTAAATAGTTGCAAAGGTGTGGGGAGGCGGAGAAGTGTAAGAATGTTTAGAAATAGGTTTTTTATATGATTAGAAAACTAATTCAATAGATAGTTGGACTATATATAGCATTTATGAATATGAATTTGGGGCAATTGAAGCACAGCATTTTTCCCTATGTGTAGACAAAGTACATTTCTTGACTGTCCTTGTTTTTTTTAATCTCCATCTGACCACAATGGTCCGTATGTTCCTGAGCATCCACCCCTGCCACCCACCTCATATCGTCTGAAGGAATGAAAACTTATTTCTATTAGTCAAAAAGTTTAGGACACATCTGTGATTTTAAAAGAAATCTTTAAAATTATATTCTAAAGCTTGATTTTTAGAATTATCTTCACTTTCAAAGATTATACAGGTTACAATATCAGAAATGAATGATGAGTTACATAATCTTAATAACCCAAAATTTTCCTGACAGATGGCTTGTAGAGAAAAAACAAATAATGACAAAAGAGAATTGAAATAATATCTGTGCTTTTAGTGCCAAAGCTAGAAATGTAAAGCTCCTAAATAGAAAAATGAGCTGCTCTCTTGCAAAATAGCCAATTCTCCAGATCTGTAAGGGATATTTGGGTCATACGCTAATAGAGGAAAAGGATACATCAAAAGGCATTTCAGACTCCTCCACTTCCCATTGCTTTCGAGATTTTCTTCATGTAAATGAGAAGAGAGTAAGTTGTCAATGTCTACCAAGCCAAGTATTGGCAAATTAGTAAAGTTGTAAAAGGTTTTAACTGGATGGCTATCATATATTTTAAAAAGTGTCTTTAGAACTTTAAGAATCTATAATAATACCCTATGAATCTGTTTTTTGAATTAGTAACTTCAAGTAAGATCATCTTGATCTTTTGAAGACTTTGGCCACTAGGGACTTTTAAGGGATTTAAGGGATTACTCGGGTAGTAATTCTGCTGTGTACATTGCCATTTAAGGTTTGTGCTCTTATTTGACCATTGAAAGTATGAATACTGCTTTAGTAATGTAATTTTGTGTTTAAATTCTAAAGTCTATTACCTTATAAATTGAGAAAATTACGTAGTTAAGTCTAGTTAAAGAGATTAAGCCTTTTAGAGTTGTGTGTGTGTGTGTGTGTGTGTGTGTGTGTATGCATGCATGTATGTGTGGGTGGGTGTGGGGTTGTGTTTATTCCAGATTGGAGTTTGATCATTAACCAAGATTAGTACCTTAACCTAGTATCAGTGGGAGGTTTCTCTGGTTGGTAATCTCTTAACATTCAAAGAACTCTATTCTTTTGCTTAAGATTATTGGTCTCAGGTGGTATAAACTGGAAGGAATATAAACCTTGATAAGCATTGGAATGGCATGAGTAATCTGACGTTCTCACAACACCAGGAAAGATAATGTTTGTCCTTTATTTTTTTCACAAGATTTATATAGTTGGGGGTAGAGAGGGAGGTGTTAAAGAGATGAAGCCTCTAGACTAAGATTTAGACTATTAGACTAAGTAATAAGCATAGTCTAATTTCAGGCTTGACCTTAGTTGGTGTTGAATAGAACCATATGTTACTATTAATTTTACATGTTCTATTCATTGCTAACCTGATTAGGTCCATGCAGAACCTTAGAGTACCTTGGGCAAATTTTATATTGCTTTAGAGGATATGGAAAAATGGCACGTGGAGATATATATATCTATATATATATATATCTATATATATATATAGATATATATATATATAGTATGTTTAGGCTCGTAAACATTTATCTCAGGTTACATATCTCCTGATATGTAAATTCTTGTACATTTTAGTAGTGACCTCATGAGACAGTCTATCACCTTATAAATTGGGAAAATATGTAGTTAAGTATTTCTGTCTTTCCCAAATCTCAAATTCCCTCAGATGGTAGATTCTCTACCACCTGCGGGGCTATTTATCTTTAAGAAAGCCTTCATGTAAGAGGCAAATTTGGCCCTAAACTCAATACTGTTGAATTGTAGGTGGTTAACCTGAAGAGAGGGGAGGTATTTGTTATATGTCATAGCATCCTTACTAAACTATGAGTTCCTTAAGATCACTAACCAAGTCTCAGCATGTTTATATCCCCTATAACATATATGCATAGTAGGTGCCCAATAAACGTTAATTGAATGAATGAGTATCCTTCCATTGTCTCACTGGGAATACTGTAAAATCACTTTAGCAATTGGATTTTTATACTCAGAATGCTTTACCAAAACTAAAACTGAATTTCTTTTCTTTTACAGGTGCAGGAGACATTGTTGCAATCATGATTGGCAATCTGAAAGGCACAAAAATTCTACAATCTATTCAAAGAGGCATACAAGTAACAATGGTCATTGAAGTAGGGAAAAAACATGGCCCTTGGGTGAATCACTATTCAATTTTCTTCGTTTCTGTGTCCTTTTTTATTATTACGGCAGCAACTGTGGGCTATTTTATCTTTTATTCTGCTCGAAGGTTACGGAATGCAAGAGCTCAAAGCAGGAAACAGGTTTGTAGTGGTTCTTTCTTCCAATCTAAAAATATTTTTTAAAAAGATTTTATCTTTAAGTAATCTCTATACCTAACGTGGGGCTCAAACTCACAGCCCCAAGATCAAGAGTCACATGCTCCACTAACTGAGCCAGACAGGCGCCCTAAAAATACTCTTTTAATTGTAGTTTCAGAGTCATGCATTTTAATATATTTCACTTGCTAGAGAGCGATCCATGCATGTTTTAGGAAAACTGGTAGTTTTTAAGGCATACCAGCTTCCATCCTCTCAAAAGTTTTATTTTCTGTAATTTGTCTATGGCCTTAATCCTGCTTTATTAAGTCTTCTGACACCTCATTAGGGAGCATAGCCAGCATTTAATTATATATGGGTGTAAATACATATGTTCTTTTAATTTTTTTTCTAAATTACCAAAGCATTTCATGCTCAATATAGAAAATTTAGAAATCACAAAGTACAAGGGAAAAAACTTTCACCCAAACCCCATATAACAAAAAAACTGCAGTCACCACCAAAAGGTAACCACTGTTAATTTACATGCATGTGTGTGTCTGTGCATGCATGTATTTGCATGTGGGATCAGGGCTGGGAAGAGAGACTAGGCTGAATATCATGAGAAGGCAGGTTTAAAGATCTGATGGTACATGATATAGTGCTAGGCTCCAGTCACATATTCATAATTTCTATCATATCATATTTTAACAACTGATGCATAAATAGGTACAAAGTATAGAATTAATAGAGCAAAAATACAGAAGCATCATGGAACCAGGGAATTACCTGTGGTTGTGTGCCACTGATCCTAGCACTTTTAAACTGTCCTTCATCCCCTTGATGTCCTCACTTCTCTCCTTCCCTACCTTCATTTTCATGGTCACTCCCATCGTCACTCCCATGTGTACATCTTCAGTTCCTTTGGCCCTTCTCTCTCTTTGTTACACTTGCTGTCAAAATCCAACCCTGGTTAAATCCTGCTTCCTCCTTACTCTGTGCCTGCACTTGGAAGTAGTAGAAAAACACTGGCCTCAGTAAGACTGATCTCACTTTAAATTTATGACCACAAACTTGAAGTGAGCCCTTAATGCTGCCAACAATCATACCACGTTTTCTGAGCCACCCTGCCCCCAACCCCCACCCCGGCTTTCACAGGTAACTAATCATACATGTTCCTTTCTCCTTAACCCTCCAGCACCTCCTTCAACTTTACTTTGCTTGTAGTTTGGATCTTATTCCACTGAGGAAATTGAAGTGATCCAAAGAGTACTTCTCCTTGCTTCCGCCATAGCTACCCATCTGTGTGCATCTGTGTCTGTACCCTGTGTCGTCTGCCCTGTCTTCTGTCACTATGGACACACAAACATGGTATTATTGATTGCTTCCCTTTTCAAAAGAACTTCTCTTGACCCCAGGCCAGAAATCTTTATTTCTCTTTTACCTTTCACTTCCCATATAACCTCCATCAGCAAATCCTGTTGGTTCCACCTTCATTAAGTATCCAGAATCCAGTTACTTCTCACCACTTCTGTTGCTTCCACCCTGGTCCAAGCCATCATCATTTCTTAGCTCCTCCGCCTCTCAAGTATTCTCAACACAATGGAGTGGCGTGCTATTTCTCCAGAAGGCTCAGTAGGGATTTAATGCATTCAGCTGATCATATAGTAAGGGCAGGAATACATTTTTGTATGTATTGAGAAGTTCCTCCCAAAGCAATGGAATTCTGGCCACTTATATACTCTTTTTTCCAAGAAGGAAAGGTCAACCCAATTTATTTGGGAGTGGGAGAGCAGTAAAGATTTCTATATTGAAGTTAATTGAATTTAGGAACAGACTAGAAATTGAAATCTTATTATAAAAACTTCATAAAGATTAGACACCAGTATATGGTAATGAATGATGATTATCTCAATGTTTAAAGTTAATTGACTTCTGTTCCTCTCTTCAGAGAAGCAGCTTATCACATTGGTGGCAGGTTCAGCCTGTTACTAGCTGTGGTCAAAAGGATGTTTAAAATTCTTATGCCAAGCCATTCAATAGTTTCACAGTGTGTTAATATTTGACATTTATATACTGGGCTGTTTTTATCTCTGAGGTTAGAGAGAAATTGGTATCCAGTATGACTATTGAAGGTTATGGATACAATGACAAGAGTGTTTGGTTTGCGTATGTTCATGGTGGGGTATGTATTTCTGTATTCTAAGTGCTGTAATAAATCTGTTAACATGGCATTAAACCCCATCAGAAAGCAATACAGTTTATAAAGAACTGACTGGTGTCACATAAGTTCCATTGAATATTTAACTCTGTTCTCATCATTCAAGTAATTTTCATAGTTTATAATGTATTTTATGAAAATTGTGTAAAAATGGTCAAGAATAGCATTACAGGCTGCCTGGGTGGCTCAGTCAGCTAAGCATCTGACTCTTGATTTTGGCCCGGGTCATGATTTCAGGGTCATGGGATCGAGCTCTGGCAGCAGCCTCCATGTTTAGCGCTGGAGTCAGCTTGAGATTCTCTCCCCCTCCCCCGGCTCACGTGCGCACGCGCTCGCACGCTCTCTCTCCCTCTCAAATAAATAAAATCTTTTTAAAAAAAAAGAGTAGCATTAATACTTCTCACCTTTTAGAGAAGGCTTTGGAAAGGGCTTCTTTCACTACTTAGTGGGCTATATCTGTGTATCCTTTGGTGACTAAACGATTAGATATATGACTGGTAATCCCTTTTGCTTATTAATATTCTAGAGTGTTACAATGTCATTTACGTGTTATTCAGTTTTCCTGACTTCCTATTTATTTTTAAAAGGTAGAGCTTGATGTACATGATGGTTGTAACAATAACTAAATACTTAACTGCATTATTACCATTTTACAGGTAGAAATGGTAATGAAACTGAGTTATAGAAACTTGTCTTCGTTAGAATTTGAGGAATTCATTAGAATATTCAGGATTGTCTTCCCTCTGAACTATCATAATGCATAGTATATAGTGTCAGACAAACTGATAAATGCATAATCATAAATTTTGATTACCAAGATGCCCAAATATGATGGACAGCACGTAGTGGCCACATGCCTGATATGTCATAGTATGATGTGTGAGAACACATATCATCCCTGTTTCTGTGCATAGAAAGCTTTTAAACAAATGAAAAGTATCAATGGGTTGTGAATGAAAATAACATATCAGGCATTACATGGTGGATTTGTGTCCACACTGGGAACAACTCTAACCTGCGATCAGGAAGATTGTGGTGTGCTCAAACTAATGAATTTGGGAGTGACCACTATACACTTGACTCTGGCATGAGACACCCAGAATTTTGGTATATAGTGCATGTATCCTAACTGTGCTTAAGCAGTTAATACTCAGTGGCAACAAGGCATGTGTTGGATTAAACATTGGCTAGTGAAATGAAAGAGGGCTCTAGGTGAAATAGAAGCTGACCTAGGTATAATGGAAGAAGCTGAATTAACGTTTGATGAAGAGTGCTTTTCAGAAGAAAAGAATTTATTCTTTGAAATGGACACATTAGAAGGAATCATCTGCCAGGAGGGAAAAAATGGGAATCCACTTGGAAAAAGGGTAAAGCCTTGATAATATGGTCACACAGACCCAATACATAATGCTAGAGAGGGCTAGCACTCAACACTGGGAGAGAGCATATTTCTGACACAACAGGGTCTTTTAACTATTTTACTACAAATGGAGTCCCAAGTACCCATGGGGTAATGGCCTCCCATTTTTAGCTATGGAAGCTCAGGGAGAGCATCTTTGAGACACATGCAGATCCCCAACTTTGTGGAAATTTTTTGAGTGAAATTGTAACTTACATTGCTGATCTCTAAGTTATCTTGACCAAAGGGATGGACCAAAATAAGATGAGCTAGAAGGAATAATATTGAATGGTACCCATGTATTCTTCATGGGAGGGAGATGGCCTTCCTGCATAAGAGTCATTGGGAACCTATAGCTTCATAATAGTGTGAATTGAGCCAAATGATTGGTTTTGTCCTCAGCTAACATGGAACCTAGAAATGACAGAATCATCCTCACTGGTGATAACACTTGTCCATAATAATATCTAGTATATGGGCAAAGAACAATTCTACTAAGAAGGTTTAATAAACACTTCTGTGATACTTCCTCATTTATTTTGTAACCAAACCAAACTGTATCCTAACCATATTGTGATATGGTGTAATACTAGTATTGTTGGCAAAATTCAACTACCTTATATAAATAAATCATGTGATAGTCAAATATATTGGGAAACCAAACTAAAACCTCCAAAGAATATACCAATGAAGAGTGATTGGCCTGAGGAAGAATTAGATTTAGTTTCATTACCATATTAAGTGGCTCTATACAGGTTTTTCACAAAGTTCAAGTAGTCATAGAACAAGGGAGTAAACAGATAATTAAACTGCTACATCAATATAAAGATGTTTGAAATGGTCTTACAGATTGAAAGAGGCCTATTTACGCCCTTCATTGGCTTCTGCAAGTATTAGGTATGCTTATGTTGTTCTTACTGCACCTTATGTATAAATGCTGTACTAAGTGCAGAAGTCCAAATAGCTGTGACTATTTTGTTGTTAAAAAGACCTTGATCAAGAAATGCAGGTGAGGGGCACCTGCTGGCTCAGTTGGTTAAGGGCCCAACTCTTGATCTCAGCTCAGGTCTTGATCTCAGGGGTCATGAGTTCAAGCCCCATGTTGAGCTCCACACTAGGCATGGAACCTCTTTAAAAAAAAAAGACTAAAAGAAAAAGAGAGATGGGGATGGATTGTGATGAAAGATAGCATAGTAGATCTAGTTGCTTACTCCTTGCCAGTCTCCAAGGGAGCCATGACTAACCTTTGGGAATGTGGTCCTCAAAGTGTTCTTTATGTTAGTTATTGATGATTGATTTTGTTAGACACACCTGGAACGATGGACCGTGTTGTACCAGATTGTCATGCTTGCTTGGCACTGCAGTCAAGATTGATGATATGCACCTATTTTCATTGTTGGGGTCCTGAGTTTCAGGCAGTATGGCCAGTTGCTAGAAGGGTTGCCTAGTGACCAGCCCCCATCTGAGCCTCAGACCCTGAGACTCAAATTGGTTCCCTGGGCAAAGATATGCCACACTTGTCTTTGTAGTTTGCTGCCAAAGAGATAGCATTCATTCATGGTCTCACATGAGGAAAAACTAAGCTGCATTAATATCTTAAAATTTGTCCTTGAACTTAAAGCATGACTAAAAATATCAAATAGTCTGGTTACATTAGGTTTTCTTCACTAGTACATGAAATTAACTGGAAGACTTATCAGGTGTCTGCATACCGTACCACTGTTAATATACACATTTGTGGTAGGTATATTCATATGTATGTATCTGTTCCTGCCCAAATTTGGGACTTGTTGGAGCCTTTTACAAAACTATTATGTTGGCTCTTAGATAGGAAGAGTAGATTAAATAACTTATTCTCTTAGTAGGACCTAGTTTTATAGTCTTTCTCTGACTCTAATTGAACAAAAGGAAGCTCTTATAATGGGCCTCAGGATTTTTTTATAGTCACTTACTCTAATCTTACATTTACATCACTAATTCTAAAGGTTTTGGTTATCTTTTTTGAAAAATGCAATAATCTGAGTCATAACTTATCTACTGGGTCAAATTCCCCTCTCCCTCACTGCTCTTCCTTATAGTGCATTTCCTCTCACCGTTCACAGTGATCACCTTCAGGCAAGTAGTCTGTACCCCTGTTTATCCCCATCTCTGTAGTTCCATAGACTTATGAAACTGTTTTATAGCCTGTACCTCCTCTTTCCTTTAGGAATGCTTCATTAAAATATTATGCATAGGTTTTTATTGAAAAAAGAAAGATTTCTTTCAGTCCTCATATATCTGAACAGCCACATGACTCAGACATTGATTTTGTTCACAGGAATAGATGTGAGGAAAAGAGTCCTTTTACCATAAATCTTGATTCTGTTCTATAAATTCTGAGTCAAACTTTTATGAAAATTTTTATTTTAAAAGAAGTGATGACTTCAAGAAAATCTGGTTTGCTTATATCCACCCTCCTTTCTTGCTTTTGCATACCCTGCCCCCCCCATCAAGTAATTAGGTTTGACTACATGCCTAGTGTTATTCATGTGGGTTTCAGTTAAGCTAAAAGCTGAATGCCTTGGGACCAAAAACCAGGCTGACAAATCACCAGCCTGGAACATTTGTTTTACTTAATTAGATGTAAATACACAAATAAACTAGGTAGAATATCTTTGAGTTTATAACTTAAAAATGGAACATTTTAATATAGCATAAGAATGGGCTTGACTTTTCATTTTCAGCCCAAGTAAAGTCTCACTCAGAGCTAAGAAAACTATATAGCCGAGATTCTTCAGTGACTAGAATGATCACAGCTTTTGAATAGAGTAATGACATTAAGCTTCTGTTAAGAAAATTGGCTGACCACCAAGCTTTTTTGAATTAGTCTTCAAGTCTATTGCCAAATATTCTTACACCAGGTATCTCTTTGGATTGGAGAGGAGGCAGGGAGAGTCTGTTGGTATAAAATACTTGGTTAAAAGAGTTCCCCAAATCACAGTAAGTAGCGAATTTAGGAAGGATTTGAGGATTGGATAATAGCTGACTTTGAGGTTTTTGGTTTTTTTTTATTTCTTTCATTTATCTTCTTCACAAGGAATGTGAAGCCTTTTAAAGGCTTCTTTGCTAATACACAATGGAGGCAGTGTACTATAGTGGCGAGATCATGGACTTTAAAGCCAGATAGAACCTGAGCTTGAATTGAACCACAGCTCTGCAGCTAACCAGCTGCCTGGACTTTAGTCAAGCTTCTGAACCTTTTCTTGTCTATAAAACTTGGATATTAAAATACCTATTCCATAAGGTTGTTAATGATTAAACAAGATGACACATGTAAAAAAGCTTAGGGTTGAACCTGACCATGGTGGGGGCCAATACCTATTCCCTAAACCTTTCTTTCCCCAGATTTTGTGGAGTAGAGTCTTTTAATGAGTACAGCTGTGACTTGGATGAGAAAATCATGAAAATCTGTTTTGGTTTCTAAATTCAGAAGCTATTCTTTGAGCAAATTCTAGGCTCTGTGGGAAATTTTAAAAAATGTTTAAGGTCCAGTCCTCCAGCTACTCTCAGTCTAGTAGGAGAGAAAGACACATGAACAGTACAATTACAGAATATGGTAAGAGGTAGAGGGGCCCCTGGGTGGCTCAGTCGGTTAAGCGGCTGCCTTTGGCTCTGATCCTGGAATCAAGCCTGCATTGGCTCCCTGCTCAGCAGGGAGTCTGCTTATCCCTCTCTCTCTCCCTCTCCCTCTGCCCCTCGTCGCCACCCCCCACCTTGTGCAGGCACGCTTGCTTGCTCTCTCTCAAATAAATACTTTTAAAGAAAGAGGTGGAAACATTGTGCTATTGGAATTTACAAGGTAGGAGGGAATTCTGAAATGGTGGAAAGGCATCAAAAAAGTGTCCAGTATAATTTGTGAAGCAAACTAGATATATATATGCTTGAAGTTCTGTTTTTAAGGAATAAAATACAAATTACAGTTTGCTTTGGGACACATTTTCTTTAAATGTAGAGGCATATTTGGGCACCCAGAAGTTTAAGTAATATATCCAAACATAGGTATTTAATATAAACTGCTTAATCTTAATGTTGTTCTCATAGTTCAGTTTTTACAGGAATGAATGCATCTTAGAAACTCTGCTGTCAGTGTGACAGTGAACTATTTTGAGTACTAATGGCATTTTGTGAGTGACCTTCATTAAAGCTCTAAAAACACAGTTTGTGCTTCTTACCAAAATCATGTGCTCACATGCATATTTAAAGAAAATGGCTTTGCTTTTCTTTATAAAAGTTCAGTAGGAGTTATTGGAATTACCTGAATTTCCTTTTGAAGGGCTTTTTAAAAAATTCCACAGTATTCCAAAAGTATTCCAAAGTATTCCAAAGGAACCAATTAAACATTGGTTCATACCATGATGCAAGGCTTTTAGAGATCCTTCAAAATCAAATCCCTTCCCTAGGATCTTCTGGCATCTTGGGTTTTGCCCTGTGTTTTTATATCCTCCTGGCTTTTTTTTTTTAAGCATTGTTCCTAATGTGAGTTCTATTCTCATAAGCGTAGACTTGGACATTACATTTAGAGCTTACCTTTGAGCCCATCCCTCAAATTTGCATTAGTCTTGCATATAATTAAACAAAGTTATATATTTCACATTCATTCCTAATAAATTAATAAGCACTAGCACTGGAGACTCAGGCATTTATATTGTGTTGAATTGAATATTTGGAATGAGAAATCAGACTACATAGACTCAAGTAAATATGGTAGAGATGTATCACCTCCTTGTGAGTACAATTCCCCAGTGATGTCACAGAGCTTGTTTAAATCAGAAGTGCTCTAAAGACTAAGTGCAAAATGATTGTCAAAGACTTATCATCAACTACATTTTTTCTTTTCCTGTTTTTCTTCTTGGCTTTTTTTTTTTTAAACCATTTGCAGTTTTCACATCTGGGTTTCTAAATAGCTCATGATCTATGTGAAAAGAAAGTACTGATGTTTAGAAGTCCAGGCCAGGGCCAGGACCCTTTGGCATACCGGTTATTCACTATAAGGACTGGCCACAATTTCACAGATCATAGAATCCAGGAGCTGGACAAACTTCAAAAGGTAGCCAAATTACAGATGTATTGTAATGGAATCTTGAAGTATGAAGAGAAGAGTCCCAGTAACAGCTCTGTCATTTAGAGGCTGCATGCCCTTTTGGATGAGTTATTTAACTTTTCCAAACCTCCATTTGCTTATCTCTAAGATGGGAATATTCTCTCCTTCAGGGCGTTGTTAGGATTAAATGAGGTAATAGACATCAAAAATAATTTTAAATTACAAAATAACTTCATAAATGTAAAGAAATAGTACTAGCTTCCTGCTGCAAGCCACAGTAAAATAAATAAATAAATAAAGATGCTACCTTGGTATTAGGAGAAGGAACATTTAACTCTAGGCTTTAGTGGGACTGACACTAACCAACTCTTAGATTTTGAGCAAGGCCGTCTTCCACCGTAGGCATCAATTTTCTTATCTGTCAGATTAGATATCAGGCTAGGTGAATTCTAAGAGTTCTTCCAGCTCTAAAGATCCTAAGTGTACTTCCTTCCATTGTCCCTCTATTATTTACTTATGATCCAAGTAACAGAAAACATGTGTGCACAAAATGCAGTACCATCATTTAATTGCCCTTTTTTAAAGATTTCATTTATTTGAGAGAGAGAGCACGCAAGTGAGCACAGAGGGAGAGTGAGAGGGAGAAGCACACTCACCACTGAGCCGAGAGCTCAATGCTACGCTGAGGTCGATCCCAGGACCCTAGATCATGACCTGAGCTGAAGGCACACACTTAACGGAGCCACACAGGTGCCCCTGAATTGCCCTTTTGGGTTAACTCACAATTAAGTCCCAAAGTGGGAGTGAGAGGGTCTCTATTAGCATCTTTCCTTGAAAGGACTAGCTAGGCCTTCCTATTAACTTTCTGTTAAGCTATTTCTGCTCATCAGGTAACAATCTAAGAAGTTTCTGCTGTTCATGAGACAGCAAAGAAATAGGTTGGCTAGTAATCTCCTTGGCATTAAGCCAAATACCTTTCACAAAATGATATCTTATATAGGAGGCAGGTTTGGGCATTAAGGAATTTCCTCATATACCTATACTCATAGATTATTCCCTTCCAAAGTATATTTGCTACAGATGTGTATAAACATGTTATAAGAACCTGTTATGCTTATTGATGAAAAGTAGTTTATATTTTCATTTAATAAACATTTTATTGAGTGTCTGCTATATGCCGGACATGATGCTAGATACTTTACTTACATTATCTCTAATTTTCACATATTCTTCGTGTCAGTTGGGGGTTTCCCTACTGGGGATGGAGGTACATATTCACAGTGACCTCTGGTTCTGAGTGCCTACTGTTTACTGACTTTCTATTAAGTTCATTTTGCACTACAAAATAGGTTTGCCAATCATCTCGCCATGCCACACATGCTGTGTCTCTGTGCCAAACAGTGTCCACCCAAGTGTGTGAAAACTAGCCTTCAATTTACACATATATTATATTCACTTGAGGCATTTGTGTATGTGATAGATATTAACTGAAAGGGAAGGAGGGATTTATTTGCAGCATTACACATAATTTTAAATCAACATTATCTCATACCACCTGGGATTTTTTTTTTCCATTCGGCCACTTCACCCCACAAAGAGGGACAGTCTTTCACTGATTCAGCTTGCCCTTACCTCTTAGATTTCCTCCTAAACCCCAGACCCACTTCTTGTACTATTATTGAGGTAAAATTGATATATAACATTAACTTTTAGGTGCACGACATAATTTAACATCTGTATGTGCTGCAAAATGATCACTACCAAACGTCTAGTTACCATCCATCCCCATTCATTTGACCCCCTGTACCTGTTTTGCCCAACCCCTTCCCCTCTGGTAACCATCAATCTGTACTTTATGAGTTTGTTTTTATATTATTTTGTTTGTTTTTTCTTAGATTCTACATATGAGTGAGATCATAGGGTATTTGTCTTTCTCTGCCTGACTTATTTCACTTAGCATAGTATTCTCAAGGTCCATGCATCTTATCACAAGTGGCAAGATTCCATTCTTTATGGTTGAATAGTATTCCTCTGTGTGTGTGTCTGTGTGTACCACATACTCTTTATCCATTCCTCTACTGATGGGCATTTAGATTGTTTCCATATCTTGGCTATTGTAAATAATGTAGCAATGAAGATAGGGGTGCACGTATCTTTTTGAATTAGTGATTTTGTATTCTTTTGATAAATACCCAGAAGTAGAACAGCTAGATCATATGATAGATCTATTATTAATTTTTTTAAAGATTTTATTTATTTTATTTTAGAGAGTGGGGGGAGGGGCAGAGGGAGAGAGAATCTCAAGCAGACTCCATGCTGAGCGTGGAGCCTGACACAGGTCTCAGTCTCATGACCCTGAGATCCTGACCTGAGCTGAAACCAAGAGTTGGGCACCCAACTGACTGAGCCACCCAGGTTCCCCTAGTCTTAATTTTTTGAGGAACCTCCATACTGTTTTCCTAATGGCTGTGCCACCTTACATTCCAACATCCTATCCAACACTAGTTATTTCTTATCTTTTTAATGATAGCCATTCCAACAGGTGTGAGATGGTATTTCATTGTGGTTTTGATTTGCATTTTCCTAATAATTAGTGATGTTGAACATCTTTCATGTGCCTGTTGGCCATCTGTATGCTTTCTTTGGAAAAATACCTATTCAGAACTTCTGACCCCTTATTAATTAGGTTGTTTGGTTTTCTGTTGTTGAATTTTAAGAGGTTTTTTCCTATATTTTCGCTATTAACCCCGTATCGGGTGTATGATTTGCAAATATCTTCTCCCATTGAGTAGGTTGCCCTTTCATTTTGATGGTGGTTTCCTTTGCTATGCAGAAGCTTTTTAGTTTGATATAGTCCCATTGGTTTATTTTTGCTTTTGTTTTCCTTGCCTTTGGAATCAGAACCACAAAGATGTCACTAAGACCCATGTCAAGGAGCTGCCTATGTTTTCTTCTAGGAAATTTATGGTTTCAGGTCGTACATTCAAGTCTTTAATCTATTTTAATTTGTGTATGGTATAAGATAGTGGTCTAGTTTCTGTTCTTTTGCATTTGGCTGTCAAGTTTTCCCCCAGCACCATTTATTGAAGAGAATGTCCTTTCTCCATTGTATATTTTTGGCTCCTTTGTCATAAATTAATTATCTGTATATGTGGATTTATTTCTGGGCTCTAAATTCTGTTCTATTGATCTGTGTCTGTCTTCATGCCAATATACTGTTTTGATTACTATATAGCTTTGTAGTATAGTTTGAAATCTGGGAGCATGATACCTCCAGGTTTGTTCTTCTTTCTCAAGATTGCCCTGGCTATTTGGGATCTTTTGTGTTTCCATATAAATTTTAGAATTATTCTCTTTCTGTGAAAAATGCCATTAGAATTTTGATAGGGATTGCATTGAATCTGTAGATTGCTTTGGGTAGTATGGTCATTTTAGCAATATTAATTCTTCTAAATCATGAGCATGGGATATCTTTCGTTTTATTTGTGTTGCCTCTAACTTCTTTCATCTTACGATGTTCAGCATGCAGGTTTTTCACCTGCTTGGTTAAATTTATTCCCAGCTATTTTATTGTTATTGATGCAATTGTAAATGGGATTGCTTTCTTAATTTCTCTTTATGATAGTTCAGTATTAGTGTATGGAAATATAACAGATTTCTGTATATTGATTTTGTATTCTACAACTTTACTGAATTCATTTATTCTAACAGTATTTTGGTGGAAACTTCAGGGTTTTATATATGCAGTATCATGTTATCTGCAGTTTTACTTCTTCCTTTTCTGTTTGAATCCGTTTTTATTCCACTTTCTTACCTTATTGCTGTGGCTAGGACATCCAATACTATGTTGAATAAAAGTGACAAGAGTGAGCATCCTTGTCTTGTTCCTGATCTTAGAGGAAAAACTTTCAGCTTTTTCACCATTGAATATGATGTTAGCTGTGTGTTTGTCATATATGGCCTTTATTATGTTGTGGTATATTCCTTCTATACCCACTTTGTTGAGAGTTTTTATCATAAATGGGTGTTGAATTTTGTCAGTGCTATTTCTGCATCTACTGAGATGATCATGATTTTTTTCCTTCATTTTATTAATGTGGTGTATCAGGTTGATTGATTTGCAGATGTTGAACCATCCTTGTATCCCTGAAATAAGTCCTACTTGATTGTGCTTAATGATCCTTTTAATGTTTTGTTGAATTCAATTTGCTAATATTTTGTTGAGGATTTTTGCATCTGTGTTCCTCAAAGATATAGGCCTGTAATTTTCTTTCTATGTGGTATCCTTCTCTGGTTTTGGTATCAGGGCAATGCTGGCCTTGTAAAATTAGTTTGGAAATGTTCCTTCCTCTTCAATTTTTGGAAGAGTTTGAGAAGCATGGGTATTAAGTATCCTTTGGATGTTTGGTCAAACTCACCAGTGAGACCATCTGGTTCTGGGCTTTTGTTTGTTGGGTGGTTTCTCATTACTGATTTAATCTCCTTACTAGAAATTGGTCTATTCAATTTTATATTTCTTCATAATCAGACTTGGAAGGTTGTGTGTTACTTGGGATTTATCCATTTCTTCTAGGTTGTCCAACTTGTTGACATATAATTGTAGTAGTTTCTTATGATATGTGTATTTCTGTGGTATGAGTTATAAATTCTCTTTCATTTCTAATTTTATTTACTTGAACCCTCTCTCTTTTTTTCTTGGTTAGTGTAGCAAAATGTTTATCAATTTTGTTTATCTTTTCAGAGAACCAGCTCTTAGTTTTATTGATCTTTTCTACTGTCTTTTTAGTTTCTGTCTCATTTATTTCCACTGTGATCTTTATTATTTCCTTTAAGGTGTAAAGTTACTTGTTTGAGATTTTTCTTGTTTCTTGAGGTAGGTCTGTATTACTATGAATTTCCCCTTAGAGCTGCTTTTGTTGCATCACATAGGTTTTTGGTATGTTGTATTTCTGTTTTCATTTGTCTCTAGGTATTTTTTAAATTTCTTCTTTGATTTTTTTTCAGTGACTCATTGGTTGTTCAGTAGCATGTTTCATTTCTACATCTGTCTTTTTTCCACTTTTCTTTAATTGGTTTCTAGTTTTCTACCATCATGGTTGGAAAAGATACTTGATGTGATTTCAGTCTTCTTGAATTTGAGACTTGTTTTGTGCCATAGCATGTGATCTATCCTGGAGGCTGTTTCATGTGCATTTGAGAAGAATGTGTATTCTGCTGTGTTTGAATGGAATGTTCTATATATATCTATCAAGCCCATCTGATCTGATGTGTTATTTAAGGCTGATGTTTCCTTATTGGTTTTCTGTCTGGATGATCTATCCAATGATGTAAATGGGGTGTTAAAGTCCCCTACCATTATTGTATTTCTATCAGTTTCTCCCTTTAGGTCTGTTAATATTTGCTTCATATATGCTGGTGCTTCTGTGATGGGTGCATGTATATTTGTAAATGTTATCTCTTCTAGCTGGATTGACTCCTTTATCATTATGTAATGCCTTTCTTTGTCCTTTATTACAATCTTTGTTTTAAAGTCTGTTTTATCTGGTATGAGTATAGCTACACCATCTTTCTTTTTGTTTCCATTTGTGTGGAATATCTTTCTCTATCCCTTCACTTTCAGACTCTATCTTTACTTCTGAAGTGAGTCTCTTGTAGGCAGCATAAAGTTGGGTCTTTTTTTTTTTAATCCATTCACCCACTCTGTGCCTTTTGATTGGAGAATCTAGTCCATTTACATTTAAAGTAATTATTGATAGGTATGTACTTACTTCCATTTTGTTACATGTTTTCTGGCTTTTTTGGTAGTTTCCTCTCTTCCTTCCTTCCTTCTCTGTCTCTTCCCTTGTGGTTTAATGGCTTTCTTTAGTGTTAGATTTAGATTTCTTTCTTATTTTGTGTGTTTACTGAAGTTTTTGCCTTGTAATTACCATGATGTTTACATAGACATAATATGTATATAATGATTGGTTTTAAGTTGATAGGAACTTAAATTTGAACACATTCCAAAACTTTTTAGTCCCCCCATTTTATATCTTTGATATCACATTTTATATCTTTTTGTTTTATGCAACCCTTATATATAATTACTATAGTCATAGTTAAATTTACTACTAATGGCTATTGATCTTATATTTCTTTATAAGTGATTAATCCACTATCTTTACTATGTATTTACCTTTCCCTGTGAAATTTTTACTTTATTTGATTACTGCCATTTCTTTTTAGCTTAAAGAAGTCCCTTTAACATTTCTTGTAGGGCTGAATTAATGGTCATGAACTTGTTCAATTTTTACTTATCTGGAAATCTCTTAATCTCCCCCCTTTGAATTCTGAATGATAACATTGCTGGGTAAAGAATTCTTGTTTGGACATTTTTTTTTACTTCCAGTGATTAAATATGTCATACTACTCCCCTCTGGCATGAAAGTTTCTGGTGAAAAATCTGCTGGTAGACTTATGGGTTTTCTTCTATAGGTAGCAAATTATTTTTCTCTTGGTGCTTTTAAAATTCTCTCTTTATCTTTAATTTTTACCATTTTAATTATAGTGTTTCTTGGTGTGAATCTCTTTGGGTTCCTCTTAGTTGAAATTCTCTGGGGTTTCTGGACCTTGTTCTTTCATTTGGAACATATTCCTCTCATTTTGCCTGATGCTCTGTATTTATTTCTATGTATTAGGTGAATCAGCTACCTCTCCCAGCCTTGAAGGAGTGGCCTTGTGTAAAAGGTGTCACATAGAGTTCAGAAGTGTTATGCCCCTGGCCACCTGCACCAGGCCCTCAAGGGATGACCTCTGTGTGAGCTATGCATTACTGCCTGCTTTGGTGGGGCCACAGCTCTGGCATGGGGATGAGTGGGGCTCTTAGAGGGGTGTACTCTCTAGCACCAACAGGCTAAAGGAAGAGTTCCAAATTGTTACTGCCAGTACCAGCATCAGCAAGGTAGACTGAGTTATCAAAAATGGTACTTGCCAGTGTCTCCATCCCCCAATAGAGTCCCAACAAATTTCTGGCTCTCTGGCAGAGACTTCAAACTGGTGTTTTTACACTGGGTCTGGTGGTGATTGAATCTGTGCATGAGCCTTTTGAGAGGGATTTCTCTGTTCCGTATACTTTTGAAACTAATCCCTGTTGGTTTTCAAAGCCAGACATTTTGGGGGCTTGTCTTGCCTACGCAAGATGTAGGGGCTGGGGTGCCTGATGTGAAGCACAGACCCCTTGCTTCTTAGGGGAAAGTTCCATATTTGTGAGATCCCTCTCAGTTGTAGATCACTGTATCTGGGGTGGGTTTGTTTTGTTTGGTTGGTTTGGGTGAGACTACTTCTCTGCCTCTCCCACCCATTTTGATTTTGTTCTTTTATCCTTTGTTAATGGAGGTTCTGTTTATCCAGTTTTCAGCTCTTTTTCAGAGGAAATTATTCCATATGTTGTACAACTAATTTGTTGTGTCTGTGGGAGGAAGTGAGTTCAGGATCTTCCTATGCCGCCATCTTAAATCCCCCAACTTCACTACTGATCAAGTTATGCATATTTTAGTCCTTATTCCCAAAATGAGCCTTGGGCTTGCTTTTTCATATCCAAACTGATGTACATATATGTTCAGTGAAACAAGAAAGGCTTACTACTCTCAGAATCTGCCCTCCTTATAACAGGGCCATAATGGTTATAACAGCAGTTTTCCCCAATGCAAAATAACACTCTATGGATTGGTATTATCCTCATTTTATAGGTGAGTAAACAAGCTCAACAATTTAATTACCTGTCCAAGATTATGTATTTAGTAAGTGAGAAACAGAGATTTTAAATCTAGGTCTATTTAAATCCAAATCCTGTGCACTTTCTACCAAACAAGACACGATTCAAAAAAGAAATGGGAAAATATGCCTTTTAAGATACTCAAAGGCTGAAAATATGAAAATTGCTTTGAAAATTCATAGCATCTGAATCCATTTGGAATAGATCTGTTGTTGTAGCCCAAAGGTGCTATTTAAGAACATAGGGAAATGTAAGTGAAAAGTTTTAGTAATTTGAAAATTCTGCCTGATAGCAGATAAATGGGATGTTTATTGTGGTTAATTAAATTATATCTTTAAAAATTCACTTATACATTGGCTTGTACCTGATAAATATTTATTAATCCTCTCTACCTTTTTCATCCTATTCCTTTTAAAAATACTTTTTTTCTAATACCTGCTATTTCTATTACAGAGACAATTAAAGGCAGATGCTAAAAAAGCTATTGGAAGGCTTCAACTACGTACACTGAAACAAGGAGACAAGGTGCATTTATGACTTTTAAATTCTGTTTGTTTTAAAGCAATGCTACCAAGTTATCATTAAAACTAAATGTTCTTCCAAAGTATGCTTTTCATTGGAATTTATAAATCTTATTGACTTTTTTATTTATTTGATGCTAGAGGTAGGCTCAAATGGCCAGTGGCCCCCATAGATATCTAGGTTTTAATCCCCAGCACCTGTAAATATTACCTTATATGGCAGAAAGGACTTTGCGGAAGTAATTAAGTTAAGGATCTTGAGATGGGGAGACTATCCTGGATTATCCAGGTGGGTCCTAAATGTATTCACATCTAATTATTGTTATAAGGAGGAGGAGAAGGGAAATTTGACTACAGTGCAATAGAATATTTGGCAATGGAAGTAAGAGATTATAGTGATGCAAGAAAGGGACCATGAGCCAAGGAATACAGACAGCCTCTAGAAGCTAGAAAAGGCAAGGAAATGGATTCTTCCCTGAAGCTTCCAGAAGGAACATAGCACTGCCAACACATTGACTTTTAGACTTCGGATTTCTCGAACAACAAAAGAATAAATTTGTGTTATTTTAAGCCACTAAGTTATGGTCATTTTGTACAGCAAAAACAGGAAACTAATACAATGCCTTAGTGCAACTTTACTTGAAATCCATTTTTAGATTTAGGACAGTTACAAACTACGTTTGGTGTGTAAAGCATATATCACAAAGTAGCTATAGAACATGTTGAAATAAAAATTACCATTTATAATAGCACCAGAACCATTCAGTACTTAGGTATAAATCTTGCAAAATATGTACATGATCTGTATGCTGAAAACTGCAAAACACCAATGAAAGAAATCAAAGAAGACCTAAATAAATGGAGAGATATGCCATGTTCATGGGTCAGAAGACTCACTGTTGTCAAGATGTCAGAACCCCCCAACTAATTCATAGATTCAATGCAATTCCAATTAAAATCCTAGTGGGATCTTTTGTATTTATTGACAGGTTGATGCTAAGTTTATATGGAAAAGCAAAAGAAATAGAATAACCGAAACAGTTTTTATAATGAAGAACAAATTTGGATGACTCGTATTGCCTAATTTGTAGAATTATTTTAAAGATATAGCAGTCAATATAGTGTGGTATTGAAGTAAGCGTAGACCTTTAGATCAGTGAAACAGAAGAAAGTCCAGAAATAGACCCACACATATGTGGTCAATTGATTTTTTTTTATTATAATAATATTTTTTATGATAGTATGTTAGGCACCGTACAGTACATCCCTGGTTTTTGATGTAAAGTTCAATGATTCATTAGTTGCATATAACACCCAGTGCACCATGCAATACGTGCCCTCCTTACTACCCATCACCAGCCTATCCCATTCCCCCACCCCACCCCTCTGAAGCCCTCAGTTTGTTTTTTTGACAAAGGTACACAGGCAATTAAATGGAAAAAGGGTAGTCAATTATTGGCTTTTCATATGCAATGATTCTGTATCATTATGCAAAAAAACATGAACCTCAATCCATACTTCATACTGTCTAAAATTTAAGTCAAAATAGATCACAGACCTAAATATAAAACCTAGAGCTTTGAACTTCTTAGCAGAAAACTTTGGAGAAAAGTATCTTCAAGACTAGGGTTAGGCACAGATTACTTAGATATGACAGCAAAAACAAGTCCATTAAAGTAAAAACAGAAATTTGACTTTATCAAAATTAAGATCTTTTGTTCCTTAGCATGGTTAAGAGACTGAAAAGACAAGCCACAGACTGGGAGAAAATATTTGCAAATCACATATCTGAGAAGGGACTGTGTCTAGACTATATAAAGAACTCTCAAAGCTCAGTAGTAAGAAAACAGGACAGCAGAGGGGAAAAGGGGCAAAACAGGCATTTACCAAAGAAAATATATGGATTTCAAAAAGGCACATAAAAAGATGCTCAACATCATTAGTCGTTAGGGAAGTGCAAACTAAAACCACAATGAGATACCACAGCACATTCATTAAAATAGCTAAAACCAGTACAGCCGACAATACCCAAGAACTGGCCAGATACGAACAACTGGAACTGTTATGCATTTTGCTGGTGAGAATGCAATGTATAGACAGTTTTGAAAAACAATTTGGCAGTTCTTTATGAAGTCAGAAATAACATTTTCCAAAGAACCCAGCAACCTCAGTACTAGATAGTTAACCTAGAAGGAAATACCATGTTCACATAAAAACTTGTACATAATTGTTCATGGCAGCTTTACTCATAATCACCAGAAATGGAAAGAACCCAAATGACTTCAAATGGTGAATGGATGAATGAACTGTGGCACATCCATATCGTAGAATACTATTTAGCAATACAAAAGGGTGTGTGTTGGGGGTGGAGACCCTATTGCTACACACAATATCATAGATGAGTATTAAATGTGTTAGGTTAAGTGAAAGAAGCCCGACTCAAAGGCAATATAATACACGATTCCATTTATATGACATTCTAGAAAAGCAAGAAGTATGGGAACTGAAAACAGATTAGTGGTTGCCAGAGGATGGGAGTGAGAATAGAGGTTAACTACAAAGGGGTATAGAGGAATGTTGGGGGGGTCATAGAACTATCCTATATCTGGATTGCAGTGAGGATTGAGTAACTGCATATTTGTTCACACTTGTAAAACTGTACACTAGAAACAGTGAATTTTACTGCATGTGAATTATACCTTAATTTTTTCTTAAATAGGAAAACCTAACTATAGAACTTGCACAAATGGCATTTTAAATAAATGCTACCTATTCCTCTTTGTACTGTTCCTCTTTTGGTTGACTTTATTCTTTTACCCTTTTTAAGTCTAAATGATCTTCAAATTTCAATTGTATAAGAGTGTTATCAGCTGTGGTCACAATGTTTTACATTAGATCCTCAGACCTTATTCGTATTATCGCTGAAAGTTTGTACACTTTGACCATCTACTCCCTATTTCCCCCATCCTCCAGCCTCTGGCAACCACTTTTCTACTCTCTGTTTCTAGAAGTTTGACCTTTTTTTTAGATTCCAATGAAGTCTAAATAATTTTACATTGCTTATTGAAAGAGTCTATACAATTTAAGTACATATATATTCTGATCTTGCTCTGTAGTTTAATGTATCTTTTCTTATCCATCAGAGTAACAATAATTATTTACTCATAGGAAATTGGCCCTGATGGAGATAGTTGTGCTGTGTGTATTGAACTATATAAACCAAATGATTTGGTGCGCATCTTAACCTGCAAGTAAGTTTGATTTTCTTTTATATCATCAATAAGAATATCTGGCTTATTGAAATGACTGTAATGAAGGAAACTAAAACTAAGAACCTAGCCAGCACCGTAATTTATACATACATACACTACATACACTATATTTATATATGTACATATATATATATGTGTGTGTGTGTGTATTACTGGATTATTTAATTTAAAATCATTTTAACAATCCTATTGAGGGCAAAAATAAAATCAACTCAGTGGGCACCTATTTGGAAGTCTTCATTCTTTAGTTTTCTGTTATCCCTCTCCTGGAAGTTGTTCTTAACACTTCGTTTTAGCTGTTAAATAGTGGTGTTCTTAGAACTTATCACATGGCCTAAAGTATCAGCATTATCGTGTACTCTGTGCTATATTGTGCTATATTATTGAAAATGACTGTGCTATTTTTATAGTTGGGGAATTACAAGATAATAAAGATCTGAAATACTGAACAAAGTCTTAGGTCAGGTAACATCTTAGCCATTTTGAAATAATAAGTATTGAAAACGGGTTTTTTTGAGGCTAAGGTAATGACACTTTTATATTTAAAAGTACCGTATTATGAAAGTTCCAGATTTTGTTTCTGTGGCTCCTTCGTAGTGTTTATGCTATAGTGGTGTGTTTAAAAGAGACAAAAGACATCTGTTAAAAAACTAAATAAAAATATAGGGTAACTTTTTAGTATATTAGGCCAGGTGTTGTTGCTATTTCACAACTGATAACCAAATTATGTGTTTTTTCTTTCATTAGCCATATTTTCCATAAGACATGTGTTGACCCGTGGCTGTTAGAACACAGGACTTGCCCCATGTGCAAATGTGACATACTCAAAGCTTTGGGAATTGAGGTAAACATTGCTAAACTATTTATATGAAGGACTTTTATTTATGTACCTGGACCTTCAGGAAAGTAACATCCTTAGTTTTTAGCTGTGTAATATGCTAGACTTGTGATTTATATAAAAAATTGGACCTATTTACATCATAATGACAGTAGGGTGCCATGTTGGACCCCCTTCATTTTACTTCTTTCCTCTTATTATTTGGTCAGAATTTTAAGTGATGACCATAGAAACTACCAACTGGCTTCTGGTACGTCTTGCATTTTTGCTCTTCCTATTGCACGGCGATTGAACTTTAGTTAGATGAGCATCTGTATTTTGAAAAAAATATAATAAATATTAAACTATAATTGTATTTGGCAAGTGAAATAAAACTTACCTATTTTACATTACACCAATAACAGAAAATGAAGCTCAACAAATTTTTCCTGACCTCTCAAATCCCTTAGGGGACAGCATGAGATGATGTTGTTGTTGTTGTTAAAGAAATGTTTTGTTTAGGGGCGCCTGGGTGGCTCAGTTGTTGGGCGTCTGCCTTCAGCTCAGGGTGTGATCCCGGCGTTATGGGATCGAGCCCCGCATCAGGCTCCTCCACTGGGAGCCTGCTTCTTCCTCTCCTACTCCCCCTGCTTGTGTTCCCTCTCTCTCTGGCTGTCTCTCTGTGTCAAATAAATAAATAAAATCTTAAAAAAAAGAATCTTTAAAAAAAAAAGAAAAATGTTTTATTTATGAATAATTTTAGATTTACAGAAAAGTTGCAAAGACAATACAGAGAGTTCCCACATACCTCTCACCCAGTTTTTACTATTGTTGACATTTTGCATTACTGTGGTATGTTTGTCAAAAGTAAGAAACTGACATTGGGTCATTACTATGAACTAAATTTCAGACTTCATTTGAATTTTGCCAGCTACTGCCTTTTGAAAACTGCTGGAGGTGAACTTGATTCAGGGTGGAGGTTTTTTTTTGGGTTTTGTTTGTTTGTTTCTGTTGAGTGCCTACCCTGTAGCAGGCATTGTATTGTGAAGCACTGGAATCGCCCAGATGAATCGTCAGATGTTAAGGCAATCTGCCTGTAACATCTTCCACCCCATTTTGGACCCAGTTACTCCAACTGCTCTGGCTGGGACCAGCAGGAGATTTTTGTGGTCATCAAAAGGGATTATAGGTTTAAAAGGTTAAGAATCATTGCTCTAATAAGTTACCTATGAAGAAACTTTGTAATGATATGTCAGGGAAAAACATGTACTCTGAGAGTCTTTTAATTTGTTCCAATGCTTTTGTGAAAGGTGGATGTTGAAGATGGATCGATGTCTTTACAAGTCCCTGTTTCCAATGAAACATCAAATAGTGCCTCTCCTCATGAAGAGGATAATCGCAGTGAGACTGCATCGTCTGGTTATGCTTCCGTTCAGGGAGCAGATGAACCGCCTTTAGAAGAACATGTGCAGTCAGCAAGTAAGCATCATGCTGAGGGGCAGTGAGTGCCCCACAAATGATCCATTGTGGAGCGCATGCCTGGCAGAGTGCTCCTGCTTTTTATTGTTTGTTCCTTTCACTCATTAAACACATTCCAGGTTTTTCCTAGTAACAATGATGCAGTGCAGGACACACACCGACCTTAACTTAATATGCACATATTAAAGTGTATCTGAAACAGATGAAATGCATTGGGAGTGGGCATTATTCACAGACTAAAAAGATTTTTTATAGGATAGCTTCTTTCTGATGCATTTAAGTATTAGTTATTAACTTACAGAGGCTGAGGAGAAACTTTAAACTTCAGCAGCCATTGTTCATTGTAGAGCAATCAGAAACTAAGATAACTGAGTCCTGAAATGATAAAATAGAATTCAGTTTATAAAAGCTTGATTTATACACAACTTCTTAGGAACCCATCTTTTGCACAGATTGGAAACTATGTAAGAATATGTGCTGCCACCTGTTGATTATTTACCATGAAATGAACAAACCGTGGAAACTAAAATTGAATATATTATTTTCAGACTTCATGTGAATCAGTATTATAACTTAGTAATGTCATACCAGTGGAGAAATTTCAGGGAATTTTTTTTACTTTCTTCCTTAGAAAGAGAAAACCCTCATACAGAAAGTAGTTTCCTTTTCTTTAACTTCCACCTTTTTCATGGTTTTTGTTGGTTTGATGGTTTTCTTAATGCACATTTTGAAATAACCTAATCCTGGCATAGAAGTAGAAGAAAACTAAATGTTAAGATGACTTGTGAGAGTTTCAGCTTCCTATTGACATAAACCTTTATCCTCAGTAGACTTATCAGTGCGATACACATCATTCCTGAAGTTGTCATGAGGAGTACTATCTTGCAAATGTACACTTCATATTTCTTGTAATCTAATCTTCAGACATTTCCTGGAGTACAAAGTAGTCATAAGAATCTTAATAATCTGTGGATTATTCTACCTACAATAGAGAATCGTCTATTTGCCCCAGGTGATTTTTTTTTGCTTCCATAACTGTGTGGTAATAGAACTCAGTGATGATAAAGGAGAGTGTACAGGATAATTCCGTTTATTGCTAGGCTTGTTTTTTTATATAAAAAAAATTCCAGTCTATTTTTTTTGTGTGTTCTGTTCTTGTGAGGCAGGGTGGTAATCAGTTTTTGCAGAGAATTTAACAAGCAAATGAAATGATGATCCACATTCCTCCCCCTATATGCTTTATCTGGATGAGTGGTAGTAACACCCATTCAGGTGCCTCAAACCAGAAACTAGGGAGATCCTAGATTCTTCCCTGTCTTTCTTATTGATTCAGTATCCCTTTTGTTTAATCCATCCCCTAATTCTCAACCTTAATTCCACAGTCATAGTTTGAGCCACTGTTTTCTCTCTGCTCATTCCTTCCACTCTTCTTCCCCCAAGAAATTGGGGAAGCCTGGTCTAATTCCTGTTCCTCCTTTAAAACTTACCCTCCTTTGAAGAGCCTCCCTGGACTCACATGTGCGGCCCCACTGTCTGCTTCCATAGAACTTCTATCATTGCATTTATTTTACCAAATTGTATTAAAACTTTAAAACGTTCCTTTGGATAGGATCAGTGTCTTATTAGTCACTATTGTATACCCAGCACTGAGAATAGCCCGCCACATTGTAAATAATCAAGTAGATGTTGAATGAATGAACATATAGAGTAGATTTTAATTTTATCTATGATTATGTATTAGTAGTTTAGGTGTCTTGCCTATTAGCTATTGATTATTGCAATGATAGTTGATTTAAATAACTTTGCAAACATACAGTTGATTAGTTCGTGTATGCTTATCCCATCATTGCAATAAGTTCTGTTAGAGCGCTCGTTTTAAAACTTATGCATGCATCAAGTCACCTGAAGGGCTTATTAAAACAGTTGGGCTGCCACCTGTTTCTGACTCAGTAGGTTCGGAGTAGGGCCTAAGAATTTTTGTTTCTAATAAGTTCCTAGGTGATACTGATGCTGCAGGCCCAGGGACCACACTTTGAGAACGGCTAAGTAAGGGCCCTAGTTCTTAACCCTAGCTGCACATTAAAGTCACTCAGAGAAACTTTAAACATTACTGATGTCTGGGCTCTTCCCCAGAAAGGTTAAATCAGAATCCATGAGCGGTGGGGCCCAAGCACAGGTCATTTTTTTAAATTTTAATTTTGATATAATTTCAGGCTGGCTAAAAATTTCAAAAATAGTACAAATAATGCCTGTATACCCTTCACTCAACTTCTCCAAATGTTAACATCTTATATAATCATATACAATTATTAACACCAGGAAATTAACTGATAAAATGTTATTAACCAAACGACTGATCTTACTCAGATTTCACCAGTTGACCCACTAATGTCTTTTTTTCTGTCCCAGGATCCCACATTGCATTTCCCTTTTACTCTTTTTTTTCCAGATTTATTGAGATATATTTGACATAAAATTGTGTACACCATGATTTGATACATTTATATTTGCAAAATGACTACCACAGTAAAGTTAGTTAACAAATTCACATAATTACAAATTTTTGTGTGTATGTGGTGAGACTATTTAAGATCTACTTTCTTAGCAACTTTCAAGTGTATCCAAAATTCTACTACTGAGTATTTACCCAAAGAAAACAAAAACAGTAATTCAAAAAGATATATGCACCCTTATGTTTATTGCAGCATTATTTGCAATAGCCAAGATATGGAAGCAACCTAAGTGCCCATCAATAGACAAAAGGATAAGGAAGATGTGGTATATATAATACAATGGAATATTACACAGCTATAAGAAAAGGATGAGATCGTGCCATTTGCAACAACATGAACAGACCTAGAGGTTATCATGCTAAGTGAAATCAGTCAGACTGAAAAAGACAAATACCATATTATTTCACTCGTGGAATCTAAAAAAACAGATGAATAAACAAACAAAAAGCATAATCAGGCCTATAAATACAGAAAACAAAGTGATGATTACCAGAGGGGAGGGAGATGGGTAAAATGGGGGAAGGGGAGTAGGAGATAACAGGTTTCCAGTTATGGAATGAGTAAGTCATGGGAATAAAAGGCACAGCATAAGAACACAGTCAATGACACGGTAATAACACACTAAAAAAGGTAAGTATAGCAAAATGTATAAACTTTAAAGAAGTCTATAATACAGTATTGTTAACTGTAGTCACCATGCTATACATTAGATCCCAGAACTTAATCATCTTATAACTGAGAGTTTGTGCACATTGATCAACATTTCCCCATCCCCTCTGCCCCTAGCCCTTGACAACCACCATTCTACTCTCTGTTTCTGAGTTTGGCTTTTTTTTTTTTTTAAAGACTCTACAGGTAAGTCAGCTCGTGCAATATTTGTCTTTTTTCTGTCTTATTTCTTTTAGCACAAGTGCCCTCAGGGTCTACCCATGTTGTTGCAAATGGCAAGATTTCCTTCTTTCTCATAGCTGAATAATATTCATGTGTGTGTGCGCATATGCGCGTGCGTGTGTGTGTATCACATTTTCTTTATCCATTCATCTGTCAACAGATATTTAGGATGTTTCCACATCTTGGCTATTGCCAATAATGCTGCAGTGAACATGAGAGTGCAGATATCTCTTCAAGATAGTGATTTCATTTTCTTTGCATATATACTCCAAACTGGAATTGCTGGATCATATGGTACTTGTAGTTTTAATTTTTTTGAGGAATCTCCATACTGTCTTTCACAGTGGCTGTGCCCATTTACATTCCCACCAACAATGCACTGGGGATCTCTTTTCTCCACATCCTCACCAACACTTACCTCTTGTCTTTTTGATGGTAGCTATTTTAAAAAGGTATTAGCCCATTGTGTTTTTGATTTGTATTTCCCTGATGATTAGTGATGTTGATCATCTTTTCATGTACCTGTTGGCCATTTGTATGTATTCTTTAAAAATATGTCTATTCAGTTCCTCTGCCTATTTTTAATTGGATTGTTTGGTTTTTTTGCTGCTGAGTTGTAGGGGTTTCTTTTATATTTTGGATATTAATCCTTTATCTGATAATCAAATATTGTCTCCCATTCTATAGGTTGCCTTTTCATTCTGTTGATTATTTCTTTTGCTATGCAAAGCTTTTCAGTTTGATGTCCCACTTGTTGATTTGTGCTTTTGGCGTCCTATACAAAAAAGCATTGCCTAGACCAATGTAAAAGAACTTTCCCCCTATGTTTTTTTCTAGGAATTTCATGGTTTCAGGTCTTACATTTAAGTCCTTAATCCATTTAGAGTTCATTTTTATGACTGGTGTAAGATAGGGGTCCATTTTCATTCTACCATATGTGAATATCCATTTTACCCAACACCACTTATTGAAAAGACTGTCTTTTCCTCACTGAGTGTTCTTGGCTCCCTTGTCAAATATTAGGTGACTGCTTGTACATGGGTTTTTTTCTGGGCCCTCAATTCTGATCCATTGGTCTGTGTGTCTGTTTTTATGCCAGTATACTAGTTTTGGTTATGATAGCTTTGTAATATAACTTGAAATCAGGAAGTATGATGCCTCCAACTTTGTTCTTCTTTCTCAGGATTGCTTTTGCTATCCAGGGTCTTTGTGGTTCCATATAAATTTAGGATTATTATTTCTGTGAAAAATGGCATTGGAATTTTGATAGGGAATGCATTGAATCTACAGATGGCTTTGGGGTATGTGAACACTTTTTAAAACAGTATTCTTCTCATTCATGAACATAGGATATCTTTCCATTTATTTTATTTTCTTCAATATGTTTCATCAGTGTCTTATAGTTTTCAGTACAGATCTTTTACTTCCTTGGTTAAATTTATTCATAAATATTTTATTGTTTTGATGCCATTATAAATGGAATCCTTTTCTTTATTTCTCTTTCAAATATTTCATTGTTAGTGTATAGAAATATGACTGGTTTTTGTATGTTGATTTTGTATCCTGCAACTTTACTGAATTCATGTATTAGATCTAACAGTCTTATTGGTGAAGTCTTTTTTTAATTTATTTATTTTTATTAACGTATAATGTATTATTTGTTTCAGGGATACAGGTCTATGGTTCATCAGACTTACACAGTCTTAATCATTTTCTTGATATAAGGTCATGTCATGTAGAAATAATTTTACTTCTTCCTTTCCATGTTGATGGCTTTTATTTCTTTTTCTTGACCAATTGCTCTGGCTGTGATTTCTAGAACTATGTTGAATAGAAGTAGTAAGAGTGAGTACCCTTACCCTTTCAGCTTTTCACTGTTGAGCATGATGTTAGCTGTTGGTTTGTCATAAATGGCCTTTATTATGTTTGGATATATTTCTTCTCCACCCAGTTTGTTGAGAGGTCCACATTGTATTTAATGGTCATGTCTTTTTCATCTCCAATCTGTGATTGTTCCTTAGTCTTTCACGACGTTGGCACTTTGAAAATTACTGGTCAGTTTCTTTGTGGAATGTCCCTCACTTTGAACTTGTCTGCTATTTCCCAATGATTAAATTCATTGTCCATTGTGTATTTCTGACAAGAATACCACAGAAATGATATTGTGCCCTTCTCTGACTCCTATCATGTGAGGCACATGATGTTCATGTCCAATTACTGATGGTTTTTAATTTTGCTTACTTGGTTGAGATAGTGTCTGCCAAGCTTTTCCTTTTAAAGTTACTATTTTTCCCTTTGTAATTATTATCTTATAGAGAGACACTTGGAGACTATGCAAATGTTCTGTTTCTCATGCCTTTACCCACTAATTTTAGCAGTCGATGTTTTTTTCTTGCAATAATTATTACCGAAATGTGTGCCAAATGGTAATTTTCTATTTCCATCCTTCTTTCTACATTAATTAGGCTTCTATTTAAGGAAAAGCTATCCTTTCTCTGTTTATTTATTCAATTATTTATATAAAATAGTATGGACTCTTAGATATTTATTTTATTCTGTAACGTTATTCTCATGATTTATTCATTGCTTAGATTGTCCTAGATTTGGTCATTGGGAACTTGCTCAAGGTGGTTTCTGTGTTCTTTCAACAGGCTTCATTATTTTTTTGAGCACTTTCTGGTACCACAAGATGTTCTAAGCCAGGGATTGGCAAACTTTTTCTGTAAAGGGTCTGATAGTAAATATTTTAGGCTTTGAAGGCCATAAGTCTCTGCTGCATTGGGAGGGGGGATGTTCGACTTACAACCTTTTAAAAATGTGAAAACCACTCTTAGCTATTGATTTGACTTGCAGGCTGTAGTTTCCTGACCCCTAGGCTACAAGGAGTTAATCTTATACTCTCCTTGCCCTAGCCCTAGAATCATCCTTGGGGCGGGGGTGGGGGGGGCTCTTTTGGAGAACAGTACTTCAAAACCAGGTTCTGGGCACTAGATATGATCATTGCTGTGGGAGTGTCATTGCTATTAGCCCTTTCAGTGAACAAAGCTAGGAAATAGGTGTATGTACTCAGACAAATATACACACACATCTGTATACATCTGTCTATCTGAAAAACAGCTCAATGCTGATACATCTGATTCTAGTCAAATACCACAGAGTTCATTCTAGCCTTCCTTTTTCCTTATTTTCAACTCACAATTTCACTAACAAGTGTCCTTTTTGTTTTTAGCCTTACGGGATATAGTCAAAATACTGTTTTCCAAAGTTACTTAGGTTAAGTTCTTTTCTTCCCCCACTGTTTTCAGGATGTTTCTATATTTCCTGTGTTATGTAATTATGTCCGTCTGTTACTGTTTGTACTCCATTTGGGAAACTTCCTGTACCTTCCTGTTTGTCTGGTTTTTTTAAGTCTGTGTGCCTATCTATGCATATGAAAAAGCATGGGTAATTTTTTAAAGCACCCTGGTGATTGAAATGTAAAGCCATGTTTAAGGATGGAAAAGCAGCAGAAGACATAACTTTTGCTTTTAAGGAGGCATAATCTAGGTAGAAGTAAGCACACATGTGAATAAAAGAGTAATTGTAAATCAGTTTAATAAGGTCATATATGCCTTATTGGCCAGTGGGGGAAGAAAAGAACTTAACCTAAGTAACTTTGGAAAATCATATAATTATTAAAGGAACAGGGAATGAGTATAATAATCAGAGTATGATAGACAAGAAAGGCTTCTTAGATGTGAGCGTTGAATTTTGTCTTAAGAGAGGGGTGAAATCATCCTAAAATTGCCATTTCTTTTTAAAGATGAAAATCTCCAGCTGGTAAACCATGAGGCAAGTTCCATGGCAGTGGATGTTGTTCCTCATGTTGACAACCCAACCTTTGAAGAAGATGAAACTCCTGATCAAGAGACTGCTGTTCGAGAAATTAAATCCTAAAATCTGTGTCAATAGAAAACTTGAAACTTTAGTAATAACAGAACTGCCAATCAGGGCCTAGTTTACTATTAATGAACTGGACAAACAATTAAATAAGAATGATACTGAAAGTGCTGAGATGACTAATATTATGCTATAGTTAAATTACTTAAAATATTTAATCTATTAACTTTTTTCCACAAATCTTAATAATGTTTTTCATAGGCAAGTTTCCTCTCAATAGTGATAGCAACATTTTTAAACACTTAAAACTCTCTTCAAGTAGTCATGTTTTTCATTTATAACAATTTTCTTACAAAAACATGTTGCTTTTAAAATGTGGAGTAGCTATAATCACTTTATTTTATGATAGTATCTTAATTAAAAATACTATTTTAGCTTGGGCTATATGTGTCAGGGTTTTTCTCCAGGTGCTTATATTGATCTGGAATTGTAAAAAGCAATGCAAACTTAGGCTAGTACTTCATGAAATGTCTCCTTAGGCTACATTAAGTTGATAGAACAAGACTAAAGCAAAATATTCATTTTAACAACTTCTTGTTTTTAAAATTAGGCTAAATGTACTTCATGTGAGTGTTGAGCATAGTTTATCAGAGAATATGGACTGGACTGGATTGATTGGTATATTAATGACACCAATTTGACATAAGATTATAGACAAAAAGTTTCCTTATAAAAATGCTGTATAACTATTTCTCAAAATTATGGGATTTTCAAAAGCAGAGTATATAAATGAGCATACTATTTGAAAATGATAATGAGTAAGTCACACAAAAGTTGGTAATTGATCTTTGTGTATGAATTAGTCTGCAGAAATTAGTCTGTAGAAAATGTTTTCCAAACAATGTCAGCTTTGAAAATTGAGTTTACATTTTACCTAAATGGGCTAAAATTACATTAGGTAAACTAAAATTCTGTCCATATAGCTATAAATTTTGTGAACACATTTTCTTGGTGTTTGAAAAAGAATTGGGGGGGGGAATTCCAGGTGCCTTAATATAAAGTTTGAAGCTTTCATCCACCAAAGTAAAATAGAGCTACTTTAAAATGCACTTTATTTGTATTCTGTGTGGCTTATCTTGGTTTAAATTTGTGTTTCCAGTGCAAATTCCAGCAGAATTTAGGCAAAAGCTGAACAGACATGTATTTTTGTTTGCTAAATGTAGAATGGACAAAACCATTGCATTCTTGTACACTGATTTGAAATGCTGTAAATATTTCCCGATTTGTATTGATTCTCTTTAAATATAAAATGTAAATAAAATATTCCAATAAAAGTTTGTGTCTGGTGTTCAGTTCAGTTAGCCTGTACTAACTTTTCATATATGCTTGGGTTGGGAGGAAAAAATGGTTGATATAAATGGTCATTGATATATTTGATGAATAAAAACTAAAACTTTAGTATGATATTTATTTACACATTTCTTTACATAGAGAGGAATTGCTGCCATTGTAATATAACTGAACTACCATGAATTATTTTTCAATGTCAGTAAGGTAAATAATGAGTTTGACCACTGATAATATAAGTTTAGAAAAACACACTGATGCCAGTCCATCTTTATACTACCCAAGACATAAAACCATTTTATTACTTTAAAGTTTTCTTTTCCTTCAGCCTTCTCTCTGGCAATATGGTTGGGATGCTGTTAATGAGTTAAGTGCATCTCTTTTGTCAAACACGGGAAGAATAAACATGCTTGGGACACCTCAGAGCCATGATCATCAAACTAGGGTACACATATGTCTTATGAGGCAATAAGCCAGGTGTATTTGTGTGATGCCACACAATAAATTTGACCTGTATTCTTATTTCTTGTTTTGTAGGGGGTTCTTTTGGGGGCAGAATTTATAATTTTAAAATTTTTCAACATCTGTATTGAAGTATAATTAACATACCAAAAAATTGCCCATTATGAAGGTACAGTTCCACAATGTTTAGCAAATGTATAGAGTTGTGCAATTGTCACTGCAATCCAGTTTTAGAACATTCTATCACTCCAAAAATTTCCCTCATACCCATTTGCAGTCAATTTCCACTCCCATTCCCAGCCTCAGGCAACCACCAATCTGCTTTCTATCTCTATAGATCTGCTTATTCCGGACATTTCATATAAATGGAAGCATACAGTATGTGTGTGGTCTTTTATGACTGATTTTTTCCACTTAGCATAATATTTTCAAGGCTCATTCATGTTTGAAGCATGCATCAGTACCTCATTCCTTTTCATTGATGAGTGATATTCCATTGTATGAATATTCCACATTTGGTTATCCATCAGTTAATGAACACTTGGATTGTTCCCACTTTGTGTCCATTATGGATAATGCTGCTCTGAATATGTGCAAGTCTTTGTGTAGATATATGTTTTCTATTCTCTTCAGCATATACAAAGAAATTCCATGTCACTTGTGAATTTTTTTTTGATAACATAGTTTGAGCAACACGCTTTGTTATTACTCTCACATAATCATCAAAATATAAACTGATTAACAGGAGAAATATATGTACAGGGAGTCTCCGACTTGAGGGGTTTTCAAAGAGTTCATTTATAGGTTTAGCACAAGTTAATTTGTATTATCTTACAAATAATAATAATGGTTCCCTGGCATTTAAAGACACAGTTGGAATGCTAGGAACATTCCTTTCGCCCACCCCCATCTAGTTTTTGTTCATTTACTAAGTATTTTAAGCTCTGTAACGTCTGGAGAAATTTTATCACCCTAGACTGTAACAAATATTGAGATTTTTACTCATTGCCTCTTCTGTTAGGAGTGAATTTTAAAAATGTTTTTAAACATTAAAAAATATAAAGATTTATATTTACATACTATACAAGAAATTATGGTGGACACTTTGACCTCCAGAGATAAATGTTCATTGTCCTCTACCTTAGAGCTAATTTGGTGAAAAGATTGAAAAATACTCCCCACTAGTTCTTTTTTTGTCCACAAACATATCATGAATGTGAGACACTTGTGGACATACCTCGATTTTGATGGTTAGAGTAGTATATATAAATAGGATTTAGTATGGATAGTGGCAATTTCTCCTCCAACCAATACCATCAGGCATACCTGATACAAACTTTTTGAAAAAAGCAATTCAGTCATCTAAAATTCTTTAACAGGGCTTATTTTAAAAGATGCCTGTGTAGGTCTTAATGGAAACATGATTAATCACCCCCAAGTTGTTGTAGAGTTTGATTTTCAAATATCTAATTTGCTTAAATCAATGCACCTAAAACTTCAATGTGCCTACAAATTACCTAGGGATCTTGTTAAAATGCACATTCTGATTCAGCAGGTCTGGGATGGGGTCCGAGATTCTGAGTTTCTAGCAAGCTCCTGGGTGATGCAGATGTTGCTGGTCCGGGGTCCGGATTTTTAGCAGCAAACCTTTAAATGGTCCTCCAGAGTCCATAGTGGGGGACAAACAGGGTTTGAGAGCGGAGGAGTGTTGGGGGATGGCTTAGCCTGGTGATGGGTATTAAGGAGGGCACATACTACATGGAGCACTGGGTGTTACATGCAAACAATGAATCATGGAACACTACATCAAAAACTAATGATGTACTGTATGGTGACCAACATAAACAAACGAACAAATAAATAGTTCTCCAGCAGTGCTCCACCTGTTTTTGAATCTTACTGTTTCTAAACCTGCTACAGGCTGTAAAGCAGCAACTAAGCTTGTGAAATTCATTTCAAATAAGAATCCAGGAATCTGACAGCCTCAACTTTTCCATGGCACAGGGCATGGAATTGCTTTTTAGGATTTTCTAGTACCTTTTCACATAGGTGTTTCAGGCTATGATTTAGAAGACTGAGTCAGCTGAAAGACTGACAGCTAGGTAAATGAGGTATTATCTCTGCATGGTATAACATTATGTCCATAAATACATGGCTTGGATAAATCAGAAAACAATGAAAGCAGACAGATGAGGTGAGATGCTGTTAGAGTGTAGCCGGAAAGTGATGTGAGGCTAATCTGAAGTGGTAATAGGATGGGATGGACTTTTGAAAAAGAAGTAGAGGTGAGTAGGTGAGTGTGTGTGTGTGTGTGTGTGAGGCAATGAAGATGGTGAGAATAAGAGTTTCAAGATTATTCCAAGATTCTTAGCTTGATCATCTTGGTAAACAGTGGTGTTCTGAACTACGAGGACCTAGAAGGATAAACAACTTTGCGCAGGGGAAATATTGGAGAATTAAGTTTGGCTTTGGGCACGTATTTGAGGTATCTACAAACCATATGCTTGGGTAGTATAGTGTCCTGTTTTGTAGTCAGACAAATCAAGGTTCAAACCCCAACTCTGTTACTTATTTAGCTATGTGATCTTAGGCAAGTTATTTAACTTCTCTGAGACTCCTGTTCATCTATAAAGTAATGATGTAAAAATGTGCAAGTTTATTAATAAGGATTAAATCAGTATTATACAGAAGAACCATCCAGTTCCGGACAGCACTTGTCACAGTTGTAACCATTAAGGATATTGGGAAAGAATGTGGTTTGATGAGGAAGAAAGTTAAAAGGAGAAGAAAGGTAAAAGGGGCACCTTACATCTCTCTGCTACATTTACCAGTCTTTTACCAGGAACATAAAAAATTATCTTCCTTAGTGTACATCCAAATTGGGATGGCTTTCCCCAAAGATACATTGCGGTTTGGGCTCTGGGAAGATTGCCTCTTCCCATCTTCTCCAGAAAGCTGCCTTGGGACTATTTACCACCTTTTATCAGTAGAGAATCCCAAATTGACCCTTTTCTCACCCCCAAGAAAAAAAATCCCTGCTTGTAGCACACGCCTGCCTTCCTTGAGGGGGCCCACATCTTGGGAGGCTTAAACCAGAGACACTCCTCCAAGGCACAGTTCTTTGGCTCCAGGACTTGGTATCTGGTTGTGCCCCGCCCCATTTTATTTATTTTATTTATTTTAATTTTTTTAGCGAAATGGCCTTGAGGCTTAATTCTCAAAATAGCATACCAAGAGCCCCTTGTTTTTTTGTACATTGCCCCCAACTCCGTCTTCTTACAAAACTGTTTTTGCGTTCAATTCACTCTTTAATTCTGGTGATCTCAGTTATCGAAATATGTAAAAACGCCCCTCAAATAATTCCTCACTGCGAGGTCAACTGACTTCATTCGCCTTAGTGTTTAAGCAGATGCCAAGGTACAAAGAGGTGAAGGACACCCTGAAAAGGATTTTTTTTCCTTAAAGAGTTTAGTAAAGGGGGAAAAATGTTCATAAATTGCTTAGATCCTGAAAAGGAAAGTCGGAGAAGACATTTTCTGTGGCTAATGACGATAGTCAAACAGATTGGGGTGGCATTGGGGGGGGGAGGCGCCCATGGCATGAAGAAAATCCTGTGGCTTCTGGAGATTTTATACTCTTCCTGTACGGGCAGAAAATCTAAGAAGATTTTGAATTAGACAAGGAATTGTATCAGACACCATTTACCGTGTGACCTTGGGTAAGTCACCTCACCCGTCTGTGCTCTTGTTTATTTATCTGCAAGTGGGAAATAATATCCACCTCGCAAGACTTCTGTGAGAATTACGTGAGATAAGGTATATGAAATCGCTTTACCACAAAGTAAGAGCTCATCAAATGTCAGTGCTGCTACTGCTGTTCCCAGCATGGGCCGTTCGTTACTCCAAAATTCCAGAAACTTTGTTTTCTACAGCTTAACACCCTCAGCTGTAAACAGATGAGAAGAAACAACACATTTATACCTGGGGCTCACTTATTTGAACAAAACACCGCTTTAAACTTTAAACAGGCAAAAATACACTTAAGTGGTGGCGGGACGCGCTTTGAAAGCACCCCCACCCCGTTCTCATCCCAGTGGATTGTGGGAATTGTAGTCCCCAGCTCCTGGTTTTTGAGTACAGAAAAGCGAACAGGAAACTACAACTCCCAGGGGGCAAAGAAGCGGGACTATTTCCCTGTCGGGCGGTAGAGCTGTAGGAGGGAATTGGCAATCTCGCTGCCTACGTGGGAGAGAAGGGAGGGTTGGGGGAAGTGTGGAAAACCTGAACCCAAGCCGCTGCTGCCTGAGGCAGGTTTGGTGGGAGGAGTAGAGGGAAATAGACAGGTGGAGGGTGAGGTGAGGGGGGCATCTGGGTCGCCGCTGCCGGGCGGCACAAAGTTCGCGATGTGGCTGAAGCCTGAGGAAGTGCTCCTGAAAAATGCGCTGAAGCTCTGGCTGATGGAAAGGTCCAACGACTACTTCGTGCTGCAACGGCGTCGGGGCTACGGTGAGGAAGGCGGAGGGGGTCTCACAGGTAAGCTGCGGCCACCACCACCCCCACCCACCTCGGGGCCGTGCTCGCTGGTACTTCAAAGGCGGCGAGGAAAACAGTTACTCGTCGCCACCCGCCGCCAGATTCTAAAAACCCCGGCGGAGGGGATGGGGTTCTTCTCCCGCCACCACCTTTCCGTCGCCCTCCCTGAGTCCTGAGAATGCCTCACCGGGCGAGCAGCTGCTCTTTGGGTGGGAGGAGGAAGGGTTGGAGGGGTCCTTTCTGAGGCGGAGGAACAATCAGAGGCAGAGGAGGGCTTTAGGCAAAGTACCTGCCCGGGCGCTTCCCACGGGGGAGAGGGCTGATGACGAGTATTAGTCCTCGACAGGTAGCCTTGAGGCTGGTGACGGGGCCAGTTCGCAGTTGTGGACTTAACTTTTTTCACAAAATCCCCTATCGATAATCACCATCCTGGGGAGTGAGTGCGTGTGTGTGGGGGGGGGGGAAGGATGGTGAGAAAGGGAGGAGCCCCAGTCACATCCTGAGGGATGGGCTTCAAATGAGAGATTAGGAAGCCTGGGGGGGGGTGCGGTGCGGGTCGGAGTGCGGGGAGGGTCTCTCAGAACTGCTGACCTCTCCCAATTTAGCGTCTTTTGACTTTGTCACCCAGTTTTCAGTCCTTGGGATCTTATTTCAGAGTCACCGTCGTAATCCGTTTCCCTCTCGAGGGTTTGGCGCTGCCCTTTCTTTCAAAGCCATGATTGTAAGCAAACCGGTGGAACAAATGGAAGTTTAACTCGACCGCCGAATCCATCCTGCCTTCGGTGATTTGATTTGCAAATCCAGAACTGTCCCTTGGACAAGTGTTGAAAACCTCCAGAGAATTTTTTGAGACCTCCCGTCTGGGGCGGGGGCATTGAAACTTTTGGACACTGGGGAACGCAGAGCTCTTTTTCGTGACAATTTGCAGTTTGGTATGGGGGTCTGGAAGTGGTGGGCCAGACTTCACTTAGGCAGAGTGATGTAGCGGGAAGAGGGAAGAGTGCAAAAACCTGCGTTTTAGTCCCATCCCCATCTCTTGTTGAATGGCGTTCGACAAATTCTTTAATTTATTCAACCACGCCTGCTGCGTGCCACATGGAATGCTAGTGTACAAAGACAATTAAGATTCACTTCCCCGCCTTTGAATTAATTGCTCATAATCTGGATAAAGGGGGAGAGGGTCGGGTTAGAGGGAAGTAACCAGTAAAGCAGGCAAATTATAATTATAACCAGTAACTAGTAAATCAGGCAAATTAAAATTAGAACCAAATAATTGAAAGGTTGTGTAAAGATTCACGGAGGAGATGGCATGGCTTTTCCTCCTCTGTGAAATGGTGTCTACCTCACAAAGTTGAGAGGATAAAATGAAAGATAATAGGTGCCAAATCAGTGTATGTTGTTAAGATGCTGATAAATGTGTGCTGTTCTTTCCTCTTTTTCAAGCCCCCACCCCCCAGAGTGGAGAGAGTTCTGAGGTTCTACAGGACATTTTTTTTTTAATTTTGCAAGACCTCTTCATTTCATCCAGCTTCTAAAAAGGCCCTCTTGAAAATATGGCAACAAAAATTGCCTCGTTAAACTTCGAATTCTTTTTCTGATTTTTAAAAATTACAATTGTTATTTTGCAGAGGAGACTTTCCATTTAATAGATGCATATATTTTCCAGGTTAACATTTGAGAATCCATGTTGATAAATACCAAGTGACATAATTTACCCTCTTTAGTCCATGGAGAACAGGTCGGAGTATATTTAAAATAGATCTTATGGCCCTGTGTTAGAGTGTAATATTTTGGTTCTCCATTTTATTTGACCAGAATTTTTATAGTGTTCTTGTCCACATTACCAAAGGAGTATATTTCACTTTGTACAACTGTGTTCCTGAAAAATAGTAGGTAAATCAGATTCTTGAGAATCAGATCAGTGTAATATAGTGTGAAATAGTTTTTACTTGTTGCAGATTTCCTTTAAATAATCATTCCTTGTTTTCTGTTTTTTAGTTTTTCATTTGACATGTTTTCTTAAAACATGGACCATTTGCACCAGTTTCTCTATTCCACCCACTGCCATGTACTCTTCAAACCCATATATGTAGAATAAGAGATTTGTCTGCAGAAATAAACGAAGATTTCTATCACACATGTATGTTGCGAATAGCCATAACCCCATATTGTGGTCCGTGTGTCTGTCTGCATGATTGTTTTACCTGTGGTATTTTCAAAATGCTTGAAATTTCCACGTGAGTGCTGCCACCATATTACATGTAAATTAAGCAAAATCGGTCAGAAAGGAGCAGAGGTGTTTTTAAGGTTTGTTTGGTTCTTTTTGGTCCAGAGGAAAAGTGTGTGCTGATTTTCATAACTGCTCAGTTACTGTATTTTTACTCAAAATTGTGAAACCAAGAGCTTTGCTATGCTTTACCGCAAATCCACATTTGGATTAGCTCTCACAGGAGTTTGACTGGGTGCCAACATAAGCTTGCCTTTGTCCATTTTGTTTGCTGAAATCCAACGTTATGTGCTAACCCTTTAAATGATTCCTTTATACATTTTGTTTAGTGAAGGAGAGTTAATAACCATCTAGAAATGTTAATAGTTGTACTTTTCTTTAAGATTTTATTTCTTTGCCATGTGATAATTGGCAGTAACCACCAGCAATGTAATGACTTGAGCTGTGGACTTGGTGAAGTTAGTTGACTCTATTTTTTTTTTCAAATAATGAAATTGGGGCAACAGAGAACCCTAGGGTGGTTATAACAGGAGACTAATTGGTAAATTAGAATTCCGAGGTCCTTTTCTAAATTTCCGAAACATATCTAACGGGTATCTGGTAGATTACTTATCATTTGCCAAATTTATCTTACTTAATTGTTCCGGTTCACAGCAGGGTAGGATATCTTGTGGAAATTTTTGTTATACGCAAAGGTTGTTTTATAGATAAAGTAATTTGCTTTCATTTAGAGAAGTAATTCACCCTTCCGGGTTTTTGCAGTTACCTTACATTATCCCCTGATCCTCCTGGCTGATAAAGGTAATGACTTTCCTGTGGCATCTAAATTTAGCACCTGGCTTTATGTAATTGAAAATAATTTATGCATATGTGGCTTATTAAGCATAAATCAACAATTTGCTCTGCTTGGTAGATTGGAGCTACTACATGAGTGGAATTATGGGGCTACATTCTAGTGTATGTGATTTAGGAAGACCTGCCAGTTAGGAAGCTTTCATTTAGATTATTTGTTGAGACAATTTTATTCTTGAATATTCCATATCTGAAAAGTGTAAGCAGGTTCTTGTGTGTTAGATCGATTATCTCCCTCAGTAGACCTTGTTTGGGGGTTGTGGAACAAGACTAAAAAGTAAAATTTATTAAAATGGAGAAGTTTTAGACATTGTTTTCTTATCTCCTCTTTCATCTTGGCACCATTACTTTGAAATTAAATCATATGTAAAAACTAGAACATAATAACGTTTTAAATGAGCTTTCCATTTCAAAATGTTTTATGATATTTATATAAACTTAACAAATCACCATGTAAATGACTCATCATAATTATACACATACATAATAAATGATAAGGTAGCATTTTAAAGAATTTCTTAATGACCATCCCTCTAAAATATAAGGCTTTCTCTTTTTTTCCCCACTCCAAACTCAAGGAGCACAACTCTGAAAATGTTCTCATTTTTTTCTTAGCAAAATATGCCTGCATTCCGTGTTCACAAAGGAACTATCTGATAAAATTTTTGTCTTCCCAGGTGCCATATTATTGGGACCGGAGTACCCAAATGGTGGCCATGACATCACATTTTAGATAAGGGAATATCAAATCCCCACCCCCCAACACACACACTGTAAATTAATAAATATCGTTTTGAGTTATTAAAGAGAAAAATCCCATAGGGCAACCCTCAGAAGGACAAATCACATTGTGTGCTTTCCTCCTTTACTTCCTCCCTAGAACTTTTTTTTTATGATTTTTTTATTATATTATGTTAGTCACCATACAGTACATCCCCGGATTCCAATGTAAAGTTCAACGCTTCTTTGGTTGCGTATAACACCCAGTGCACCATGCAATACGTGCCCTCCTTACTACCCATCACCAGTCTATCCCAATCCCCCACCCCTCCCCTCTGAGGCCCTCAGTTTGTTTCTCATATTCCATAGTCTCTCATGTTTCATTCCCCCTTCTGATTACCCCCCTTTTCTTTATCCCTTTCTTCCCCTACCGATCATCCTAGTTCTTATGTTCCATAGATGAGAGAAATCATATGATAATTGTCTTTCTCTGCTTGACTTATTTCACTTAGCATTATCTCCTCCAGTGCCGTCCATGTTGCAGCAAATGTTGAGAATTCGTTCTTTCTGATAGCTGAGTAATATTCCATTGTATATATGGACCACAGCTTCTTAATCCAGTCATCTGTTGAAGGGCATCTCGGCTCCTTCCATGATTTGGCTATTGTGGACAATGCAGCTATGAACATTGGGGTGCATATGGCCCTTCTCTTTACTACGTCTGTATCTTTGGGGTAAACACCCAGTAGTGCAATGGCTGGGTCATAGGGTAGTTCAATTTTTAACTTTTTAAGGGACCTCCACACTGTTTTCCAGAGTGGCTGTACCAACTTGCATTCCCACCAACAATGTAGGAGGGATCCCCTTTCTCCACATCCTCTCCAACAATTGTTGTTTCTTGCCTTGTCAATTTTTGCCATTCTAACTGGCGTAAGGTGGTATCTCAGTGTGGTTTTGATTTGAATTTCCCTGATGGCTAATGATTTTGAACATTTTTCATGTCCTCCCTAGAACATTTTGATCCATGTGAAATCAAGTAAAAAATTACAGTTGACCCTTGAACAATGTGGAGGTTAGGCATGCCAGACCCCCCCCCCACCCTGCCATGTGCAGTCACAAATCCACATATTAATTTTGACTCCCCCAACATTTAACTACTCATACCCTACCATTGACAGGAAGCCTTACCAATAACATAAACAGTCAATTAGCACCAATATTTTGTGTATTATATACTGTATTCTTACAATAAAGTAAACTAGAGAAAAGAGTGTTATTAAAGAAATCATAAGAACGAAAAAATACATTTATATTACTGCACTGTATGTTTGGGGAAAAATCCATGTATAAGTGGACCTGCACAGTTCAAACCCATGTTATTCAAGGGTCAAGTGTACTTTATTATTTTTTTTCAAGTGTACTTTAAAGATGGCTAAAATTAACAACATAGGAAGCAACAGATGTTGTCAAGGATGTGGAGAAAGGGGAACCCTTTTGTGTTGTTGGTGGGAATGTAAACTGGTGCAGCCACTCTGGAAAATAGTGTGGAGGTTCCTCAAAAAAGTTAAGAATAGAACTACCCTAATATCCAGCAGTTGCACTACTAGGTATTTACCCAAAGAATAAAAAAATACTGATTCAGAGGGGGCAAATGCACCGTGGTGTTTATAGCAGCGTTATCAACAATACCCAAATTATGGAAAGAACCCAAATGTCCACTGATGAATGGATGAAAAAGTTGTGATGTGTGCATGTGTGTGTAAAATGGAATATTACTCAGCCATAAAAAGAATGAAATTTTGCCATTGCAGTGATGTGGATAGAGCTAGAGAGTATTATGCTAAGCAAAATAAGTTAGTCTGAGAAAGACAAATACCATATGATTTCACTCATACATGGAATTTAAGAAACAAAACAGATGAACATGGGAAAAAAGAGAGAGGCAAACCAAGAAACAGACTCTTAACTATATAGGGAACCAACTGAGGGTTGCTGGAGGGGAGGTGGATGGGAGTGGGTTAAATGGGTGATGGCTATTAAGGAGGGCACTTGTGATGAGCACTGGGTGTTTTATGTAAGTAATGAATCACTGAATTCTACACCTGAAACTAATATTGCACTGTATCCTAACTAGCTGAAATTTAAATAAAAACTTGAAACTACAAGAAATAAAAAATAAAGTAATAAAAAATAAAGATCTCTTTTTTAAAAAAATTATTTAATTCCAGTATAATTAACATACAGTGTTATATTAGTTTTAGGTGTAAAGTATAGTGATTCAACAATCCTGTACATTACTCTGCTCATCACAATAAGTGTACTTTTAATCCCCTTTATCTTATCACACATCTCACACCCATCTCCCCTCTGGCAACCACCAGTTCTGTATATTTAAGAGTCTTTTTTTTGTTCATCTCTTTGTTAATTTATTCATTTATTTTGTTTCTTAAATTCCACATATGAGTGAAATTATATGGTATTTGTCTTTATCCGAGTTCACTTAACATCATACCCTCTAGATCCGTCTATGTTGTTTTGCGTGAGAAAGGACAGCTTCATTGGTGGTCTTAAGACGTGAAAGATGATCACTGTCACCACTTTTTCTTGGTATTAGTAGAAGGATTATTGACTGCATACCTATAAGCCTCAGGAGTTTTTTTAGATACCTGTCCATAACACTGCTGTCTCTTCTTTTCCCCTCCCTTGCTTGTTGCTGGGGTCTTTCTTTCCTTAAGCATAGACAGGAAACCACTACTCCACTTCACCTTAGGATCATGAATCTTCAATCCTCAAGAGTTAAGTTAAAATAATAATAATGATGTGGATTGTATAAAGGGGGTTTTTTGGGCTAAGATATTGGAAATTTATAATGTAAGTAGGAAACTAGTATTTGCTATCAAGTGGATTTCATTCTAATGGAAAAAAAAAGCAAGACGAAAAGGTGATGACATGGACCAACTTTCATTTTTCCAAACCTCCTACAAAGCTAAACTTTCTCATTCAAAGAGATCTTTAAAAGTATCTTTTTACTTGGTTTCACATGGATCAAGGGAGGGAACAGAGCACAGTGTAATTTGGCCTCCCCAGGGATTACCCTATGGGATTCTCTTTTTAATAAGTAAGCTACAAGCCAACATCCATAAATACATCTACACGCCCCTGAGTTCATTGATTACACTTGCTTCATTAAACCTGCTACCTTTGTCTTCCCTGATTCTTTAATATTTTATGTCTATTCAGCTGTAATTGTTTTATAAAGGCTTTGTTTCCTCATCTGTAAAATGGGAATAAAACTTGTCTTCCCTACCTCATGGCATTGTTCTGAGAGTCAAATGACTTTTAAAACTTGTGAGCAACAATATAACCACCTGATATTCATTTATCTATTAATGGAGTGCCATTTTCTGTAGGGCCAAAGGAGCATCTATATTTATACCATTTTCCCTAGTAATTACTTTTCCCATGTTGTATACGGAAATTGATTTGGAGTAGTAACATTGAATATGTCCAATTTGCAATGATTCCACTACAAAAGTAAAACACTGCTAGTTATTCAGTAACTTTGGTATGATAGTGATTATGCATTTATGATTTATAACTAGAATGATATACAAGTACTAGAATAAAATATCACAGCAGCATTTAATTTTTATCTATGATTGCCCAAAACCTGGAAGTTCTCCAACAGCGCTTGTACAGATAAAAGCATCACTTCTACAGATAAAAGCATCACTTGACTTACTGAGTGATATTGAAGAATACGTATAACTTTAGTCACATTAGTTATATTTTTCAGAACATGATACTTGAAATAGAAATGATTCAGCTGGTTAAAACCCATGCTTCTCATGGAAAGTTACTGTTGTGGAAGGACTATGGATGTAAAGTAAGCTAAAAACTAATAATAAAATAAATGGCACTATAATGTTTACCCTGTTGGAGTACAGCTATGTCATGTATTTTATATTACCTTTACGTTAGAAAATCTGCCCAGTTTTCCACCTTTTGCTGCTGCTACATAAGCACAAAAAGTAAGAATAGATCCTGTATGTGGTTGTAGAGGATACATTCATTTAATAGATACTTACCAAGTGCTTTCCAAAAACCATCACAGAGTTCATAAGTTAGTGGGACAGACAGAGAGTAAACAAGTAAACAAGAAAATATATAATTGCTGGGGTAGTCAGTAATGATATCTGCCTGATTTGGGTGACTTACTGTGGTGAATGAGGGGTATTGAAACCCCCAAAGCAATTTTCCAAGGCCAGTTCTGGTGTGAACTATGCTTATCAGATGTCCTGTGAAATGATACAAAGATTCCTAAATGCAGTGATTAATAATAATAGGTGGTATTCTGGTGGCAGAATTCCAATGTGACGTCTGAGGAGCATCTTGTCAAAAAGCAGTTTGTGTTGTTTTTGAATTAAATCAGCCAAATATGAAAACTAATAATATCTGGGATGTGGTTTGATAGAAATGAGGAGGATATTCTAAGCAGGACTAATAATATGATAGTGTAAAAGCAAAATATGGCAGTCACTGGGGACACAACAAGTATTCCAGGTTCATTTATTTGTGGTTGGAAATATGAGACTCAAGATATAATGCCCTCAGTAACTAGAAAATGTTGTTGAAAAGGAATGCCCTCATCTATAGAATAGGAAAACCTGAGATAGAGAATTGAAGGTACTTGAGAATTAAACCTTTGTTGTTTTTTGTCTCCACTGTTCTTTCAACTCCAGTCTAGATGGTCTTATTTTTTTTCTCCCTTACTCCAGTATAAAGAAGTGAAGTTTTGAAACAATCACATTTGTGATTTTTATCATTGTATTAGTTGTCCTCTCATTTTATACTAACCAAGATTATGGTTAGCTTTAGGACTTCTAAATAATGTTTTTAAAGTGCTGTATCATTTGTATGTCTAGTTTTCAAGTAAATGTCTTTAGAAGAATGCAGAGAGAGGGAGAACAGGACAAAGAAGAGTTATTTTTATTAACTGTTTTCCAAAGCTCTTAGTGTAAAGTTGGCAGCTTTCAAAATGCCAACTGTGGCTATTGGATTATTCTAAAATAAGCATTCACAGTCCTGTTTTAAGGACTTAGATCTGGTAGCAAAAGCAATAGAATCAAGAATACCCACAACCTCTTTTGAGAACACTACTTTCTCCTATTTGAGTGTATTTTCTACTAAGTGTGTCGGCAGTTTACTAATTAGTTTGTTCATTAACATTTAATGAAGTTGAGATTATTAAAAATTCAGTAAAGGTGTACTTGTTTGACTTTGTAAACATGGCAATTTATGACAAGATACAGAATCCACTGTAAAGTTCTAGCAGTCATTTCTATGGCCAAAATTTATAATCAAACATTTTACTTAGAATGCAAATAAATCTTGTTTGTAATTAAGAAGTTCATTTAAATGACTCTTCTACAGCTAGAGCAGTGCCGCCTTACACAGTGCCCTCAATCTAGTTTACAAGCAGAAAGAGACACTTGTCAAACTAAAGTGTATGAAATTAGTACATTGATAATGAGTACCAACCATCTTTAAGCTGTGGCTGTTTTAACAGCCTCTCCAACACTCAGCCCTTGGGGTCCTACCTGTTTGTCATTATCATTGACCTAATACAAAACAGAAATGTTTGGGGCGCCTGGGTGGTTCATTTGGTCCAGTGGCCAGCTCTTGATTTCAGCTCAGGTCATGATTTTTGGGTCCTGGGATAGAGGCCCTCCCCCTCCACACTCAGCGGGGAGTCTGCTTCAGGATTCTATCTCTTTGTGCCCCTCCCCCTGCACTCTCGCGCTTTCTCTCTCTCGAAAATAATCTTTTTAAAAATTTTATACGCAACTAATGAATCATTGAACAGTACATAAAAACTAATGATGTACTATATGTTGGCTAACTGAACATAATAAAAAATAAATTTAAAAAAATTTTTAAATGTTTTAAAAATTAAAATTTTATCAAATTTGCAAGTGTCTAAAAATTGAAAGGGACAATTAACACCATAGATCAGTTATCTCAACTCTGGCTGCTTATTATATTCAATTGAGAACCTTTTAAAACAAACTAAATGACTCCAGGAGGGATAAATGACAGAAGGTTGATGAAATGTTCATAATTATTGAAGTTAGGTGATGGGCACATGGAAGTGTCAATATGTTATTTTCTTTATTTTTTTTACATTTGAAAAATTTTATAATACAAAGTTAAGGGAAAAAATAGAATACCCAGGCCATAGCCCAGATAAATTAAAATCTCTGGGCTTTAGTAGTTTCAAAACTTGAGGAGTTCAAACACTCCATATGATTCAAATTTGAAGTTTCAGTCAAGAATCAGTGTCATAGAAAATAAAATCAAGATTCAGAAAGATCTGGACAAGTTAGAATGCTCAGTTGACATCAGTGGGATAAAATTTAATATGGATAAATGTAAACTGCATTTAGGGTTTTTTTTTTTTTTAATCAGCTGTACAGGACAGAGAATACCTAGGTTGGTGCTTGTATTTGTGAAATAGGTCAAAGTAGATTAGTCAATCACAAGTTTAATATAATATGATATAGTGGCTTAAAAAGCTAGTATGATCTTAGACTGCATTAATAGAACATAGGAGCCCACAATATAAAAAACCTTCATTTATTCAGACCATATCTGGCATTCAGGTTTGAATGGCACATTTTATAAGAGACTTTGACAAATAGGTATGTTAAGAGAAAGGTAGAAGAAAAATCTCATATAACAGACAATCTCATACAACAAACAATTGAAAGAACTAGGGATATTTTAAGCTAGGAGAAGAGAAGAACAAGCAAGGGGAGACAAGATAATTATAAGATAATCATAATATTTGAAGACCCATAGCATTGAAAAGAGGATATGTTTTGCATGGTCCCAAATGCTACAAGGAAATAGCATTTTGTTTAGTCTAAGAAAGACCTTCCTTTTTCTTTTTTTAAAAGTGTGTAAGAAATAGCTTTATTTTTTTATCTTAAAGGTAAAAAACGTTCATTGTAAATGTTTTCAAAAATACGTATAGGTATAAAAAATTAATGATCACCCATCTTCCCACTGCCCAAAGATAACCACCATAACTAGGATCACCTACCTTATTTGTGGGGCCCAGTGCAAAATGAAAATTCAGAGATTTTTGTTCAAAAATTAAGAATTTCAAGACAGTGACAGCAGAGAATTAAACTAAGTAAGGGCCCTTCTGAGCCTGGGGCCCTTTGGACAGGTCACAAGCCCATGAAGCTAGCCCCGACTATAGCATTTGGATATATAAATCCTTTCATATTTTAGAAAGAACTTTCCAATTTTTTATTATGTTCAGTTAGCCAGCATATAGTACATCATAAGTTTTTGATGTAGTGTTCAAGGACTTTCCAATTAATAGAAAGTACCACCAAAGCAATAGTCCACCTTGGGAGAAGTAAACGTTCTAGAGTTATAAAGGAATAAGCTAGGCTTTTTATCAGGGATACTATAGAGTGAATATGCTAGAGGTTGGACTACATGACTTGTTAAGATATTTTACAGCTGAATGGTGCTTTATCTCTATCCAGCTAAAAAGAATTTGTTCAGAAGGAATAATCATTACCTGCAAATAGCCTATTTTTTAAAAAAATGGTAGAACCTTGCTTTTTTGCTATCTTCCTATGCTGTTTAATAAAAAAGTATTATGATAATGTATATCCTTAAGAATTTTGGTGTTACTTGTATGGCTGGATGCATTCAAAACCCCATAGACATAACCAGGAGCTAGAGCATTGGTACCTTACTCACTATAGACATTCAAAGGATGATTTGAACTTCTTTATAATTTTAAATCTCTTATTTTGTCATGTAGCTGACAGTGTTTATTCTCTTCCCAATTTACTATAGCTATAGATATTCCCATGTATAGGCTGATTGATGACCTTGGATGTTCAGGCTGTCAGATAATAAACCTCTGTGTACATAGAAAAGCAACCCAAAGTTATCTGCTTGTTTTCTTGTACTTTTACAACCCAGGCATTGGCACATATTAATTCCTGATTGACTTGCAAGGACTTGATGATGATTATAGCTTAATGAGCTGGAAGAGTTCCCCAAGTGACTGGAAATGTATTCTAGTGCTAGCTTCCAAATTATTTGTTGTATAGCTTTATACTGACTGATTTAATGTACTTACAAAAACTGAACAATTTCCTTTCTACATAGTGTAAGGCACTTATAATCTTGTGAACACGTTTCTGCTGCTGCAAAAAAAAACATGACCTTTCTTGTCAGTAATTTTGACTGCTTTGTCCCCAGTCTCACAGCTTTCTTTTTTTTTCCTTAGAAGATTTTATTTATTTGAGAGAGAGACAGATAGTGACAGAGATAGCAAGAGTGAGCACAAACGGGAAGGAAAGGGAGAAGCAGGCTCCCGTTGAGCAGGAAGCCAGACGTGGGGTTCAATCCCAGGACCCTGAGCCGAAGGCAGACGTTTGGCGCCCCGTCTCACAACTTTCTATCAGAGACCTAATTATTGCTATGTTACTCCGGAATGATTATCTGTGGCCTCTGCTTTCTTTTCTGCCTCCTCACACATCCACACTCCCACCATTATTTTTCAGCTGAGCCATACTTTTTTTTTTTACACCATTTTTCTCTTTCTCCTGTTCTAATACTACTTTTTCTAGCGTATGTAAGTAATGAAATAGAATTTAAGCTGGTTTTATTTAAAATGTGGTAAAAGCAAAATAAATGATTTTCCTTATAAATTTGAAAATACTTTTTTGAAATTTTTAGAATTTAAATTCTTGAGAGGCAGATCTAGCAGCTAAAACAGTGCTGTTTAATAAATACTTATATTTAAATTTATAATTCCTTTATTTTGACAATTTTCTCAAGTTGTTAAATGTATATTTATATACACAGACATTCATACCCTTGATTTTGTTTTTCAACTTGAAGAGAGTTACCTCTTTTGGTTCTTTTACTTCAACTCTTTTTCTTCTGAACATTTTCACTTTCTGGTCTTCAAACTGAGAGCATTCTCCTTTTTTCCATTTCCTGAATAATTTCAAACACATTGCTCTGAAGAGGCTATCTGCGATGTTTAGCTCCTACTTTTCTTTCTTTATCCTTGATCTCTTAGCCAAATCTAATTTCTCACTGTCCCTTTTTCATGCTAAAAGTGATAGAATTTTTTTTTATCTCCAAACCTTCCAGGAATTCCATCATTATTAGTTGAAATATAATCACTTCCTCTGTCTCTCCTCCTCATTCCCATTCTCTTTTCCCCGGCGCCGCCTCTTTCATATTGCTGTCTGGATTTTCTTATTTCTATTTCTGAAACTCTTCCATTCATACCAGAACATTTTTCATATCAGATCACTTTTTTTCTCTGTAATCTGTACATGTTGCCATTGCCAAAATCTTTCTTGATACTTTACCTCCATTATCAAAACCCTGTGTCAGATTGTTAATTGATATTATGCTGCATTTGTGACCCCTATTTTTATTTTTTATTAATTCTTACATTCACTCTTACCCTTTCCTTTCAGCTGAGCCAAATTTCTCTTTATATCTTTCTTCTACCGCCTACTCTTCTAATTTACTTCCCTCAATGCTCATAACTTCCTGCCACACATCTGCCAACCTACCTACATTCTCAAAGCTTGCTTATAATCTTAACTCCTTTTAAGTAAGTTAAGATAGGAAAATAGCCAAAAGCCTATTTTGTAATTGGTTTAAACTTTTTCTCAAATTTGTATGCTAAATTAAAGAGAAATGCCTTATAAAACAACACCAACACTCAACCAATCAAAACTTCCAGAAAAGGAAAGTAGTTTTATACATTTCGGTCATCCCATTGAAATTTTGCTCCTGTTGTGCCCAGCAACATGTTGAAAGGGGGGATACAAACCCAGAAGACATGATTATTGTCCTCAGAGAACTAATAATCTAGGTAAAGAGACTAGATTCATATACATGAAGCATTGAGAAAGTAGCTATAGTAACTAGCCTAATAATCAAAATGCTAGGTTGTATTGTACAGACTTTAAGTGTTCAAAGTAATCAGGGAAAAGAGAAGGCATTATTGCTTGGGGTTGCCAGTAAAGATTTTATGTGGGAGGGAAGTGGGTCTTGAGGAAAATGTAGAATTTGGATTAGGGACTGAGCTAGAAGACTTGCATTAGCATGTATAGGTAAAAGGAGAATTGCTTAGCAAAGATTCTAACAGAGAAATTAGTTGATTGTTAAAGCAGCAAACTTTGTTCTAGGGAGGAGTAGGAAATATAATCAGATAATTACATTGGAACTAATTGATCAAAAGCCTTGAATTCCAAATTGAGGAACTAAGAATTGTTAAAAAGAAGATCCCCTTCCTATACATTTTGGTTAATCAAGGTTTTATCTTGTTTAAATATACAAGATTTTCTAGTGTAATAATAATATTTGTTAACATTGGGTGCTTTACTGTGTGGTAAGCATTGTTCTAATTTTTATATGTAATAATGGCTGATTTCATCTTTACAACAACCCTTTGTGGTAGGTTCTATTTTAACCCCCTTATTTTACAAATGAAGATGAAGAAAAGGTAAGTACAGCTGGTTCAATTTGGCACAATTGACAGAGCTGGTATTCAAACTCAGGAAATCTCTGGCACCAGAATCTACATATACACAACCTTATAAAGGATATAGATGAGTGCTGTAAATATATAGTGAGATTTGGACAATTGAATCTGACTTATTTTTTTTATTGAAAGATAATTTTCTCAAGCAGTGCTCATATTGGAGCACAGTAATCTCTTCATCCTGAATATATTTTTTCTTTAAGAAAATCTTTACAAGGAAACTTTGAGCTAGAAATTTTAAAAAAGATTAATCCATTGGTGATTTTTCAGATGAAGGGATATTGGTTTTATGTTTTGTAAAATCTTTATTTCAATGGTCTCTATTACAACAGGGCTTCTGGTTGGGACTCTTGATTCAGTTTTAGACTCTACTGCTAAAGTTGCTCCATTTCGCATCCTACACCAGACACCAGATTCTCAAGTTTACCTGTCAATTGCATGTGGTGAGTACAATTTTTAAAGTGTATAATCCAAACAAATAAAGATACTAAGAAATTGAATGTTTACGTTTATTTATACTCCCCAGTTTTGATTTAGAAAGGAGTTAAAAGTGTAACTCTGCATTGACAGAATAGCAAGACATCTAATTGTTTAGGGAAGAAGGATTACAGATTATTACAATTTAAAAAAAATCCATTAGTGTGAAGGACCTGAAGCATGTGTCCCAGCAAATTTTAGGCAAATTTTGGTCAGCATTACTGCTATATAATTCCTTTCTTCAACTTACATCTGCTTCACCCAACTGCTGAGAAGATGAGAACTCCTCACACTTCATCTGTAATAATTCAGATTAGGGGAATCAAGCCCAAAACTACAGATGATCCCCTAAGAAAGTATAAGCCTGAAAAATTGAAACATTTTTAGTTACGCACCTACTTTCTCACAAAAGGCCTTATGTCCTCGAAATAAGAAGAGATGTCTTACTGGTAATGCTACATATTCGTTCATGCTGAGGTGGTTCAGATGTCTCCACGTATATACACATTGTAGACAGAAAATGAATTAGGATATTCTTCCTAATAAAACAACTCAAAAATTTTTTAAAAAACCCACAATGACAGTTTACTTCTTTTATGATGCCATTATAATGTTGGTCTAAATTAAAATCCCAGATTTCTGGCCTTTTTAATGTTGAAAGACTGCCTTTTTCTCTTTCTTTCATCTCTGCTTCTCTTCTCGAGTAGAAAGATACACTTAAAAAAAAAAAGCATGTGAATTCCTGGATAGTTCATATGTGTGAACATACAGCATACCATGAATTTTTAATGATATGTGGCTTATCTTTTGCATCTCCCTATATATTTACTATAACATTGCCAGTGAGTGTTTTCTCTTGGCTCTCTTAAATTGAATGCCATTTAAACTAAATGAAGAAGACATTATACCTGCTGACATTATGAGACATTTGTAACCTCAACTCTAAATCTGGTTGGTAGAAATTATTTAGGGAAAAATATTCATTCTACTTTAAAGAGGGGGGATTATTATGTAATTATTCCCCCAAATTAAATGATGCAGAAATATAATAATTACCAACTTGAAGCCTCCTTATACCTAAAGGACCAAAATAAAGACTTAAATTTTTCCCATGGCTTTTATTTGTGATTCAATAAAGAAAGTTACTACACGTGGTATTGTGATTTTAGTAACATGAATACAGTTTCTAACTGGATTGTAGGAAATAGGCAGTTTTTCAGTTTCAGTTAATGTATCACTACCATGTATCATAAAACATACTAAGGAGCCAAGATGTTCCTTTTGAATGAGATTTTTATAATCCACAATGCTGGGGAGATCTTAAAGGTATCTTAAAGGAGATCTTAAAGGTTAAAAGATCTTAAAGATCTTTTATAATCCGCAATGGTGGGGAGATCTTAAAGCCTTTAAGATCTTAAAGATCTTAAGTTCTTCAAGCCAAAGCAACCCAGAGCTAACTGTAATATTTGACCCTCAACAAGCTACCTAACACTGATCCAGCAGGTCACATGGATTTACTTGCTATGGTGTTTCTAATCTCTTTGATGAAACTTCTTTGGGTTAACCAGGCCTTTTAATGAAAAGGGTGGTGGAGCAAAGGCTTCACCTTCTAAGATAAGTAGAGTTGCCACAGTTGAAATGCACATTTATACAGCGTGCACACTATTGTCATGTGCGTGCTGTTTGTAGTCACACAGATTATAGGGACAGTACTGACTGTATTATTTGAAGACCATGGATTAAATTATATATTTAGGTTCTGGCATTCTATATATTCTCTTAAAAAAATATTGGTTGCTGTAAGCACCAGTTACAGGCATCTTGTTTTCAGAATTTTATATCTTTTCTCATGAGTTGTATTTACATTTTCCCCTTTCATTAAATATTTTAGTCTTAACTTTATAATAAAAAATAGTATGTATCCCTACATATATAGATGAAGTAGAAAATAAATGTAATTAATATCTTTATTCTTTTATGATCATTTCTGAAAATGAACAAATATAATTTTATTTCTTTTTAAACTAAGCTTGTAACTATCAAGAGCAGTTTTATTGTGGAGTTTCCCTTGAGTCTTTATTCTCTTTCATTATTAATCAGGAGCCAACAGAGAAGAAATAACCAAACACTGGGATTGGTTGGAACAAAATATTATGAAGACCTTATCTGTGTTTGATTCAAATGAAGATATTACTAATTTTGTACAAGGAAAGATAAGAGTAAGTGATGGATATATTTTGTAGATGGAGTACTAAAATCTTTCACTTATTTTAGGATCAAAGGCCATGTGGGAAGGTCATTGTTTTACTGACACCATCTGGGATGAGCAGAAGTATACATTAAGTGTCAGAATCAGTGCTATAGAAAATTATAAAGTCAATGATTAGTTTTTGGTGCCTTGTGAGTGCTCTTAGAGATATTTTCGTTTCAGTATTTCTTGAGATTGGAATTTGGATGAATCCTTCACTCAATCAAAAAAATATTTAGCAACTTCAATCCTGGGTTTCAGCACCAAACAAAGCCCTCAAAAAGCAAAAAAAAAAAAAAAAAATTAGCACGTGTATTTGTAGTAGCTCCTTGTGAGGCATTAGAAAAAGCCTAATTACAAAGTTAAAAAAAATTTGCTCACCTATGTCCTAAGAGAAGCATTAATGTACACACATATATACATATATATACCTTGTGGATATGTACAGTTGTATTCAGTGAACTGTTTAAATATATAAGATGTATTTTTATTTATAGGTAATAATTTTCAAAAAGCATTTTGTCTCCTTTAGGGATTGATTGCTGAGGAGGGTAAACATTCTTTTGCAAAAGAAGATGATCCTGAGAAATTTCGAGAAGCCCTTTTGAAATTTGAAAAATGTTTTGGTTTACCAGAGCAGGAGAAGTTAGTGACCTATTACTCATGCAGTTATTGGAAAGGACGCATTCCTTGTCAGGGTTGGCTCTATCTTAGTACCAACTTTCTGAGCTTCTATTCTTTCTTGTTGGGATCAGAAAGTAAGTGGTTTCTGTTGCTTACCATGACTTTGAACTTGCTGAGTGACCTGTCAACTCTCTGGTGGTGTTAGGTTGTATATAAAGCAATAAGATTGATACTAAGAATAATTAAACTGTACATTAAAAAGTTCACTTCACCTAGAGAAAGAATCCTTAACATAGGAGCCATTAAAAGTATGTATAGAATGCCTTGCATATTGTGGGAAGTGAATGAATATTAAATGATGATGGTGACCTGACATATAGCTCCTTTCTTTGTCTTGTTCTAAACTATTGACTTTCTGTAATTCATGTTTTAAACCTTGTTTTAGAAATATGATATAAACATAGTAGCCATAGTATCTAATGGCCCACAGTTATAAAGAAGAATCAAGCAGTAATGTTTGTAGCACACATATAGCTTTTACATCAGTGATTATGCAATTATGTGAAGTAACAGATTTAAATATAAAATCAGAATAATTTTTTAAAAATTCTTTAAAATTATGTCTGTTCCTAGAATCACCAATTACTGTGTGTTCATGTTATGCTTCAAAATTTTAACTAATCTTGAAGACTGAAGTATTTTAGTTGTTTGTAGCATTTTTCAAATGGCTAGCTATTGTTTTAAAAGACCCAATTGATAAACATTAATCAGTATTGAGAAATTTAATCATTTCTGCTTATAATTCTTATTTGCAGTAAAACTCATTATCTCCTGGGATGCAGTCTCAAAACTTGAAAAGTCTTCAAATGTTATACTAACAGAGAGTATTCATGTGTGTTCCCAAGGGGAGAATCACTACTTTTCAATGTTTTTGCATATTAATGAAACATACCTTCTTATGGAACAGCTGGCAAACTATGCTATAAAGAGACTTTTTGATAAGGAAACATTTGCTAATGACCCAATCCTTGATGATCCTCTACAAATCACTAAGAGGTATTCAAACCTTAATTAATACTTTTTAAAGTATTGTTTTACCGAAGAACAGTAACATTATCATTAAAAGTTAACTGTTCTATGTTATATGATAATTTTCTTTGGAATTAATCATTGATGTGTGGGGTATTTTTTAGTTTATTCATATGCATTTCACAAACAGTATTCCCTCCATTAAGTTTAATCCTAAGAAATAATAGAAGTTAGGTTTGAAAATTATTTATTGAGATCCCAGTAGGATTTGCCCTGGAGTACTTTTAGAAATACAGAGATTTTTATATGCATGGTTAGTCTACATTTCTCTATGAGTAGTCTAAACAGTTTCAGGTCTGATATTGTAAAATGTATTGTTTATTTTTAAACATAATTTATAGACAACATCATTCTTCTTAAGATTTTATTTATGTATTTGGGGGGAGGGGCAGGCTGCATACTGAGCTCGGAGCTCAACTTGGGGCTCCATCTCACAACCCTGAGATCATGACCTGAGCTGAAATCAAGAGTCAGCCAGTTAACGAACTGAGCCACCCAGGTGCCCCTAGACAGCATAAATTTTTATGAAGGGGCGAGTTAGTGGAGTCAGTGGAGCATGGGCTTTATAAGGAGAGTACAACAACCCTTGGACAAGTCATAATCTCTCAGGACCTTAGTATCCTCATCTATCATTTCTACCTCAGAGAGCACTTGTGAGGAATGAACAATATAACGTGTGAAAGCACTTTGTAAAATATAAAACACTAGATACATGTTAATCATTATCAATGCCTGCATGAAGAGTATCTCTGATAGCTATATGCCACTATATTTGGTTTGCTGAAACTGACCAGAGCCCTTTCATACTGCTCAACACTTAGAACAGTTGACCAAAATAAGCATGCCAAAGGAGAGGGAGAGAAGAGAGGATCTAGAAATAGCTAGTGAGTGCAGTTTCTGGCAAGGAGCCTGAGGGTATAGACTGTATGGGAAACTGTGAGAGGAACCTAAGCTGCAGTCTTATGGATAGACCAGAACAAGTGACATAGAGGGTTGTGTGATTACTACATAGCCCTAACTGGATATAGTTGTTCCATTTGCCTATTTCTAATCATTTCTAAAATCTGTATACATAAAGACTTATTTGTGAGTGGGTCTGCTTTTCTGGAAAATAGATCAGCAAGGTGAATTTTTTAAGGTCCCAGTGTGCATGATTGATAAATAGAACTCTATAAGGATTAGGAAACCAGTTTATGTTATATTATAGTTGAGCATTTGTTTTTGTTGTTTGTTCCTTGATTGGCTACCATAAACATAAACTTTTTAGCCATTTTATTTCCTTTAGAATATCCTCTAAAAAATCGTCTATCAATGAGTTATTCATTACCGAGTCTGTATTTAAATGATATAGGAAATTTTTTTTGTCTATGTGTATTTTTAAGAGAGCCTATTGAAAATCATATGTATCTAAATCCTTTTTTCTAGTAAGTTGAAAAGAACAATAGCTAATTTAGACTTAGCCTCCAAATGACTTTTTTCTAAAATTGAATATCTTTATTGCTTTGGCTTACTGTTTTTACAAATATGTATTATTTCTCTAATTTAAACAGTATAGAAGCACATTAGCAATAGTTAAGTTCAGTGTATATCCTTCCAGGCTTTGTAATGCATTAATTAAAAAGTATTTGCAAGAAACATGATTGGGACTAAACATCACATATTATTCCACAGTCTCCTTTTCCCCCCCTTAAAATAATATATCATGGACATCTTTTCATTTATATAAATAGACCTCATCTTTTAAAATAATAATAACCCACCAAATTATAATTTAAGCGAGGTAAAATTAATGTGGCTTTCTGTTCATCAGAATTATTTTGAAAGACATAATGAAATGCCACATATTCAAATAGTATATGCTGGAAGGATGAATTTGGTTTTAACTTTGTTGGCTTTGAGTTAGAACTTGCATAATTTACTTACTACTCCAGATGGCATTGCTGCTTAACACAAGTGTTTACTGCCTCTAGAAAAATTGTACTATTTTAAGCAGTTGTTTTTTATTCATATATTTATATATCAGTTAACAAGTCATCTTTATTTCTTGACACCTATCCTGTGCCCAGTACTGTGTAAGCACTGTTGTTTTATTTTGCCTCCAGTATGGATTTTTTTAAACATTCATTTAAATGTTTGTTTCACTTCATTTTAATATTATCTTTTATGTACTGTTCTTCTTGTCTAAATTTTGATCCCATAAATTTTCATTTTTAATATTTCTCTTCATTTTTTATTTTTCATTTTTATTTTGCTTGAACTGGGTGACTCTTGATTTTCTGATAACCACATATAAAAATTGTTTGCCCATGTTGGTTTTAGCCATATTTGCATATTATGAATATATAATAATATAATAATAATCTTCCAGCAAACCATCTTCCAGATGGTTTAAAGTCCTACATCATCTCTAACTTTTATGCATTGTAATTTAGTAATAAAACAAAATTGGAAAAGGGAACAAAGAAAATGAATTTGTTATGAATCCGTGTGTTTCTTCCATTGCATACTTTGTTGAAGAACATAGCACGTAGTATTTAATCTTTCTGCTTTAGAGTACATTTAAATTGATCAATATGGGCACGTGTGTACTTTAGAAGTCATTATTTGAGCCTTCTTTTTTCTTTTCTACAGAGGTCTGGAAAATCGAGCCCACAGTGAGCAGTTCAGTGCTTTTTTTAGGCTCCCCAAAGAAGAGACTTTGAAAGAAGTACATGAATGTTTCTTATGGGTACCATTCAGCCACTTTAATACTCATGGAAAAATGTGCATCTCAGAAAACTATATCTGCTTTGCTAGCCAGGATGGCAATCTATGTTGTGTAATCATTCCATTACGAGAGGTAATACAAATTTGGTTACATATCAATTTTAGTTTGACAATGCTATCATTCACAGAATAAAATATCATTTAAATCTGTAAATTATTGAAAACTCTATATGCTCCACCCTTTTAGTAATTTTTAAAGAATCATTTTCTTTTTTAGAGAGAGAGAACACATACGAGTAGGTGGGGTAGGGGAGGGAGGAGGGGCAGAGGGAGAGAGAGAATCCCAAGCAGGCTCCACACTGGGTTCAATGCAGGATTCAATCTCACAGCCCCGAGATCATGACCTGAGCCAAAATCAAGAGTTGAATGCTTAACCAACAGAGCCACCCAGGGTGCCCGAATAATCATTTTTTAAATTCAGTATTATTCTTCAGGATAAGAGTACTAGGATAAGAGCCTTATAGCTCTTATTAAAAGTGAGAATAGAAAAAATTAAAAATTTACAAACCAGATAAGGGTTCAGGATGACTCATGGTGGAGCATGATCGCTCAGACATTTATGACATGAATACCAAAATTAGACTATTATATTTTGATACACAGTCAAAAAGAATATAATTGATAGCTTTTCTGTGAGTTAGAAATAAATTGTCAGCATTGTAGCACTGAATCTTTACATTTATATTGTCATTTTTTTAAGTCTACATGTTAATTAAACCTTTTTCTTGAGAAGTGAAATAGCTTGCACTGAGTTTACTTGTGTCAGTGGTACAAATAGTACCCAAAGTCTATTTCTTAGTAAGTCATATCATGGACCAAAGCTTTAGCCACAAAAGATTAAGCTAAACGTATTTTGCCTGAAAGTATCAGCAACAAGGGAGAATGTGATTCATTTATGTTTCCACCCCCCAGGTCTTAGCTATAGATAAGACAAGTGATTCCAGCAAATCTGTCATCATTAGCATCAAAGGAAAAACAGCTTTTCGCTTCAGTGAAGTTAAAGACTTTGAGCAACTGGTGGCGAAAATCAGACTCAGGTGTGGGGCAGCTTCAACTCAGTATGACGATATTAGCACAGAGGTAATTATATAGCAATCAAATCATTTTTTTAAAAAAGTTTGTGTTTCTTGTGCTCCATTCTTTCAGAAGGAATTCATAGTACTTTTTCTATTCATGCTTAAGTATATTTTTTAAATACTAAAGCCAAAGAAATTACTTTCTCTAAGTCACATTATATTTTAGTGTATGTGCTGCCGAAGCAAGCACTCTAAGTCACATTATAAAGCAGAAGTGAGAATTAAGAACTTTATCCTTTTTTAGGAACTCATATTTTAAAAATTATTATCATTTGATCTTTCTTGACTATATCTACAGTATCTCAGATATACACATCCTGTACTTTCATGTAACATGGCTTTTAATAATTCAAACTATATTTGAGAATTTAATAAGGCCTTAGAAAGGACTGTCCTCTGCTGTAGAGAGACAGCAATTTTAAACCAGTCTAAATATCTTTTATTTAGTATCGAGTAGCTCAGCCTTACTTACATAATATAGCCCAGGGTGGTTAAGAGACTGATTTTGATGTTTAGTGTGTCCTTTATGGAAATGTAGATACTTTCAATTCAGATTAATTTTCATTTTCAATGCCTAGGAAACTCATGTTTTAATAGATTGATAAAACTTATCACGTTATAACCATTGTACTTTAATTAAAAATTCAAAGAAAAAAATCAACATTGGCTTTACTGGCTTGATGTTGAGGACACAGATAAATCCAGGATTTGGGTAATCCTATCCAAATAAATTATAGCAGCTTTTACCTCTCTAGAGTAGAGACTAAAAATATTATGCTAAGTCAATTATAATGTGGTATTGATAAGACTAGCTTTTTCTTTGATAATTGAAAAACACAATGAAAACATGTAATTAAAAAATACATATCTCAGCTCCAGACCCAGAGTCTTCATGTTAACCATCAAGAATTTTCATGCTCCAACTTTATAATCTTTCATTATCTTCACGTGTGCACCCAGGATATTCCTTAGTTTGATGTTGAGGACACAGATAAAACCTGATCAGTCCTGGTAGTTTTTCTCACAGTGTTTCCATATTCTTGCTTATATCACTTTTTTTCCTGTCCTATTCCATTTCAGATTCATTCTCTGTGTTAGATTTAATGCTCTGCTTCTCTTTCTCCTTCAATTTATCTGTGTCTCTTAAACCCAAAGAACTGGAATTTTTCCCCCAAAATTCTCAAGTACCTCTAGTAGTCGGGTATGATCGTTGTAAAGAAAGGACTTTGTTTCAAAATGAGTTTATCATCTTTTCAGATGCATGTCAGTGTTCTAAGGTTTTCTAGTTTCTGTTAGCCATTTTTAGAGGTTTTAGTAAGGGTATATACAAAATACCAGTCAGTATACTAGTTTGCTAGGAAATATTTTTTTAAGTATATTCTTTAATACCCATTCCCTATTTGCCCCATCTACCACCTACCTCCCCTCTGGTACCCATCAATTTGTTCTCTATTGCTAAGAGTCTGTTTCTTGGTTTGTCTCTCTCTTCTTTTTTCCTTTGCTCATTTTTTTTTCTGAAATTCCACATTATGAGTGAGGTCATATGGTATTTGTCTTTCTCTGGCTGACTTATTTCACTTCTCATTATACTCTCTAGCTCTACCCATGTTGCAAATGGCAAAATAAGTTTTCATTATACACACACACACCATACCTTCTTTATCCATGTACCTATCCATTGACACTTGGTCTGCTTCTGTAGTTTGGCTATTGTAAACAATGCTGCAATAAACATAGAGGAGCATGTATCCATTTGAATTAGTGTTTTCTATTTTTTGTGTGATTACTGGATCATAGGATAGTTCTATTTTTTTTTTTTTAGGAATGTTACTTGAGTCTTTTTTATTGAGCTATAATTCATGTACCAAAAACCTTACCCTTTTAAAGTGTACAATTCAGTGTTGTTGTTGTTGTTGTTGTTTTTGTATGTTCACAAAGTTGTGCAACTACCACCATTCTCTTATTCCAGGGCATTTTCCTCTTCCCAAAAGAAACCCTAATCCCATTATCACTCTACATCTCTTCTTCCCCAAGCTCTATGCAACCACTAACACACTTTCTGCCACTATGAATTGACCTATTCTGGATTTTCATATAGATGCCATCCTACAAGTGTGGCCTTTCATGACTGGCTCCCTTCATGTAATGTAATGTTTTCTGTGTTCGTCCATGTTGTAGCACATACCAGTGCTTGGCTCATTTCTACGATCCTATTGTGTAGATAGACCACATTTTCTTTTTTTTTTTATTATGTTCAGTTAGCAACTGTGTAGTACATCATTAGTTTTTGATGTAGTGTTCAATGATTCATTAGTTACGTATAACACCCAGTGCTCAGCACAACACGTGCCCTCCATAATACCCATCACCCTGTTATGCCCTCCCCTCTGAAACCCTCAGTTTGTTTCTGGGGGTCCATAGTCTCTCATGGTTAGGATAGTTCTATTTTTAACTTTTTGAGGAACCGCCATACTGTTTTCCAGAGTGGCTGCACCAGTTTGTATTCCCACCAACAGTGCAAGAGAGTTCCTTTTTCCTGCACATCCTCACCAACACCTGTGTCTTGTGTTGTTGATTTTAGCCATTCTGATATGTGTAGGTGATATCTCATTGTAGTTTGGATTTGCATTTCCCTGATGATGAGTGATGTTGAGCATCTTTTCATGTGTCAGCTATCTGGATATCTTCTTTGGAGAAATGTCTGTTTATGTCTTCTGCCCATTTTTAAGTTGGATTATTTGTTTTGTGGGTATTGAGTTGTTTCAGTTCTTTATATATTTTGGATACTAACCCTTCGTCAGATATGTCATTTGCAGATATCTTCTGCATTCAGTAGGCTGCCTTTTAGGTTTTTTTTTATTGTTTCCTTCACTGTGCAGAAACTTTATTTTGATGCAGTCCCAATAGTTTATTTTTGCTTTTGTTTCCCTTGCCTTAGGAGACATATCTACAGAAATGTTGCTACAGCTGATGTGAGAGATATTACTGCCTACGCACTCTTCAGTGCTTTTTTTATAGTTTCAGGTCTTACATTTAGATCTTTAATCCATTTTAAGTTAATTTTTGTGTATGGTGTAAGAAAGTAGTCCAGTTTTATTCTTTTGCATCTGGCCATCCAGTTTTCCCAACACCATTTGTTGAAAAGACTTTTTCTCATTGAATATTCATTCCTCCTTTATCAAAGATTAATTGACCATATGATTGTGGGTTTATTTCTGGGTTTTCTGTTCTGTTCCATTGATCTGTATGTCTATACCAGTACCATGCTGTTTTAATTACTACCAGTTTGTCATATAACTTGGAATCTAGAATCATGATACCTCTAGTTTTGTTTTTTCCTTTTCAAGATTACTTTGGCTATTTGAAGTCTTTTGTGGTTCCATGTGCATTTTAGGATTGTTTGTTCTAGTTCTGTGAAAAATGCTGTTGGAATTTTGATAGGGATTGAATTAAATGTGTAGATTTCTTTGGGTAATAAAGACATTTTAACAATATTTGTTCTTCCAACCCATGAGCACGAAATGTCTTTCTATTTTTTTATGTTGTCTTGAATTTCTTTCACCAGTGTTATAGTTTTCAGAGTACAGGTCTTTCACCTCTTTCGTTAAGTTTATTCCTACTTTATTATTTTTGTTGCAATTGTAAATGGGATTGTTAATTTCACTTTCTGCTGCTTCATTGTTAGTGTATAGGAATGAAGCAGATTTCTGTACATTGATTTTGTGTTCTGCAACTTTACTGAATTCATTTATCAGTTCTAGTAGTTTTTTGGTAGAGTCTTCTGGGTTTTCTGTATACAAAACCATTTTATCAGCAGAGACAATTTGACTTCTTCCTTTCCTGTTTGGATGTATTTTATTTCTTTATCTTGACTGACAGCTCTAGCTAGGACTATGTTGAATGGAAGTGGTGAGAGTAGGCAGCCTTATCTTGTTCCTGGTCTCAGAGGAAAAGCTTTCCAAAAAAAAAAAAAAAAAAAAAAAAGCTTTCAGCCTTTTACCTTGGAGTATGATGTTAGCTGTGGGCTCACCTTTATTATATTGAGGTATGTTTCTTCTATACTCACGTTGTTGAGAGTTTTTATCATGAAAGGATATTGAATTTTGTCAGATGTTTTTTCTGCATCTATGGGTATGATCAGAAGATTTTTATCTTTTATTCTATTTATATGGTATATCACATTTATTGATTTATATGTGTTAAACCATCTTTGCCTCCCAGGGATAAGTCCCACTTGATCGTGGTGTATGATCCTTATAATATGTTGTTGAATTTGATCTGCTAGTATGTTGTTGAGAATTTTTGCATCAGTATTCATTGGGATTTTGGCTTGTAATTTCTTGTAGTGTTCTTATTTGGCTTTAGTATCAGGGGCATGCTGGCCTTGTAAAATTAGTTTGGGAGTGTTCCTATCCCCTTCAATTTTTTGGAAGAATTTGAGAAGGATTGGCATCAATTCTTCTTTAAATGTTTGGTAGAATTCACCCATGAAGCCATCTGATCCAGGGTTTTTCTCTGGTGGGAGGTTTTGGATTACAGATTCAATGTCCTTACATGTTATTAGTAAGTTCAAATTTTCTATTTCTGTTTGTTTTGTTGATAGTTCATTTTTTATTGCTGGAAAATATTTTATTATCTGAATATACCACAGTGTTTATCCATTCACCTCTTGACACCTTATTTGCCTTCAATTTTTGGCAACTATGAATAAAGCTGCTATAAATATTCACATGCGGATTTTTGTGTAGACATATGTTTTCAACTATTTGGGTATATACCTAGGAGCACAATTCCTGAATCATATAGTAAGTCTGTTTTGCTTTGTAAGAAACTGCCAAACCATCTTCCGAAGTGGCTGTACCATTTTGCATTTCCGCCAGCAATGAGAGTTCTTCCATATCCTCAGCAGCAAATATTTGTTATTGTCAGTGTTTTGGATTTTAACCATTTTTTAATAGCCAGTAGTGTCTCATTGTTTTTTTAATTTGCAATTCCTCAATGATATACTATTAAGGATTTTTGTATGATTATTTGTCAACTTTATATCTTTGGCGAGGCGAGGTCTCTATTCAGATCTTTTGCCTACTTTTTAACTTGGTCTTTTATTTTTTTAAAAAAAACATAATTTCCTTTCATCCTTTTAATATATTTACAATAGCTACTTTACATTCTTAGTTTACAAAATCCAGGAACTGGGCCCTCTCAAAGCCATTTTCTATTGGTTGCTTTTTCTTTTTTTTTTTTTTAATAGTTCTTGCTTCTGTTTTTAAAACTGGCTTTCTTTCTTAGATTACCCCCATGAGTCAGTATAAATTGGTGGTCAGCCACTGATGGGTCAGAAGAGCTCCTTAAATGCCTTGAACCATTAAGTTTTCTACTTTTTACCAAGGGAATCTTTATGTGATGGTATACCTCAAACTTCAGGTGGCTTATGATCAGCCTTAGGTTTCATTGCTTATCTCCAAAGTCAGCCAGAATTGAGAGACTGGGGCCTTCCACTGTCTCCTTTCTTTCCTGGGCAGTTTCACACCCCTGTACATGCATACATACTTCTGGATCCCCAAGAATGTTAGAATCTTTCAAAATTCCCTGTGTTTATCTGGTTATCCAGATCTTTTAGATTTTTAGCCAGGCTTTTGTTGGCCCCAAACTGAAATCATAGCCTTAGGTGGCTGTGATGTTATCAGCAGATGGTTTTCTGTAATGCCCTGGGGATGGGGCTTTTTTCCTAGACCTGAGCTCTGAGTCAAATCAAATGATAACTACACCTTGGGAATGGAGATTTTCTAGGGAGCTGTTAGTTTGGTCAAAATACTGATTGTGGGGGCGCCTGGGTGGCACAGCGGTTAAGCGTCTGCCTTTGGCCCAGGGCGTGATCCCGGCCGTTGTGGGATCGAGTCCCACATCGGGCTCCTCGGCTGTGAGCCTGCTTCTTCCTCTCCCACTCCCCCTGCTTGTGTTCCCTCTCTCGCTGGCTGTCTCTATTTCTGTCAAATAAATAAATAAAATCTTAAAAAAAAAATACTGATTGTGTTTTGGGGATGGGAATTTTAGTGAAGCGCCAAAGATCCATTGGCTGTGTTAATGCAGGCTTTCATGGTTACCAGACCTCTGAGGTTGGGAGGGAGGGGTAATGGGAATAGCCTTAAGTCAAAACTTCACAGAATCCAGTGTTCCTACTGAGGTTCGTTAGTTTCACTTGTATCCATGCTTTTCAATTCATTCTGTGCAGTTGGTAAATTTCCAGTGTTCTGAACTGTACTTTTTAAATCTTTTGCCAGTATTTCGTTGTTTCTGTAGGGGAGTGGGTTCACTGAAGTCCTGAGTATGCTGTTCCAGATGTTGATTTGTTGACATCTCTCATTTTGATAGAAAAACAATGTCTCTCTGAGACATTGCTTTAATATTTATTATATAGATTGATTGTGGTTTATAAATGACAGATAAAGCATTAGCACTTTTTTTGCAGAAACTTCTTTTTTTTTTTTTTTTAAGATTTTATTTATTTATTTGACAGAGATAGAGACAGTCAGTGAGAGAGGGGACACAAGCAGGGGGAGTGGGAGAGGAAGAAGCAGGCTCCCAGCAGAAGAGCCTGACGTGGGGCTCGATCCCGTAACGCCGGGATCACGCCCTGAGCCGAAGGCAGACGCTTAACTGCTGTGCCACCCAGGCGCCCCTTTTTTGCAGAAACTTCTAAGCATACATTTGGGACAATTACATTTTTTCTTTTTCAGGTTCCTATTAGTTCTGATTCTACAGACCCATGTGATAATACTGAGGTACAGTCTTTGACATGTCAGAAAGAATGCAGTAAAACTGTGAACACTGAAGCCTTAATGACAGTATTTCACCCTCAGAATTTGGAGACTCTTAATTCCAAAATGGTAGGAAAACAAAATATGTAAATCTGTGGACTGAAACAGTTGATCAAAAATAAAAATCTTAGAGCAGACTAGAAGGTATCATAACCAAAAACTCTTCTTTTGGTGCTTGAAAAGGTTTTCCAGCAGAAAATATTGTGTGACTTATTTCATTCCGTTACAAAAAAGGGCTGTTATCAAGAATTAAGATTAACAATGAAAATTGAACATTGGGTTTTATTTGTATAGATTGTCAGCAGTCCTAAAATCAAGGTGATTAGGGGAGAATGATGGTTCAAAGCTTTACCTCTGAAGTGTAATGCTTTTCCCATTTTTATATGAGTTTAGATAAGAATTAAAATAGTAAATTAAAGCTGTTATGCTCGCATGGATTCCAAAGATTTGTGATAAGTGCTCTAGTGTTTGGCCCCTCTGTAAATACTGATTTTGACTCTCTGTGTTCTTGTTTCCATAGGTATTGTTTCACAGTGAAGAGAGTTTTCAAATCATTTGAAAGAAGTTAATTTTTTACCATGTTTACTTGGTTGATTTTTTGTTACAGTTGAAGGAAAAGATGAAGGAACAGTCATGGAACATCCTATTTGCAGAATGTGGGCGTGGTGTTAGCATGTTTCGGACCAAAAAGACTCGAGATCTGGTTGTAAGAGGGATTCCAGAGAGCTTAAGAGGAGAGCTCTGGATGCTTTTTTCAGGTATTACGTTCACTTTATTAACAGACACTAGCTATGCCCCTTCTAGAAGTTATGCACTAAGTAAAAATAATTACAAAGATGGCTAGAACAAAGTCTTATTCATCATGCGTTCAGATTAGTCAAAGAGAATAAGGTAGTTCCTTGTATTTACCTGTATATCCACACATCTGTTGTCTGAGCAAATTAGTTTATTAGGCAAGATATGGCTAATTGGGGGTATCTCTATCTCTAGTGTCAAAGGAAAGTTAAGGGGAAAACACAGTTCATGAAAATTCTATTGGCTAAAATTGGTATCCTAATGTTATCGATTCTAGTGAAACCTCTTCTTTTGTTTGTACTAGGACATTACTTAAGTATAAAGCTAAATTTAAAGTAATCCAATTCTCTATGTATATATGCAAATAGTAGGTTTATTACATTCTTCTTCTTTTGTATGTTAATGCAATCATCTGTACAGGTGCTGTTAATGACATGGCTGCTAATCCTGGCTATTATGCTGAAGTGGTTGAGCAGTCCTTAGGGACCTGCAACTTGGCTACTGAAGAAATTGAACGTGATTTGCGTCGCTCCCTGCCTGAACACCCAGCCTTTCAGAGTGACACTGGCATATCTGCTCTGAGACGGGTACTCACTGCTTATGCATACAGAAATCCCAAAATTGGATACTGCCAGGTATGACTTCTTTATGAGCCCATCTGTGTGCATGTTCCAGATGGTAAAATCACATTAGATAAAGCTCCATTAATTTGAAAATTGTCATAAGAAGGACAGAGGTTGGGCTGAGATTGATAGGGAGGTATTTTCAATCTAAGTAGGACGGTAGTCGGAATGCTTAAGAGAATTGATACTACTTCATTTTTCTTTTACATTTAACAAATATTTATTGAATTCCTGCTCTGTAAAAGATACTGTGCTAGGTGCTTAAGACTATATAAAGATGAGGGGCGCCTGGGTGGCACAGCGGTTAAGCGTCTGCCCTCAGCTCAGGGCGTGATCCCGGTGTTGTGGGATCGAGCCCCACATCAGGCTCCTCCGCTATGAGCCTGCTTCTTCCTCTCCCACTCCCCCTGCTTGTGTTCCCTCTCTCGCTGGCTGTCTCTATCTCTGTCGAATAAATAAATAAAATCTTTAAAAAAAAAAAAGACTATATAAAGATGAATCATACAAGTCGTGCCCTTGAAAGTATACAGATGAGTAAGTATTAAAACATATTCATTGGCAAATAAAAAACAAGTGGGACAAATTACTGGAGAAATTTAAAGTTCTATAAGATTTATAATAGGGATAAATTATTTTCATCTGGAGGAATCAGAAAATGCTTCATGGAAGAGGTAGCATTTGTAGGTCTTGATAATTGGTGAATTTTGGATGTATGGAGATGGAATGAAAGAATGTTCTAGGTAAAGGGATCAGTGTAACAAAACACAGGGAGATAAACATGGAATATATATAGAACCGTGTTTTGTTTAGTAGAAATGTGGGGTGAATGAAGGGAAGTAGATAGAGAAAAAAATCAGTAAGGTATATTGGGATAGGTCAGGAGTTTGAATTTTATTTTGTAGGTAGTGGGGGAATCATTGAAAAAAATCCTTTAGGAGCACACTATATTAATTAGGGATGCTAGACAGCTAACACAAATAATCTCATACAGCGTAAACACAATAGAAGTTTCCTCAAAGGAATAAATAGAGAAGAGCAAGTATTTAAGTCAGTAGGCAGCTCTCCTTCAAGAGATTGTTCAGGGACTTAGGCTGATAGCAGGCCCTGTCATCTTCAAAACATGGCTTCCAAGATGCTCTTTCATTGCCATTACCCCTCACAAGAATCAAGAGAGAAACAATGGAGGAAACAATTGTGGTAGATTTTATTGTCTTGTAGGCCTAGAACATGTGTACATCATTTCATCCACATTATGTTGGAAGATCTTGGTCTTATGGCCACACCTATTTATAAAAAAGTCTGCAAAATGGACTGTGACTGAGCATTTCTATGTCCAGATACTATGGAAGAAGGGGAGACTGGATTGTAGTGGATAGCTAGTACTCTCAGCCACACATTCCTTTATAATGAGCTGAGCACTGATAATGATTCTGTATCAATTCTATCTATTCATTAATCTTATCAGTAGAGAATTTTTTTGAAAAGCAATTTAAGTAAATGGATCATCTAAATTACAAGTACTTAGCATATTTTAGGATCTTTGAGAGGTAAAAAAGAAGTGTAGTGCTTCTTTGCTCAAAGAACTAACACAGAGTCTGTGATGTTATCTATATGTAGTAGTGTAGAGGCACCTTCAAAGTAGGTGGCACTTGTTTTTGACTTCTAAAAGATGAGAGGGGCGCCTGGGTGGCTAAGTCAGTTAAGCATCTGACTCTTGGTTTTGGCTCAGGTCATGATCTCAGGGTTGTGGGATCGGCCCACGTCAGGCTCCACGCTCAGCACAAAGTCTGCTTGAGATGCCCTCTCTCCCTCCCCCTCTCCCTCTGCCCTGCTCACACACACTCTCCCTCTCACTCACTCACTCACTCAATAAATAAATAAATAAAACTCTCTAAAAGATGAGAGTAAGGTTAGAAACATGGAGGGCAAGAGGAAAGTTATTCTGAGTTCAGGTAACAATATGAGCAATACCATTTAGGTGAGAATAAGCCTGCCATGGAGATCAGACTGGCTAGGTTCATGTTGAAATCAAGAAGTAAATAAGTTTGTGTGGGACAAGGTCATGGAGAATCATTCAAGCCTAGGAAAAGTCTGAATTTGATAAGCAGGTTTTATTGCTTTTGATCAAGAAGCCATATGAGCCGTACTTACTCATTAGGACTGATTAGCTTGCTTTATTTCTCTTTCATTCTTTCATTCTTTCCTCCCTCCCTCCTTTCCTTCTCTCTTCAATACTGTACTGAAGGTTTTGGCCATGTCAATTCGTCAAGAAAAGGAAAAAAAAAGATATTCGGATTGGAATGGAAAAAGTAAAAATATCACCATTCAGATTCTATGATTTTATATGCAGAAAATTCTAAGGAATCCATAAAAAAGCTACTAAAACTTAATAAGCTCAGCAAGATTGCAGTATACGAGATATATATATATATATATATATATATATATATATATATATATATA